>NW_028186299.1:559684-739622 GCF_003343005.1 Rhea americana
AGAGGAGAGAGGAGAGAGGAGAGAGGAGAGAGGAGAGAGGAGAGAGGAGAGAGGAGAGAGGAGAGAGGAGAGGAGAGGAGAGGAGAAATTGCCTGTAGCATAAATTGCTTGTGCTGGGAAGAAAACAAAACTAAGAGTCCATTGTTTTTAGTTCTCTGACATAGCCTTACTGCACAAAAGGCAGTACATCTGAATCTTATTTTTCTTAGATAGCTTTCTTAGCATTTATACATAATACAGACATTCTGAGCCTGATCTCCAAAAGCTTATATATCTCCTGCTTAAAGGAAGACAAGAGGAACTGCTCAGTAAATGAAGACATCATTTGTATTTTGAACCCTGAGTAACTTTAGTTTCAATACATTATGAATCAATATCCTTGAAGGGAAGTGTTTATAAGTAGGTATCTCTGCTGTATCAGTGTGAAAGAGCTCTCAAATAAAGGATTAGATACCTTCAACATAGCAGGGGGTGCCATAGGTTCGTAACTTTGGAGGATAGTCTGCAGCTTTAACATGATGGTTTGTTTCATTTGAGGACTCATTTGTTTGTCAGAATCTCAGGGGCAGAACTTGTAAATCTTGAAGTTTGTTTTTGTTTTTTTTTCTTCTAGGAAGTGTATTTTTTCCTCCATTAGGCAAACCATTAATTTCTATTAAATGGTTTAAGAAATGACTGTGCTTTGTGCAGCTGCTGATTCTTCTGATATATTTTTTTTTATTTCTTTTAAAGAAAGCGAATTAAGTCAAAGTCCATTAGTTAAGCCTAAAGATTTAGAGAAAATTTTGACTGAAATTTTCAGGTTTATGATTATTGATACTAACTGAGATTTCCATTAGAGCAATATCTGCCAAATAAGTTGATCTGGTCATGATTGTTATATGAATATGCACTCTCTGTATTTAACTATTAAGTAAGGAGTGTGTATTCCATTGTTTTCATATGTTTTCCCATTATTTTCATACTCGCTAGTCACAATTTCTTACAAAAGAGCTCTGTATTCTTCATAGAAGATGCTCTGAGCAGTGTATGTTCTTTCCTCACTCAGAACAACCCAAAGATTTTTGCATTAGGAACTAGGAGTCTAGAATCACATTAGAGTAACAAAGGAAGTTATGGTTATGTTACTAAATGCAGTTTCAGGTCTGATGTAAAAGAAAAAATATGTCATAAAACATAAAACCTAGTGAGCCCTCCATCTTTCAGCATTTATCCTCATCTAATTTGAAGAGCCATGTCACAACGTATATAGCCCTGGGACTTAAAGGTACAAGAAGTTCTGCATATTCAAGGGCCAATATTGGATGCTGCACTGTACATAACCTCCTGAGTTCAACTGTTAGAGTGTTCTGAAATTTGTGTGTAGTGTTTTCTTCTCAAGATGATGACAATGCTATTGCTGTTCAATAGCCTAAATTACTCCAAACTGTGAATGATTCAAAAACTAATAATTCTCTGAATTCTTGATTCAATTTTGGTTTTAGATTTCTTGAAAATGTAAATGCCGAGTGATATCATTGCTTACTACTAAGTTAGAATTTTCCTAGTTATTTATCTCTGTCTTAGCTGTGAGGAAAACAACAAATTTGTGTCTGAGTTGGGTAAAATTGAGAAACAAGTTTCTAGCATCTTAAGCATGCTGAGTACTTACTGTGGTTGTCATCTAGAAAATAGACAGACAGAACCAGTTTCAGAGAACTTGCATTTCTGAATGGAATACACTGCTGAACTAATTTTAAATTCACTATATTTGTTACATTATGGTAAGTGTATAGATGCCTTTCTATAGCTTTACTATTCTCATCAAATAAGCATGTGAGATTGTAGGAAAAAGTGCTTTCAGTGGTTTATGAAACAAAGGATCAAATGTAGAATAAAATATGAAATGACATCTGCCTCTGTGGTAAACACTCTTCAAGCTTCTTGAAGTGTAAATTAATCAGGGATGTTGTAGCACAACCAAGAAACTGTGAGAGAGCTTGGAGAAATGATTGTTACAGGATGAGCTTCTGGGCTTTACTAGAATATCATTAAGCTCTGTACACTTTTCTTAATGGTAATTCAATTTTACCTTGTTAGAAATAAATCTTAATGATGATGCTTATGTAGTACTTGTACAGCACTTAGCAAAACCCTATGTAAGAATAACAATCACAAACCTATTCTATAATAAAAGAGAATGAAAATGGAAAACAAAAATCTGTCATAAATTGGTTGCATACAGAGGAAATGGTGATAGAGCTACATCCTTTATTCTTACTATTTGAACTGGGAAAGACAAAATGTGATTTCATCCACTTACAGATAATGATTGGCACTATATCAAGAAAATTGCCCAGCTACCAATATAAATCCACAAAGAAAGCACCATTCTTCTATGAAAATGCACAATTTAACTTTTTAAAACCTGCCACAAGAAAGTGATTGAAAGATGGTGCTTTCTTATCTTGTTTTGTATATAAGATCCATAAAAATAGAAAAAGGATCTTATGTTTAAGAGCATAATAAAATCATGTTAGTGAACTCAGATATCCTTTCATTCTGATGTATTGCTAAAAAGTAAATTACATTGAAAGAGAATCCTAGTCCTATTCTGCCAGACCTCTTTTTTTTTTTTTTTTTTTCTGTATATATATACTGGAAAATCATAGGAAGTGGATGTCTTGGGGAGACAAGTTGCCTGGCAACAACAGCAGTGTCAGTTTCTCTTCAGAATGCAGTATGTGTCCATGTCAGGAATGCTATTCATCTTCATTAGAACTAAGTAATTTAAGTTGTCAAGTCTTTGATGACCATTGGGTATCTCATAACCATATGTTTTGTGCTCAACTAGATTGCACTTACAAGCAAAATAAAAATAGCATAAACTCTCTGTCCTACATTTTGAGCTTACGACATCATTAGCACTGGAGTGCTGCCACCCCCTTCCATGCTTTGGTTGGTGTCCATTAAGAAAACTGTCAACAGAAAGTGGAGACCAAGCCTTAATTGCTAAACCATCTTTAAGCAGTGATACTGTTTTAGCTATGACAGTCATATTATAACCTTCCCTCTTATATTTAAGTTAAACAATCTTAAGAGACATTTTGCAGACTATTACCCAATAAGACTGACAAATTGATCCAAATCACCGAAGACTGGTCTGAATTACTCAGTACCTAATTTCTCTATACTGTAATATAGTTACATATATATGTATACCTATATGCATATATAAATGTGGCATTTCTGCCCCAAACCTATGCTCCAGTTTCAATGCAGAAATTACCAAGTGCATCAGATTCATCTTGGAGTGGTACATCCTTCTGCAGGAGAGAAAAAGCAAACAAAAAGATAAGCTGTTGATTTGAGGATTCTGATGTGACAGAGAACTATATCCCTCATATTCATATGCTTTCCTAAAATCCTTACTTTGAAAGGATAGTATTCATACTTGATGGTGTTTCTTATGGCATTTCTAATTAGTTCTAGCTTGCAAAGGTTTAACACTGCATATTCTTAAGAGATAATGTTTCTAACTGTAACATATGCAAATAATATGTATTATGCAATTAATCCAATCCTTTTACCATTGCTGAATATGCTTCTGAAAAAAGAGAAACTTTTTATAAGAATATCGGTGCTCGTTATTTAAATGTTACTAGTGTATGTGTGGAAATGACTCTTTATTGTTTGCAATGTATATTGGGAAGTACAGTGACAGATGAAATAGCAGCAGGTTAGTTTTGTTCTTTTAAATAACCATTTCTTATTAATGCATATTATGCCTTTTGAAATAAACAGTATGACTGGGGACTGTTGCAAGCAAAACGTGATAAATTGTGAATTGAAAATTTGGATTTTTTTTTAAGGTTTACTTAAAATTAGTCTCTTATTCTTGTGTGTTTAATCTGAATATCTGAAGTGATTTATAGTGGCTTATCTTCAACAGCAGTTATAAGTGCTGAAGTTATCCTACCCTTGGTAATTGTTTAAGAATATATTATGGTTAAGCAGATGCAAATTCAATAAATAAAAAGAAATCTGGAGGAAGGTCAACAACAATTACAATATACTTTGACGGGGAGCTTGGAGAGAAGGAGAAAGGGAAAAAAACAAAAACAAAAGACTCAGAGATGGTTTAGGGCACTATGTATACAATTCTGCTCCAAATTAAGACACGTAGATATCTGCATGTGAAGTCAAACAGTGGAGTTCAACATCCTGAGGGGAGTGAGGAACATGAGTAGCAGACTTCAGGACCTTTGAGTTCAGGAGATGAGACTTTTAGCTTGTTCATGTGGGGGGGAATTCTATAGGAGGTAGCTCAGAAGGGCAAAAGAACTCAGGAGAGCTGGCAGGTCTTGTTCTTATAGGAAAACATCCTCTAAGTGCAAGAACAATCCATCCTGGCATTCAAGAAAACAAGTAGATGCATCTGGAGGATGGCTTGCTAAGAAGGGAGCTCTTATCAGATCTGAAATACAAAGAGGCATCATACATTACGTGGAAACAGGAAGAGGCTACAAAGAAAGACTGCTGTAACATTGCCCACTCTAACATTTTCATCAGTGACTCATCAGTAGAGAAGACGGAATGCATGTTCATAAGGCTGCAAACAGCAACCAAATTTGGAGAATCACTTAATATGCTAGAGTAGGGAGCAATAAATGGCAATAAATGGCAATTCAGAGGGACCTGGACATGCTAGAGGAATGGACCTACAGGAACTTTATGAAATTCAACAAGATTATTGAACAGATATGAAGTCTTGTACCTGAGAGGGACGAACCCCGGGAACAGTGCAGGCTGAGGATAACTGGCTCTGCTGAAAAGGACCTGGGGGTTGTGGCAGAGAGCAAGCTGAACATGAGCTAGTGATGTGCGCTGGCAGCAAAGATGGCTAATGGTGTCCTAGCTTGTATTAACATCTAGAGTACTGCACCCATTTTGGGGGCCTGCAGTACAAGGAAGGTGTCAGTAAACTGGAGTGGGTTCAGTGATGGGCCACCAAGATCATTAAGGACCAGAGCACTGGCCGTGTGAGGAAAGAATGAAGGAGTTGGGTTTGTTCAGTCTGGAGAATATGCTATAGAAGGGATTCCAGGTCCAAGCAAAGATGTTTAAGGTTCTTTGAAATGTTTTAATAGGAGTTTAGACATTTTTGGAATACATAAACATCAAAATTTAAGTATTGCAATTTTGGACTGCATTCAAGATTATATGTATATATTAAGAACAAAGGGAATTCTGACTTTGGAGCTATAAATTGCAGTTATAATTAGGATGAGAATGTAGAATTGTTAATAATAGTATTAATAGTAATGAAAAAAATAAACTTTTCAATAAAAGCTATAGTCCTTATCTAAAATTAGATGGTGATATATTCATATTATACAATAATTATAACAAAGCAATTTCATGATAAACTGTGAAAAGATAATTAGCCATCTAGTTAGTAAATGATATTAAACATTATTCTGACAAACACTAGTTCCAAAAATGACTTGGAATTTCATGGAGACAATTAAGAAACTTACTCTGATTAGTTTACTTACGAAGTGGCAGTAAATAGATTGCAGTCTGTAAACATGTACATGAGTGCAAGAAGCTGATAAAGTTTTTCAAACATTGGGATAAGGTTGTAAGTCAAATGCTTTGAGAGTGAAACTAGATAGACTTTAAGTAGAGATAATATTAAAAAACAGGTATGAATAGCTGAGCTGTTTATGTGAATTTAGGAACTTTTAGTATTGCTGTCTACTAAGAGATGTAGTTTTAGCATTTTGGGATAGATAGATGCTTCAGTATGGCAACTATCAGATGACTAGTGGATTTATATGTTTTGGGCAAGTACATTACAGAACCTTCCTCTTTTTGAGGTAATCATATCATGTTTCCATGGGTCAGATTTCTTTCTGTGAGATGATATTACTCATAGATTCCTTGCATCAGATTAAATTTGTTATTGTAGGTAACAGCCCCATGGCTCATACTGATGTATCTTGTACTTTTGTCCTTGCACAAGGAATTACATAGAATAAAAGCACTCTTGGTGCCAATTCTAAACTTCACTGTCACCAACCTCAGTTATGGTTTTGTCTCTCATACATATATTTTTACTACCAACGTCACTGTCCTTTCTGCAAGTCAGCAACTGCATAGTAAAGAGTCATGATATGAATCTGTGTAAACACTGTTATTATATAAGTATGGAAGCTTTTTTATATAGATTTTCCAACTTAACATCTGTTATTTTGACATAGATCCTTTTTCTAGCTTGCTTTCTGAGAAGGGAATATCCTTAGTAATAGTGAAAAGCCACGGTATAATGTTGCTCAGATGCATTGCACCATATGCTTCAGCATGGCATAATTCTTCATTAACGTTCTGTTATACCTTGTTTATTAAGGGGATGGTGTCTTAGAACAATATTAGCAGCTTTTACTTATCTTTCAGGTCTTTGTATTATTCAGCAAACCCTCATTTTCTGCATTTTTTACCACATAATATTGGTAGGTAGTAATAAACCATTGGTAGGTGGAATAAACCATTCCTGTGACCTTGATATAATAAGTGTGCATCCTGGAAGCTATCTCAAGTAAGCCTGAACATTTCCCATTTGAAATCATTTTTTATTTATAATACAGTACTACCTAGTTTTTCCTGACTCCCCTGAGACTAGGTAATGCTGCTCTCACAGTTACCATTTACCTATTTACTTTGTCAATTGTCTACTAAGATAAAATTCTTCGCTGTAGGTGATCACATGTATCTGGTCTCCCTTATTTTTATGGGTCATATCCCTAAAATATCTTTTTTTCCTCTTTCCATTCACACATATGACCTTTGAGTCATTTTTGTGCTGTATTGCAAAGGACAGTAGTATAGAGTGACTAAATGGGAAACTTTTGCACCCAGGAAACAAGACAGAGCCCTAGGTTTGACCATGGAGAATAGTTTGAGATTCACATAAAGGAAAGGCATGAAATCCAGTTCTCTCAGACTCAACATAAATGACTTGGCAAAGGTTATAATAATTCTGGGTGTGGAAAAAAATGTGAAAGCAATACATCTGATGTTAACATTTGCTTCTTCAACCTTTAAAAACAGTCTTCAAAAAGTAAATTAATTCAATTCTCTCTGAGTGGGCTAATACCTTTATTTTTTTAGGTGTTTATGAATAAAACACACACAGATTGATACTTTCCAAAGAAATTTGCAAGTTTAGGGAAGTCTTTGCCACATTGCATGTGTTAACACTGTGACGACTGATATTTAAAGTCAGTGCCATGATGGGCAGAAAAACTAGGACTTGGGAGGAAAGAAGAGTAATACTTGTAGTGGTTAACTCACTTTTTCTATCGAACATTCATAGCAGCAACATTCAGGAACTTTACATAGATTTACCTTCACAGGTTTACCTACTGCTGAGATGTATAGCACTGTTGAATTAAGATAGCTGTAGATTATGACAGAATTAAAATGTTTTTATTTAAAATCCTATATTAAAATCCATCTTTTTGTCATCTCTTAGATGAATTCCTCTTAGATAATTTTCTTCTAGAGATGAAGCCCTCTATTTTTTCTTAGATGATATTTATTTCATTGATATTGGCATACTTGCTTTAGTAATATAAAGAGATAATGTACTACATTTGTATTTTCATTTTAGTTAAAAGGCATCTAGAGCTATTTATTAGGCAACATATAAATGGGTTTGCACATAATCTTGCTCATGCATGTGTTAACTAGAAATAACTGTTTTCATCATAACATTTAATCACCTAAAATACTGACTCCACTATGGTCCTTGAATTATCATAATAAATCTTTGCAGATAACTGGAGTGACTCTACTTGTCTCAGGTATGGAGGAACTCCATTTACAAGTATGGTATGTTTCCAGGGCAAAAATATCTAGTGGCTTTTTTATAGAGTGATTATAGTTGCTGTACTCTGAATAAAGCAAAAAGCCCCATTCACTCTTCAAATGCTAAAAGATCAAAGCTATGCATCTGTTTCAACTTCTGTGCAAAGACGTAAATTCTCAGCACTTGGCAGTAGATGCAAAGGTCTCCTGTTCTGTCTGACCCTTTAGAGGTTCACCACATGTAGGAAAGGAGAGTAGAAGCTTGTTTCAGAGTCCTAAATATAGAGCAGACAAAAACAATAGCCTTCTGTTAAGAGTGGCTTTCTTGCAACAGGATCAAGAATAACTTAGATCAAGGTGAGGTCTTGCCAGACTTGGCCCTGGTGTGATTTTTTTTTTTTTTTCCTTCTGTAGTCTTAGCATAGCAAAAGCTCCCACAACTACTTTGCTCCTTAGGTTTAAATGATGACCATAGGCTTACATCTCTTGTGTGAACTGTCTTTCCAACAGATTACAGAATTCAGATGATCAAAAGTTCCTTCTCATCTTCCACACAGAGTTTCCCAGTTTCCTTAGCTTGCCTGTGGTTTTGATCAATGAACAAATGGGGACATAAAAGGTTCTCTTGGCTAGCCTCTATACTAATATTTGATTTTTGATCCAGTAGTATTTAAAAGATCCTACAAACACTTAGGATGATAAAATCTTAACTATCCGTTAAAGTTTACATCATCTGTGCTGTTAAATGTTCTGCTTTACATTGAAAATTTTAGCCAAGTTAAAGCTCTGTTAATTTTTTTTTTCTGTTGGACTCCAGAAAACTGTACATCACTGCCTCCTTTAATTATTAACAAATATTTTCCAAATGCCCTATTTTGGAATTTTTATATAGGAGGAATTATTTTTCACAAAACTTTTTTTTAATTATTTTAAATTACTTCAATTAATCAAGTTATTAAAATTTTAGTAGGATTTGAAAATCATACATTTAAGGACTTCTTTTAAAATCTAAGTTTTTGTTAGTTTATTTGAATGTTGCATCCAAATTCTTTCAGGAATTCAAATTTTTAACATTTTTGATCTTATTACTTCCTCATACAACTTCACTTACATTAGTGATGCTACATAAACAATGGTTTATAGATACTTATACCATTCCAGTTCAAAAGCAAACAATTCTGAAAACAGATTTCTCTTTTGTTAAAGGATGAAGACTTTAAGCAAGCATCTTTTTCTTTACCTCCTTTTAATGTTAAGTAAACAGAAAAAGATAGGTTATGTTTACCTAGTTCAAAATATCACCTAGAGCATGTATGTATTTTATTAACTGGGGATAAATAAGCAAAATGCGATTGTAATTAAAGTTGTAATTTCTATAAATTTGTTTGATTAAAAACTGTTCCATAGACTCAAGAATTGAATCCTTTCTGTCAAGTAGTGGGGCTTCTATATCCAGAGGCAATCTGTGTGAGCTCGGTGGTTTTCCACAAGTCAGTAGTCAATCCATGTACAGTAAATCACAGATTTGGGATGGGTATTTGTAGCACTTGATGAACTGGTATGGTGGCATTAACTCTATTCATCTCCATGTAATGGATGAATCTCCTTTATTCTGGTGATTCATCTTCTCTTTCATTACTAGAGAGAATTGTACTGCTGATTTGGTGATAGAGCATTGTTACCAAATACTGAACTTTTTGATTATTCAGTTGGTAACTTGGATAAGCAATTGATGACTTAGCAATGCCATAACTGTTGAAGGGTTAACTAAATGCATTTTTCCTGCATGTCTCATCACTGTGGCTTTATTATTCATGGATTATTTATAAATAAAGGTCAAAGAGTATTCTTCTAGATTCTTCAACTGAAAACAAAATGCAAAAGCAGTTAATTGGATTGCACAGTAACTATTGTTCCTGCAAACTTCATGATTCAAATTCCTGATTGAATGTGTGAACAAAAGATGGAATTTTGATTCTAGAAACCTTGTATTGTCATGAATAATAGAAGGCTGCTTTTTGGCATTAAAACCAATAGTCTTTTGAAGCTCCTTGATATTATCAAACTTTGTGAAATAATATATTTGACCTGGCTATTCCCTTATTATAGTTATTCAATTAATCCCTCTGCCTCCCCAAAAACCTAAACAAAGATCAAACTTGTTTTTTAAACTCTAATTCTGTAGTAACACTTCTGCTTTTCCCCTGAGAATATGTGGCCTCTAAAGCTATGAGTACAGTTCTCATGACTAAATGTGGATGTTCAGTGCTATCTTAAATGCCCTGTGTGATCTGGAATCACTCAGCTACTACAGAACACAAGTCTCTCATGGATGCCAGCCTAACATTTGATTCCTTAAGGTTCCTAAAAAGTATCTAAAATAACATTTGTGTCTGACCCCCTCAAACTCTCCTTAAAGGAGACCGACTTTCAGTTAATACGAGCTGCAATGAGTATGAGTCAATGTGTCAACTCATATGCTGACTGTACTGAGGGAACTGCATCCCAAGACATCCTACTTCTTACACTCTGAATCCCATAGAAAGAGAACATGAGTATATTTCCCATAGGGGTGTTGTGCCCTGTTAACCTGTACCTGATGGTATGTATAGCACTAGGATCCTAGGGAATAAACGTAGCTGCTATTTGATGTATTCAAGATTACTGATTCAAGATTAAGAGAGTCTATGGCAGATTGAGGAGAGGTTTCATGCTCTAAACCACTTACTCTTTGATTAGCAGTGTTCCTTGTATGATAGGTAATATATTGGGGTAATGATTGATGACCTTGTTGGAAAACATTGTGGCAAGAGGCCAAATGTTTTAAAATTTTCCTATTCTTAGTCCTCTCTTTGTCCATTTGGGAGTTACCTCTGGAGTGAAAAAGAAGGCCTATGAGCAGCCTGGAGAAATTATTTAGTAGTAATGCCCTGCTTCCCAGCACTGGAGAGCAGCCTCAGAGATTGCAGGGACATGCATCCATATCATGTAGTGGTACTCTGACCAAGCCTGATGCTCCGAGAAAGATTAAACATTCCACACATATGCATTAAGCTGATGCATCCTGCAAATCAGATCAGGAGTGAAGATTATGATGATGATAATTATTGTTATGCAAACACGGGAAGTCTATTCTCTTAGTTACAGACAGGCTATTTGATTCTGGAATAAAGTAATCATCCAAGAGTTTAATTGTTCTAGCTGAGAAGAATCATATTCAAAAAGGAATGAATTATATTTTTTCTTATTTACATGCCAAATTTTCTACTACTTGTATATGACAAGCATAAAATGTATTTTAACACAAGTGATGGTTGTGGCTCCCTTACTTAACAAAATGTCTAGTTATCATCACTTAGTTTGTGGAGATATTCAAGTGAAAAATAAATACTATGCCTTTATGAAGAAAAGATTTGTATATTTTCATAGGATTCTTAGTTTTGTTATCATAAATAGTTGGCTTTGATGAGGATCAAAGTTACATTTACAAACAAGTTATCTTCTTTAAGTATCTTACAGCATTACAGTTGTGTGAGGTTCTTACTAAGTGCATTTGTAATGAAGGCTAACATTTGAGAGTGACAGTGAGATGCTTTTTTAACTGCTACATGCTTGAAAAGTTGAAATACTGCAACCTCCATGCCAAACTATAAACATCTGTTTTTTATTATTTTCTCTCTCTCTCTCTCTCTCTCTTTTTTTTTTTTTTTTTTTTTTTTTTTTTTTNTAGGGGGGAAGCTTCCTGTTCATTCTTAGTCAAACACTCCTGTTTTCATTATTCAGCTTAGTTTTAGGGATATAGCTCAAATGCAAAGTACTTCCTTCCTTCCTTCCATGTAATAGGCTCTTAGTCCACCTTTGCCAGCCAAGTATGGGATACTTGGCTTATTAGCCGTTGTAATAGTAGGTTTACACATATTTAGCCTCTGCTAGACACAACCTATCCAGACCCCATTAACCATTAAGCAAAATCTCTACCGTGACACGGAATATGCTTAGGTTCACTGCTCACAGTGTGAGCTAGAACTCAGGCCAAGACCTCGTCATTTATCTCTTGCATTTAACAGACAGTTTATGTGTTCCTAAGTGACCTAACTCATTTTTCCCTCCTCTACAATCAGGAAATTCAAAGCAAAAGTGGATTCCAACAGCTTTGCGAGCTGCCTCCTCTGTGAGCTAGCAGTGAGTTAACATGGCTATTCCATTACACTAGCATTCTTACGGCAGCAATCTTGATGTTTAAAATAAAACAAAACAAAGAAGACCCTGCGCCTCTTACTAAGCAAAGATATAAAATTGGGGTATTTCAGCAAGAGAAATTAGAAGGCAAAGATAATTTGAGAGAATGTTGGATAAAAAATAGAACCAACAGATAATGAAGGCAATTTCCAGCAAAAGTGATTGATGCAGAAAGGGGATACAAATCCCAGATGAGATGACTAGTGCAGAGGGCTGGTAAGCAAATGTGTGGTTGATGAATGAAGAAGAAAGCACAAAGGAATAGTACGCAGAAGCAGACTTGTTTAAAACCTTGATGGTAAAAACAAAGATCTTGAATGTGAAATTGTTGAGTGTGACCCTTTGGTGCTTAACAGGTGTTTGTTACCTATTATGGTATTATAAGAAATCTCCTTTTTGGAGCAGAGAAAAACATGACTACTGCTGGTTTCTCAGAGAAGTTAGCCAATAATGAATACCAGGAACACAAACAGTGTACAGCTGTATGAGAACACAGAAGCAATAGTAAGATATGGGGAGGTTTTAAAATGGGAGCCCTAAAAGGAAAAAAAAAAAAAAAAAAGCTACCTAGTTGCTCAGAAAGAGGCAGATAAGAGTGGCTGTTCAACTGTAAAAGAATTATTTGCCTTTGGTGCCTTCTGCTTGAGCATCACTGAGGTGAAAGTCAAAATGGCAGATGACTAATCTGGAATTCAGTGAATAAAGAGTTTGTGGCAATGCCACAACTAAAGGAAGGCCAAGAAGTGCAAACTGCGGGTGAATGGAAGAGTTTCCACACGACCTGACCACAGATAGTCTGAGTTAGCTCTGTTAGAGCATTTTGTCTCATTACTGTGTGCTAATGTATTCTGGAGGTGCTCTTTCATCATAATACCCAAAGGTTATATTTATAAAATTTGCTTTAATTTTGGGGTGAAAATCTGCCCTATGTCATAGGCTGTTCTTTTTCTCCACTTTGTGCTGAAGTAACAACTAACAGTAGTTTTGAGGGTAAAGAAAAGGGACTATATTTGCAACACACCTCTATTTTTACTTGTAGTATCTCAGCAACTCATTATGTTTCATGCATATTTCATTATAGTACCACAGTACTAAGGAATGTTCAAATCTTTCTTTTCCTTTTTTTTAATTCTGCATTATTTTCTGTCACTTGTCATCTTCGTCCATTGAGAATTATTTTCTATAATTGGAAGATTTCCCTAAGTTGTTATTATGTGCTGTTTTAAAAAATTGATATGTAATTGAATGGCATACTGTAGGAATAATCACACCAAATTTTTTAGCAGTGATTTATTCATAAACATCTCAGGAGGTTTAAGTTACACAGACTTTAGCCTTATGCTTCACAGTACACTTGACGCAGTTGTTAATGAATCAATAAGGCACACTCTCATGTGTCTTAATTCCAATTAAAATGTTGGAACAAATGTTGTGAGATGAAGCCGATGGCAAGATAAATAATTATCATTAATGGTCCATGCATGTATGCATAAATAAATCTACACATTTACAGCTATATCCAGGTGTGTTGTTTATCTCTGAATGTCTAGTAAGTTTTAGTATTTAAGAATTTATTCTCTTCTGTGTGGGATATGAGCATGCAGAATTACACAGCTAAATCAACACATTTTGTCCTTAGGTATTAAAATATTCATGTTTTTTCAGAAAAAAAAGTGTTACATTTTTCCGAATATGCCAATGATATACAGAAATACAGTCATCATTGGACTGGCATATCTCTGAATTGCCTATATATTATTCCTTCTTCTATTTGGAAATCTTATCTAGACAGTTTTTGAGGATTTTGAACTGTTGCTCGTGCTACAGATAAATCTATATATCCTAGCAGCTTGGTTTAAATTGTACTAGTAAATTTGACTGGGCTGTTGGATGTCCAGAAATCTTGATCTGTATCCACTACATAGCCAGAATGAATCTGATGAAACTTTTTTGATGCTTTTGTATAGTACTTTTCAATATGATGATTTATTTGCATTTCCTATTAAAGGTTCCAAAATTTGAACATTAGGAAGGTAGACATCAAGCAAGAATGTAGGCAGGAAATTATAATAGGTGATGGCCTCTTTCTGTGCAGAGAAGTAGGCTGTTTTGCAAAACTGAGACAAAAGGGATACTCTGCATCCCTCTGTTGACTAATGGGAGTCTAGGTTCCTAATATTCCCATTCAGATCATTCCTAGAGAAATAGAGAGATATTAAGCTCAAGAATTTATCTGAAGAGGTGATTAAACACGGGCAACAAAGTAGGCATTTCCTTCCTTGGAAAGGGGAACTAGTTCTCAGCAAACTGAACAATATCTCTCTTTAAACGACTACAAAACGCTTGCACGTTTCCTCCTTCTCCTCATCCCCATCCTCAATTAAGATGGGTTCAAATTCAGATTTCTCAGTTGCTATGAAAGCATCCTAACTTAATCTAATGATTTTTTAGGACAAAGACCCAGGATGTTATTAGGAGACTTTCTAGAAAGTGAGTTAGAGTGCCTCGGACTGGGGAGGACCAAGAACCTGGGCTCCTATTCTTTGGGCTTATGCTCTAAATTGGGCTGTTGTTAAAAAATTAAATAAAATAAACAATTTCCTCCACAGAATCCTAAAATTTCCTCATGTCTTTCTACTTTAATTCCCTGTTTTAAATGTCATTTTAAAAGGTGTTTTTAAAATATGTTTTATGTTGAATTCCGTGTTTTCCAGGTACATTAAAATAAAAACTCTGAAGCCTGAGCCAGAGTCTAGACACTTCCTCACGATTCCCAGGATTACATTAAAATTTCAGTGGTTTCTTGGTGTTTGGCTGTTCAGATCACTTCAGATTTTAATAGTTTCATACAAAAGAAATGATAATAAAGTTGAGATAATATATATTTCTTAGATAATATTTTGCCTAACTCATCTACTTATGAGATGTCTTTTTTTCCTTACTTTTTTCTTACTAAAATTAATTTCTTTGCATTTCTTTTCCCCTGTTTTGTAGTACAAGCTGTCCACGAAGAAATTCTGTATATGTAATTTATTCAGTGTGTGATCTTACCAACATTATACATGGAGTACTAACACAGTCTGAGTATTACCACTGGTATGATAAAAGTATTGAACATGAGTAGGGCTAGCAGAATCTGATAGCTGAGACTCACATGCTTTAACCATATTCGTTTATTTTAATTCTATTCCGTGTCATTAAATAAAGAGGATTAGTAGAAAGCTGAATCATTAGGCAGTCTAAAGAGAATCGTTTCTAACCCTTAAAAAAGGCATCTCAGCTTTCTGCTTGATAGAGCTGTATAAGTAGATGTTCTTTCTTGAATTTTGGGGGCTAGTTCTGCTGATATCTAATAAATAACTGTTGATAGAAAAATACTGTATGTTCATTTTGTTTAGTTATATGTAATTAAATATAATCTAAAATATTTTAAATATTAAGAGTAAATTGAGAATGAAAAACTATTCTAAATTCAAACAAAAAACAGAAGTTTAATTTATTAAAGGGCAAAAAAAAATTTTCAACATTAGAATTTTTATAGTGCTCCTAAATATTTTTTTTCAAATGCAATTGAACCAAATTTGCAAGATCTTTTGACATCTCAGTATAATTCCTGATGTGTTTAACTTATCCTTCTCCAGATCACTAAGTTAAAACATTTTATCAGCAGGCCTCTTACACCAACTCAGGGACACTTTCAGCAGGTGCAGGCCACAAAAGCAACATAAGGAATCAGACAGATTGTAGGAGCCCATTTCTGCTCTCACCAGTCTTCCTCTAGGCCCTCCCCATCATCTGAAGCGCCTGACATCTCCACTTCTCTGCTTTACCTGATACAGAAGTTTGAATGGTTTCACTGACACCCTTCTTTTTATCTTCAGATACTTTTGCCACTTAGATTTTTGGCCTTTATCTAAAGCTATGAGATTTCCTAGCACGTGTGTTCTCTGGAGTGGATTGCAGGGAGCCGACACAGGGAGCCTGGGCTCGCCAGAAGAACGCAGTTCAAGTGCTTCTGCCATAACCCTAAGCACAGGAGAGATGGATCATTTCTCCTGAGGGGAGAGAATGTTTCCTCTCCAGTGCCTTGAAGATTTTTATTTCAGAAAATTTCAAGCCACATGCATAGTGAGTGTCATGACCATGATGGCTCTGACGGGCCTTACTGCCCATCCACTCGGGGTCTTTCCACACCCTACTCAGGCCCAGACCCTTGTTTCAGTCCAGCCTGGAGTCATCCAGTCATCCTGCTGCATGAAACTAGCAGTGCCAGTCTCTAGCCTTGCACAACAACCATCCCTTTGGCCCATCCCTGTGTCCCTGCCAGTGATGCCCAATGCTGGGGGCTGAGGCTGCCCCAGCTGCCCACAGCTGTCCTACTCCCTCACAGGATGGTGGTGAGACCCAGCCCTGCCTCACCAGGAGCCCCCGCTGATACCTGCCCTGGGGAGCACCTGGCCCTCGCTGTGCCCTGACAGTGAGCCTGTTTAGTTCAGACAGTCAGACTAAGCCTGGTCTGATTCAAACCTCTCCTTCTTAAGTGCATATAGTATAGATGTAGTGTCTTCACGACCTTGATCTACTGATCCACTTGTAATGCATCTAACTACCTGATAACATAGACACAATCAGAAATGTGCTTTAAAACTTCAGGGACCAGTATGGGCAAAGCTACCGTGCTGTTCCTTTTTGTGCACAGCATTAAATAAGAGGACCACTGCATAATCATAAATGATCCAGCACATATAGGTAAAATGGTATCTACTCCTACTTCCATTAAGATCACTCAACCACATGGAGCTTTGAGGAACCCTCATTAATAAAGATCGGGATTCACTATAGTCTTAGTAGACAGTCTGCATATTTAATGAAGCTCTTTTATTTAAAATAGTCATGATAAAATATTTTCCATTTATAAAATATTCAGTTATTACATTGAAGTATTACATTGAAGAAACTGATTTTTATTTTTCAGATAAGCCTAAGGAAAGAACAGTGCTAACTACCGTTAGACTAATTGCTCTCTTAGGTATTTTGAGTCAGAAGTAATTTCTCTAACCATTTTAAGAGAATCAAGCTTCTGGTAGGTTTAGACTGATAAGGCTGATCTACCTTTGAAATATGTGATTTCTGAAAAAATGAATGGCCCATTGTTCTAAGTCTTTTGACATCAAACAATGAAATCAAGAGGGGAGGGTCTCTATTTCATTCACTTTTTTATGTGAGAGATGTTATTCTTCAGTCACTCTTCCCAAGCTAAAATTCAGATGTGGAAGGCTAAAAAAAGTGATTTGATTTTAACCATCATTCTGGCAAACTGTAGAGCTCTATCTGAATATGAAATATCTTCCTCATATAAGATAATATAGTATTCTATATTGCTTGAGACAGCAAAGCTTACGTATTTTATTTTAACTAATTTGCCATTCTTTTCTCACTTTTCTGTTTCGTTTTGTTTGGAATTGTCTCACCTATTTCATCGAACCTTGAAATGGAGATGATATGAATTTATTTTAGAATTTGCTTAATGTGGATGAGAAATCTAATTATGCTTCTTCACACTTTCCAGATCTCCTTCTCACCTCTTTTAGCACTTTGGAGATTTTACAAGATACTGCACGGTATCTTGTATTAATGATGCAGGCCACAGTGATATTTCTTCATGTATACATATGTGTGTGTGTATATATATATATATATATATATATATATGTATGTATGTATATATGGGTTTTTTTGCTGTTTGTTGGCTGTTAAGACTGAATAATACCTTCAGAAAGCTTAATTCCAGGCTCTTATCACAGGTTTCTATTATATCTTTTCTCAAGAGATAGATTTATGAACTTGAAATATGAGTAGCCATCTATTTGACACTAAACACAATTTCATAAGACAATGCTTTGGATACAGAAATTATAATTACAAGCATGTTCGCCAATTACTGACAGTTACAAGTGACACAGCAACATAAAACTATGGGTTATTAGTTCATGCAAGTTAGTTTCAACAAAATTATCAGTTACTCAACTTGATCTTCTTGTTACTTTCGCATATATACCCATGAATAGAATTAACAAAGTCCACTGTGTTTTTTTTTTTTTTTCCCATGGATAAAGTACTTCTTACTGAATGTTCTTAAATAACACGGAATCTCGTTTCTTTTCCTTTCAATCCTAGAAAACATACATGTGTATATAACCTACATACATACATACATACATATATTTGTGCTTTTTAAGAAGAATAGAACTATGGCTTTTTATTTTCTTTTTAAAGGAAAGCTTAAGGTCTTCTTCCTAGGTATGAAATGCAGTTCTGTTAAGCAGCAGCTTGTGTGACTCCTGCAATACCTAAAATTCATCAAAGCTAGATTACATTTTGGTTCATATTCTGTTATAAGTTTCATACAGCCCTAATCTGAAATTAATCTTTCATAGTTACCAGAAAATGGAAAATAGCTGTCATAGAAGGTACTATTCACTTGCAAAAGTACTCGACTGAAGCTTTATGACTGATGTTAGTACAGTTAAAGATTTGACAAATTTAAAATACTGCTGTTCCTCTAATAAATTGCTAGAACCTAGGCATTTTATGAATCTGTCACCTTTAATTTATTCCACAAACTGTACTAAAACTTATTTCAGGCCAAAGGTTTTCTACAATAATTAGTTCTGTGGATAATTCTGTGGGTTACAGGGTTTTTAATCTCATTCTGTCTTACAACCTGAGGTATTATCTTTTATCTTATTTTTTGTTGTCACTTTAATTTTGATTTATTATTCAAGTATTAATTTTGATCTAAACAGTATTCCTTGAGTGAATTTTTAAGTTTGTATTAATCATTTTCTGTTGATTATATTACATTTAGTCATGTTTTCAGCATTAAAACATAAAAACATGATACAGTAAATACTGTTAACTATCCTTTATAAAAATCACATTGTTTTCTTGTAATGACAGTACTATATGAATCAGAAATATTTCTCTGCTGTGTGGTGCTTGAACAAAAAATTAAGATATCCCTCTTCTGTTTTACAGTTTTAGTTAAGTTTTCCTTTTGATGGAACTGATGATGCCGCTTGTAAAGTTTTTATTTGTTACGGTTTTTATTTTACTTTTTGGGTGAGTATACTGAAAATGAAGGATAATTAACTGTAGCACTAAAGTAAGACCTTAGAAAATATTGTCCTAAAGATGTGGAGGGTCTAGTTCTCCTTGTACTCATAGCAGTGTTAACCATGAGTAATTTCAGTAAAGCTGATAGAAACGAGGTTGATAATATGAAAGAATTGGGTGAAAAAAAGGTTATGGTCAATGTAAGATGTTTAGGATGGCCTATCAGTGTCCCTTACAACAACCTGCAGGGTACAGGAGAGTTGTGCAGCCTGTAAAGTGACCCCCACAAAGGCTGCCAAGCAGTTCTTGTCAACTGTCCAGCCTATGATATAGCCAGGGATCTGCTGAGAAGCTGATACGTTTTATTTTTCAGAAATGGTCAAATATCCAAATCCATGCAAATTCAGTTAATTTTAACTTCAAAGTGGATGAGATGCTTTTGAAAATAGAACTTTCTCTATAGTGTCTTGAACATTTTCATTTGAAAATGTTTTCTTTGTTTGGAAATTTTTAAGTAATTGAAAATAAGATACTTCTGGCAGCCTCAAGTGAGAGACAGTCTTACCCACTTCTCATTGGTTGCATTATTTAATGCTTATTATTACCCACTTGCATCTTGTATACCGCTATTTCAGTTCCTCAAATCTGGGAAACCAAAATTTATAGAAGATCAGCTGTAGAGGAACACAGGCAATTTGGTATATAAAATCAGAGGGAAATGATAAAAGCAGATAGGCTTGTTATGCAGCATAGGGAGGAGAAAAGATTTCAAGTTTTCCAATAGCTTAAAGTTCTTTAGTCAGAAATTGAAAACCTATACAGGTTACCCTATACAGGACAACAATGTGAGTTTCCTAAATCTGACCTTAATTTCCACTTCAATGAATACATTCTTTTTCAATGAAAAATCTATACATAGTGATACAAATCATAAAAGGATAGTATTTTAAGTGCAGATTTACATGACTGAACAGCCTTTTTATAAATATTGGAGAATTAGAATGTACTGGATATAATTTAGATAATTATCATAACATGGTCTTCTAAATGCCTACATATGCAATCTGAGTATTCTTTACTGACCAGATAAATGCATAAACAATTTCAAAATGTGTTTATGTTTTGTACCTCTAGTCTTCTAAGACATCCTATTTTTAAGGTAGTAAGTTACCAACTGCTCAGTATTAGAAAGTGGCACACTCAGTCAGGCTCTGTAGGGTTGAGGAGGAGAAGCTGAATGGGTCAGGCAGTGCTGGGAAGGAAGCAGGGGAATGCTGATTTACATCTCATTTATCAAAATGTAATATTATTTTTAAAAGGCTACTTGAGTACAATACCTTTTTATTATAAATTTTGACAGTAACTTTTTTAAAAAATTATTTTGGGTCAAGCCTGAGAATGAGAGGTGCTGAGCACCCTCATTTGATAGGTGTTTGAGTGGAGATTACTAAGTTGTCTGCAAGAACTATGCAGTCACTTTACTACATTTCTATCATGAATTCACTCTGCTATGGGTTTTCTTCATTCCAAACTGTGTGAGTCATCAGAACATAGAATTTAATTGGAAAAGTTCCAGTTCATGTTTCTGAGCATTTGTTTCATCTTTCCCTATTATGGTCTATAGCAAAGCTGAGAGTCATTTGCTATAAATCAATTGTGCATTGATTCTTGAACCAGTTAACTGAGAAGTTGATTTTTCAGCCCCTGAGCACAGTTGCATATCTCTTCCCTGTGTCCTGCAACCTAGGAAAACATTTGTCATGGGGTATTAGTTAAAGCTGGGCATTACTTATTTAAATACTTTAATTGGTCTACTTTGAGCCACATGCATTAAATACTAAAAGTAAAAAGTGTTAAGTTATCTAAAAATAGAAAAAGGATACCATTAGGATAACATTTATAAATACATTTAAAATGTTTTAACATTTAGTGATAACTACTTTTCTTACAGCTGAGTGCATGTGGCTAATACTAGTAGTTTATATTCTAGCAATTTTATGCATTCTGTTATTTAAGTATTGCTACAGTTTATCACTTTGCTATTAAGTGTTTGAAGTAGTTCTGTGTATTGATCTTTACCACAAAAAGGAACTTATCTTTGTCCTTTGTTTTGACTAATATGAATTTTCCTAATTATTCTAGAGATATGAATACTTCTATTGAATATGTTATGTCTTTTATGTTTATCTGTGATCAGAAGTTCTGGTTACTCTGTGTGTAGTTCTTACAGTAACCTTAGATGATTATGCAACACTTTCTTTTTTGCTCTGTACTTCTTAGACATCCCTTATCAGATATTTCTTTAAAACCTTCTGTTAATCTCAGTACTGCATTTCCTTTCTCTTGTGATGCCTCTTCTGCACGCCTGTGCCTCTGCTTGCACTGAATCTGTCATTTCCTTCTCACCCCGTTCCCTCACCAAGGGTGAACCTCGCTTGCTTCGCAGCTCCTGCCTTGTTACTGGCCCAGTGTGCTATAACTACCTGGGAAAAAAGTGACATCATTATGCAACCTTGATCTGCTGTTTTCTCATCTTCTGGTGACCCAAGGTTTAAAAAGGAAATGTTAAATCCTTGCAAGTGAAGACTCTGGCAATGATATTACATTCTGTTTGTTCCCCTTTGGTCACCCTGGAGTGTATTAACTTGGTCAATATTAGCAAGCTGTGAGGCCCAACAGGATAAACATCTGACAACTCCAAAGCATATACATTAAACACGTAGAAATTTAGACTGTTCATGCAGTCTGCAACATTCAGTGTTTCCCTGTTTTCCCTACTGCACCCAGGAGCACTGAATTAGTACTTCATAAATTTAAGCAGTGTGTCCTTTTATGGCATGAAAGCCTTACATCTACTTTCAAGGAAGCTAAGTGAAGTACTACTAAGCTGTTTCTTTTCCTTTTCTTTCAGATGTGAGCAAAAGACCTATTTGTAATGATGGGAGTTAGGTATGCGTATACTACGGATGAGGAAGCAATG
Source organism: Rhea americana (assembly GCF_003343005.1). NCBI lineage: Eukaryota > Metazoa > Chordata > Aves > Rheiformes > Rheidae > Rhea > Rhea americana. The sequence goes on from NW_028186299.1 coordinate 581,871, forward strand.
TGCCATATTAATGATGATAGGAAGAAGTCAGCACTTCCTTGCTTGTTCCACACCCTACACACACACACACACACACACACACACACACACACACACACACACACACACGTTATATATCCTCATATACATAGAGAATAAATATTTGCAGGAAATTTTTCTATTTTTATTAGTGTGAAGTGCTCTCAAAATATTTCTTAGCATCATCCTGTGGCTCTTGTCTATACTTTGAGGGAAGGTAAGTTATGTGACAAAGTTGAAGAAGTATATTCTTTTTAATGAATATATATATGTGTGTGTGTGCATATGTATACATATATATATATAAAAAAATATATATACATATACAAACAAATACAAGTATAGTTATAATAGACCTTTCTTTAAAAACATTTTAGTCTACTTTCAACATAAAATCTGCACTGTGAAAATATACTTGTGAAACTCATGTATAAAAATTTTGTGATAAATGTTTTAGAGTATTAAAATATCTGAAGTACATTTCTAAGAACTTCTAACCATACATTCCAAAATTGTTTGATTCAAGTTTATGCCTCTAAAAAGGGGATCTATTTCATATGAAAAAAAAAGATATATTTTAGGTACTATGAGGATAGTGCTCAGAGGAAGGAACTGGAAGCAATGTGCATTTGCAATAGAGTACCTCTACAACCAAATAGGCCTAATCAATCATCTTGGTGTTATTGGTGATTGTATAGTCTTGTGCCCTTCATTTGTTGATTAACATTATTCTGGCAATTGCTAACAATAAGGATGATTCAAATTGAAATATTTTCTATTCTTTTTAGTTTTTCAAAAAGTTCTGTTTAGATTGTACGTACTGTATATACATATACAATCAAAGTAACTGACTGTACATGGTTTGGCAGATATATAGTAAAATTTAATGTATGCTAATTAACTCTGAGATAAATGTTCCCACTCTTCAGTTTCTCTCTTCCTGAAAAACTAGTTATTTGTCTGACATAGTTTAAGCCAATTGCTTAGATTTAAAGAAATTATTATGCACTGTTTACTACTATTCCTATCATTATCTTCTTAATGTAGCGAAGATTGACAGCATAATGATAAAGAGAATGATGGCATCTACTTGACACTGTCCTTAGTTATCAGTCATAACAATCACAGGACATTCATCGTTTTCCATCCAAACTTCCAACTTAAACAAGCAATTTATCCTTCAGTCTTGAATACAAATATAAAATCTAAAAATAAAAAACAGAAAAAAATCCTAGGTCTGTAAACAAGAACTTCCTCATCCAACAAAGTATTGCTCAGAGAATACATGGAAAAATAAGTCACCTACAAGCAATTTCAAAATACAGAATATTCAGAAGTAACTAGCTACTCTCGCCCAAATCGTATAGGTTAATATCTGTAGGTTAGAACACAAAATGCTGATACAATTCTGTATCTATCTAAAAACATTAGTGTTTGAGCCTAATGATGTTGGTGGTGGCTTACTTTAGAATATCATTTTAAATGATGTGTGCATCTTAATAATAGCAAGATACTTACAATAGACATAATCTAAATCAGATATGAATGAATGTGTATGTAGAAGCTAACTCACACACTCTTTATACATTTTTTACTGAACACATATGTGCAAAAAGATTAATATTTTTGATAGAATGGAAAGCTAAGATCTTCTCTGTCTGCTTTATTTTAACAGGGATTTGCATTGTGAATTTTCTAATCAGACCCCAACCTGTGCTTTGATTTGACAACACTGCTACTGGACAGCGTGAAAGGTAAATCAACTTTTCCTTGTTGCTGCCACTGACTGCGAAAAAATAAAGCAATAAATTTTGTAGATTAAATGCACATAAGCAAAGCGCTTCCCTTTCATCTTGACACTTGTAGCATTGCAAACGTTGATGTTAACAAAAGAAGCAAGAAAACAGTGTATTTTTAATTGCCTGTTATACCAAAGTGATTGAGCCTTTAGCAAAACACATATTTTTATCTGCAGTAAGCCTGCTTGATACAGGCTTGCTGCCTGTACATTAGTTTACAAAAATTTTATATTGATAGCTTGTGATTGACAAGGTTGTTTAAAGGACAGGCAGCGTATTACTTATGTATATTTTCAGTGGTTCCCAACGTAAATTAAACTTTCTAATATTTGTATTATAAGAGATGTTTGAATATTCCTTGATTTTCCCAGGCTCCAGATAGTTTGTAAAAGTTCTCAATGTTTCTTAAGATCTCAATGTTATTTCACAATAACACCAAGCTAAATAATAGCTGCTCGGTATTATTTTACAACAATACCCAGCAGCTACCAAGATAAATTTGCTGTGATGTGGGCTCTCGTCTCATTGTCTAGTGCTCAATAAACTTCCTCATGTTTGGCAGCTTCTCCCCCTGAAAGAGCCTCATTTTATAGCCCTTCTGTTATGTTCTTGACCTTTTCCAGGGCTACAACCCTGGGGCATTTGAGCTGTCAGACAAAAAAGTGGAAGGAGAGAGAGGCCTGTGAAAGTTGTAGAAGGCAAAGAGCTTAGTAACACACTGATGAATTTCCTAGCAGCAGATAGTTTTCGCTTCACCTTCATTGCTGTCACATTTCCTTAAATAATAGGGAGACTTTTCCACTAATGGACAACGGAGGCTGCTTGCCTGATGAGAACTTGCAGAGGCAGCCTGCCATGTGCCTTTATCTTTTAAACTGAGGTGAAACAAGCTTGCCTGGCTAGAGATAAGTGGCTTAGAAGTAGTCCTATTCACATGTACCTGTCACTAATTTATCTGGGTTTTTTGTATTCATATATACTGTTCTATGTGCAACAGACCATTAAATTGCTTTCCACTGGGAGCGGGTCACATTCAGGGGTCAGCAGAACCATGCGACTGGGTGGAACATGCTCGATTCACACAGGCTGTTTCTATCATGATCTTGGCAGCTGAAATCTCCATCTAATTAGAGACCTTACACTATTCCCCCYCCCCCCCCCCCGAAAAGCTGATAAGTTCTTAATAGCATGTAGATAAGTATTAACTATTCTTCTGTGGAGAGTTCATGGATAGCTTCTGTAAAGCAAAATGAATAGCTGCTCATTGTTGCAATGTCCACATTCATAACGAGACTAATCGTCTTTCAGTTTTTGCTACCAAGGCTTTTGGTTGAAAATACTATATATTAAAGACAGATTTATTTACTTTTTTGTTACCAGATGCTATATTTCTGTTATCTGACTATTGGACAGAAGAAATAGATCTCAGGTTTATTTTTGTGGAGACTATCCTAAAATCTTCCTGAATTCCTGGTAACTGCAAGCAAATCGTCCTGCAATTTTAAAACCATGCATTTTTTGTAAAGCCCATGTGAATGTTTGTAATGGATAAAGGGCACATTAACTCAAATTGTTTCTATTTTTGTTGCTACATAGTTCCTTTCCCCTAGTGTGGGTATTAGAGAAAAGGCTTTTATTTGCTGTTACTTTGCAATTTGTGATATGAAATTAATACAATAAATTACATGTGGGCTATTATATAAAAGCAATATTTCTGGTATATTAGAAATTTCCATTCACAATCTTTATAGCTATAAAATATGTCCATAATTTGATTCGTTATTTTTAATTGGCAAATTAGCGTTCTATATTGGGACAAAGCACAAAGCAAATGCAATTAATTTCTTTCTGCTTCCACAGAGGCAGCTTATTATAGACCAAAAGGATAACTTTACACTGCATGGATTAAGACTTATTCCTTTCTCTCCTCTCTTACCTCACCCACTGCTAAATGTTATTTTTATAGCATTAGTACTTATTAAGGCTTTATGAAAGACAGCTTATTAGATCAATCTTGTAGAATTTACAGTATTTAAATGAAAAGTCCTCCATACTTTCTAATCTGTAAACTAAACAATGAACTTCAACTTTGTGTGGACATCTAATAAGCAGCAGTGGGAAATACTGTGTATGCCTTTTAAAGCATTTATAGGGACATAACTCTTCTTAAAAATATCTGTTCCTCAAAAACACAAATCTAAAACTCATGTCTGCTTAAAACAGTGTTGTAAACCAACTCTGAGTTTGAGAGACTGAATGGGAAATTCCGTCAAATGCAAATCCAACATTTTTCCTCCTTTAGAAAATACAAAATATTCTGTGTGAAGTACAGATAAGTTTTGCACATGTGATGTAAAAGGTGCTAAGTAGCTTGAATTCTAAAAAAATCGGTGCCCAAGGAGTTCACGTTCAGAATCAGAGACTCAAAGCATATAATTGCATTAACTCATACAGTATTTTTCCTCTTTAGATGAAAATACCTTTGGGTAACATTTTTATGTACATTTTTAATCTGTGGGAAAAAAGGTCTAAGCATCATAAGAATTCTTTCAGTGTTCATATCATTCTCTCCTTACTTATTTATATTCACAGTTAAATTTTCTTATCCCAGCTAGGTTCATTTCTAGGTAATGCATGGAAAGCAAATGAAAACTAGGCACAAGACAGAGAAAGTAAATTCATATTAACTATATTACTACTTAAGAAAAATTTTTGCATTATTTTCTTAGCTATTAAGAACATTGGTAGTAGCCTAGAAAATGAAACATTTTGAGATTTATTTTGAGAAGTTCATACTTTAATTAAAATCCCATTTTCTTCTGGTGATCCATACGTATACATAAACTGCAGGAAAGATGGGCTGTCTGATAATTCCACAACATTTCTTTCTTTCTTTTTTTTTCAGGCTTCCTATGCTCATTTTTCCTTGTATGAAAAAAAAGCGAGGGTGTAAACTTCCTGCTGAATGAAGCAGAATTTTTCCTCCATAATTGCATATTTAAAAAACACTTTCACTTTTTCATTTCTGAAATATTTCTGTTTTGTTGGCTTCTGGTGACAAGTAGATCCTGCTCTGAAGCTTCTTTAATGCTCTCTGATAGAGTTGACCGTCTTTTGTAAACATCTTAAAATGTCTGTTTTGCTTAAATGTAAAAATGAAATGGTCGGCCAATTAAAATAGTATTGAATATTTCAAGTAGAAAAAGGTGTCAGTGATCTACCATAACAGACTATCGTTAGTACTTGTCATACAAACATTTTGGTATCTTGATATAGGCCATAAGGAAATGTGGAAGACGCCCTGAATCCATTGTCATGACAGGAGAGGAATGAGAGGCAAACCGAATAACCGGATAAGGTTTTATTTACAGATATAGAGTGAGCTTGTCCTCCACGTTGGCTAGAAAGAGAGGCAACAAATAGGTAGAAGCCATAGGCATGATAATAATTTTTCTTCCATTCATATTTCCCCATACTGAGATGATTTATTTGGATGCAACAACATGAAGAAGCTTGTGCTTTCCAGGAAGGCCTGTGTCTGATGGCTCGGCAAAGATTTGCCACTTAATCATTTCCTTCAGGTTTTGCTTTTTCAGTATTAAGAGCAACGTGTCATTGTGAAAATACAACTGAGTGTCTTAATTTCCTTATCCTAAGACTTGCAAGAATCTGTAGCTTGCTGTGACTCCGACACGTTTACTCACTGATTAAACCCTAATCTGCTCTACATATGTTCATCACTCTTTTGTAAAACTTTATATCTTATACCAAACATTCTAGATCTATGCATTATTGTCTGACTTTGCACATATTTCAGTTACCTGAAAATTGACAAAAGTCTGATGTAAGAGGCTTTCTGGAAATCAGGCCTTTGTGGTTAGTTTAAGTTACGAAATTTATCCCTTTTCAAATCTTTCATTAATCCTTCAATTCTTCACCTCTGTCTTTTCCCTTCTTTCTTTGATACTCCTGAATCAGTTTTGGTTCAAGTAAATAGACTAAAGACAAAGATCATAATTACCAGCACTTATACATGTTAAAGCCCTTTGTACTATGGCCAGTTCATTGCTGTCTTAATTCAGCAGACTGTCAGAAACGTAACAGTCCTTCATCCTATTCATCTTAAGGGGTGCATTAACTCTGAGGGTGATACACTGCAATAGTGATACTTACTTCTTTCCTTTAATTTCAATAGATACTTTACAACTTTGACTATTCTGAAACTGTAGCCATTGTTTGCAGTTAAATAGCAGAAAAATCTTATTTATTGGAATTGGAGTTGCACTGTACTATATGTATATACATATGTAAGTATATATACTGTATTAGATTTATTGCTCAGCACCCCACAAGACTGAGCCCTTCAAAAATAGAAGCAACTTTTCCAGTAAAACACAGGATGTTGTAAGAGAAAGACAGGGACATTTTGCCGGGTCCATTTGTCCTTTGAATACGCAAAGACACTATTATACTGGCTAATTGGTTTATGCAGGATTTTAACAGCATGTTACAGCCTGTTACTTTATAGTAACAGATGTAAAGCTGCTGTGAACTGTGACTTCTGCTTCGTCCTGGCACTTGTAAATAAGATTGCTGACCATAATACTTCTTTTCCATAATGGTTTCACTGCTGTATCCTATAAGATTTAATTAGAAATTGACTCATCCAGCTTTATACAAGGACAGACCAGGATATGGGCATAGGCAATAATGATAGCTTAAAAAATGTTCTTCCTTCCCTTTGATCTAAAAATCGGGGATTGTATCTCCAAAAATACAGTCGTATTATATTATGCAAACTGTATGGGAGTTTAAGAATTCTGCAGATTTTTGCTTGTACTCAGTGTTTGTGTATTGCCTTGCCAAGTATGCACAGATCCCAAATCCAATAGGTAAAAGTGTGTTTTTTATAGGCTGTGATTGAACATGCTATTATTTGGAAGTGCCTAAATAAGGATTACTGTATTCAGCATCTCAGAACACATTGTTTGATTATTTTTTTTCATGAGCTTCCTGAAACGTGGCAGAAAATCTGAGAGTGTGGCCCTAAGGTGAAAACTACAGAAAATACCTGTGCCTGAATTCATTAATTATTAACTAGCAAAAATATCTTTAATGTAGACAACACCATGTGATGCACATAGCTAACTTACAAGATGTGGATGTGTTGGGTACTGAAAATGAGACACAGAAGTTAGACTTTCTCACTCTTAACAGAGAACCAACATCTGGAAAAAATACATCTAAGCAAAATGGGCTACTGTGAATACCAGAATTATGTTAAATAATGTGTGTCTATCTCTGTCTGTTACTACTTTTTACATGATTTATGGCCATGTAGTTATCATTAAAATACATCATTTAGTGATTACTTACTTTGTGACTGACTCTGAGCTAACATTTATTTTCCATTTTGAAACTGTAATGTATTTAATTGGTAACAATATTTGTTCTTATTAGAGATTATGGTAGTATAGCAACTCTTTGAAGTAAATATGAAGTTTGCATTGTAAAAATATTCTGAATTGGCGTGACTATTCTACAACATACTGATAGTTTATCTAATCATATAACTGGTCTTTAAGTCTATGCTACTGTAAAGAGAACGGCATTGTATTGTGACCATAGGAAAACTGAACCCGAGAAACCTTCATTTAGAAGCTCCTAAGTTTTTGAAAAAAATCCATCTTCTGACTAAGGTGCTGGTCACATACTTGCAGTCCAAATGAGCTGGATTAGAACTGCAGTAAATAATTTAAACTATGTTAACTAAGGGGTACAGTGTTAAACAGGAGTAGGGCTTCACTCTTACTATACATTACTATAGGAGGAAATTTTCATATTCTTACTAAAAAAAATGATAAAAATAAAGTATTTTGCATATGCGCAAGCTTTGTTAAACCACACTGATAAAATTAAACTTTGCAGACTGTGATGCCTGCCCCAGAAATCATATCCAGGGAGTTGGAATCAGAACAATGACCTCTGAGTAACAAAATTGCGCAAAAATTTGATCTGTAGCTGAGAATGTGCAAGTTAATTTCTCATCAGTGATCCTGGGTGGTTGTAATGTTTTGCAGAGAGTACATATGGATGGATTGACTTTCAGTTTTATCTCCCTCTTATGTCCTTTCCAATGTCTAAGGAGTGGAAAAGGGGCAGAGAGATAATAAATCCAATATGCTGTCTCTAAGCTTACCAGTGACATTGGTATATCAAATATTTCTAAAGGTGATAATGTTTTTAATTAGCTTCAGTCACTGGAAAGTCTTGTTTCTTTATAGATTCCAATACAAAAGATGAGCCAGCCTTTTGTGAAAAACAGTATATGCTAAATAACTTTTTCTATTTTAGATGACTGAAAGTCCTTTTCCAAAGTTTCAGGAGTTTGTATGAATTTATTATGCTTGAGAAAAAAAAAGTAGGACACTAAATTTTTCTGGACAACGTCCGTCACATGACATATGTAAGTGCCATTACACTTGTGCAGTATATTTGATGATCATTTCCAAGAGGCTGGTCTTGCTCTCTGTGAATAAAATGACTTTTGCAGGCTGTTTGCTGTAATTCCATTTATGAATTAAAATTCTTTCATGGTTCTGATACCATAGTGGCAATGTGTTCCTTTCTAAATAGATACTGTAGAATTCAGGGTCATAAACAGAACACACAGTCTGACTGGTTTCTTTTTAAAGATGATTTTTTTTAATATTCTCAACACAAGCAGTAGTGAAGGTTGTTTTTTTTTTTTTTTTTTTTCCTTCCAATTAAGTGTTCTCTATAGGAGGCCAGATACCATCAATTTCCTCATAAATCACTACACATTTGAACAAAGCTCTTTTAATATATCCCAAGAGGAGCAAAGTTGTTTATTCCTTTTTTATTTAGTGGTTCTTAAGGAAGATTTGTTAGTCATAATGTAAAGTAAAGGGGCTGCTCAAGTTCTGTAGAAATTTGTGGGATGTTTGCTATTATAATCCCATAGTGTCTGAATTTCACCTTAAATGTTTAAATTCACATAAAATTAAAATTAAAATACTGAGGAGAAGGGAAGAAACAGAGCTTCAGTATGTTGCTTGTGCTTTGAGGAGACCCTTTTAAAATTTGTTCTGTGTCAAGACAGCTGAAAATCTTTGGTGATTTGTCGGAGGCGGGCTTGCGGAATCATAGGACGACTCAATATGAGCTAGCAATATGATCCGTTTATTTCAGCAACTTAACCTGCTTATATACCATCGTATGCTGTTCACACACTCAAGCATCCTGCTGGCTATATCTAATTGGCTTACTACTATAGTTCATGCCACAAAGCTCTGTGCTATTGGCTATCCACATATTCACTGTCCCGTCTCGCCAACCCCTTCATCCTGTTTTTACATAGCATTCATTCTTACTCCCTCATTACTTGTCCTTCAAGGTGTCTCCAAGGTTACTCCATATCAGCAAGTCAGGGTTGCTCATTTGCACAGCCTGATATCCATGCTCGTCCAGCCAATTCTCTACAGTGATTCAGAACAATTGGACCAGTTGGAGCTATTTCTCTGTACTTGTTAGTCACCGATATCTTGCATCAGTGAACGTTTCTTAGTCTCATTAGGAAAGAAGCCATACTGCTCAGTTTGCCCACAGATTCTATGCTGTAACAGGAAAATATTTCTGATCATATTGATTGGGACATTGGCACAAAAGGCTTTAGCTGTTGACAAAATTACTGTTAGTTGTCACAAAAATATTACTTGCAAAAAAATCAAAGCAAAAGATGACAATACCATCCGAGATTGGTATTTGGTGGCAATATTTACAGTCTATGGTGTATTCAGTTCTTCATTTAAACATTTAAACCATTATGTTAATATACTGAGGTCCAAACATTATGTTGCAAACAAAAGTAGAAAAAAATACTTTAAAAGATTTTGGCATTTATGCAAAGTATCTGTTGAAAAACATGAATATGAAATTCAGAAGTATCTGCAGAAATCATTTAAAAACTGTATAACTCTCGACCAAAAGTGAAACTGTGCAGTCTGTTTCATTTATTTTTAAACAGAAGTCGGACTAGTGAAGGGCTTTAGGAAGTGTGGAACCTTGACAGTATTCATTATCAGCCATCATCCATCATCCCAAAGGCTGAATCTGTTGCTTTGCACCAGGAAGCAAAATAAGCCTTTTAGTATAGTAGTTAAAAGATGTCAGTAAAACTAAGCAGAAGTGGACTATGCTTAACCTATGCTTCTCAGAGGAGGAAAATGAATAGGAAGAAATCTATTAGAGTGAAATAATTAGTCATTTCTACTACTTTTTGTAACAAGATTATTCCTAAAAATTTCATTGAGGACTGTGGCCCTAATGTTCTTGGGATCTTCTTAAAAGCCTTTCCCAAGGAACTTATTATTTATAAGAAAATACTGATGATGGATACAGATGACCAAAAATAGAAGTAGGATAAAGACTGCTTTAAATTTGATAAGGATATTATTGTTGTTACGATTACCCATGGGGTGCAGCAGTGCAAGTTATGTACATGACCTAGATGCATTAGAAAAGAGAGTTTACCAAGACTTCATTTCTTCTAATAGCTCCATGGTTGCATAGTTTGTTTTCTGTTTCCCAGCAGATATCTTTTCTTGTCCTTCCCTCTTTCTCTCGTTCCTTTATTCCCTGTGCTATTTAACTATTATCTCTCTAAAAGCTATTTTAGTGAGTTTTACATGGTATTATTTTAAAATATCAGGGTTTCTAAGGAATGGCAGATTATAGTATTCAGTTACAACAATTCTCCATTCTTTGGGTTACTCTGCTGATTTAGTTACTGTGTCAACATAGATACTACTGATCATGTGTTCATTGTTTTACTGATGTTTCTTGTGAAAGATTCACATATTCTGCTGTATTATTCTAGACTTCTAACGTTTTTCATCTGTCCAGCTGCACTCAACTTGGTCATGATTTGCAAATCTACATATTAGAAAATATTTTTTGTCAATATTATTGATTAAATTGCCTGCAATATTAACATCTATAAAGTGAAAATTACTGTTCCATAAAAGTGTTTTATACTTTTAGAAATAAATAGAACAAAGGCTGTCTTTATTTCCTGTGGTTATCATATACCTATTTATATGCCCATCCTTTCCCAGTTGTCAATAAAACACTACATTACAGTGCTTGCTGTGTATGAAACACTAGTCCTCTATTAAAATTTCTGGGTAAGATTGAAATCTTCTAAAATGCCATCATTATAAATGATGTGTTTAGCAAAGTTTAATTTGTTGTGATTTACTATGGTACTGAACAGCATGTAGCTTGGTTAGATGAGTTTTCAGGTTTTTGATTTACTGTTTTTCGGTTGGTTGGTTGTTTTCAAAGAATGACCAAGCAGTGTCTTCCATTCTAGTCGGATAAATTAATTGCTAGTAATTTCTCATTTTGATAAATGCATTTTCTATATCTATACTGGACTAAACAGTTTTATCTTCTTTCTTTCTTGTTCTTTGTATAATACCCACCCTAAACATACCTCCATTCTGACTTTTGCCTTCAAAAGAAAGAAAAAAGAAAAAAAAGAAAACACCACTTCTGATGCATTTGCTTTCTAATCATTATTTTATTATGACATTAATCCACTGCCCATAATGAACTCAGTCTTCCAATTCAAAATCTCTCTGGCAAGCAACAGGTCATACTGATAGTGTGCATCAATAGTATTTAAAATCAGTATTTAAAAATACTGAAAGTGTGGTAATACCAAGTAAATTGATTCCATTAGTGTTTCCTCTTTTTTGATGTGTTCTTTTAAAAGTATGAGAGAAGAACAATTATTAGAATTTTGTTCCTATGTTCATACTTCATTTTCTTGTTATATCTTTGTAGTTTTAATATAGAAGTCTTGGTGGTATGAAAGCTAAGGATTTGTCAAGAATATTTGTTAAGAGTTCATGGCTTCTTTCATCTATTTTATCATCATAAGCTACTCACATGCTGATTTCTGATATCCAGAAGCAATAAAAAATAATTTCTCTTCATTTTGAGTGTTTTGTGTCATATTAATAGATGTGCTTATGCTTGGTACATGCTGGAGCTCCAGCATACAACAATCCTGCTCTGCATGTGACTTGGGAAGTTTCTTCTTACACTGCTGTTGTTTCCACATCACTGTAGGATTTTTAGCTATCAGTAGCTAACTAAAACATCATTTCTATTTTGCAAGGTCTTTCCTTATTACTCTCTCACTACCACTTGAGAATTTTTTCTTTTGTCCAGTTCCCCTACCCACAGGTTTTAAGAAGCTAATTTCTTTAATTCCTATTATAAATATCTAGAGATAATAAATCCCGTTATAAATATTTCTGGAGAGGTGACTGGATTCACCATAAATCTGTTTTCTCCTTTGTTGCACTAATGCATAATGCTTTTAGTGGATCTGAGTACACATCTTCATTCATGCTAGATCTTACTTTGCATATATTCCGGATCTGCTCTATCTGTATTTCTGTTACATGAGTCCTTTGTTCCTTTCTTTCGCACTGTTATGTCTTCACTGTATGTATGTGTCAGGCTTTGTCTTTGATTTATAACTACCATACTGTGAATAGTTCTGTAGAAAACATTATTATAGTCTTAATGTTCTCTATGCTCCTGATATATTAACAGGAGTTTTCTAATGTTAAATGCCATTCCTTAGTAATCATTTTTGAGTTTTGTTTTGGTTTTACTTTTCTCATTATAATCGTATCCATCAGCCTAACATTCTTTCTTCAGAATCACTCTTTTTATTAGCAGCTGTAGCTGGGTTACATATTTAGTTGTTCCAATACTTGATTTCTCACAAGAAAAATTGAACAGAAGGAGATATTTTCTGCTCAGCAAAATGAATCGACTGGTTTCTTATGTATGTATATGCCACACTTGCCTACTGCAATAATCTAGTACCCCATGCTCAACTTTGAATACTCCAACTTCTGTTTTCTTCCCATCAGGTACACTTGTTTTTTTCCAATACCTGTAATATCCCCTCCTGCCACTGCAGTACCCCATGACTTTTTACATGGGCCTAATATATGTGTATTTGGCCTTCTGGTGACATACTATGCATCTAGTCCAGAGTAATGTGTGGTAACTAAACAATAAGTGCATGCTGATTGTCCAGTTAGCAACTAATAAATAGCAGTGAGTAAATGATGAGTTATCTCTGTCTTCACCCCAATGGGGAAATTAATACAACTCTTTCTTGCGTTTCTCAGTCAGAGATGTTATTAAACATGTACAGGGTAATTTCTTTGAGAAGTCTCTATAGTAAATGAAGCTAAAAATATATTCAGGTACTTTTCTTGTTTAAAAAGCATTAAATGGTTCAAAAAGCCTACCCTTTTTTCTTTTTTTTCCCTGTTTCAATGGGATTACTATGAAAGATGTGTTCTCTGAACATCTCTCCCCAGTTTTACCTCATAAAAGGACCCTTGTCTATGGTCTTCTTATGTGCTACTGGCTGAGGAATTCTGGATTATTGACCAGACCTACCTAAAGCAGATCTTTTTCAACCAATGTTCTATATTATTCTGCATTGAAGCTTTGTTTTTGTTATCTACCTTAGGTTGATTATAGTAAAAGAGACCCATACAAGATGAGTGTAATTATACAAGCCCCAGATCACTGGAGCTTTTCGAACACCTCCTCCCTCTTAGAGGATCAGCACATTCAGAGAACAAGAAACAATAGAATCAGTTTATGTGTTTTTAAGGGAGGAAAATACCGATTATGTTGACATGTATAAAAACAGTACCACAAATAACATTATTGTTTTATTAAGGCTTCAGGAAAAAGAATAAATTGCATCGTCATTAGGGTTTTTGTGTAGAACTGCAGAAACAAATCTTCATTTAAATTCAAGGAGAACTTCTTATTTTATCTTACCATTTTCTTTCTTATTTTTGCCACCCTGAATAGATATTTTGCCACCTGTCAAAGAAGACTGGGGACAAGTAGCATATATACTACAAGATCTTGCCATAAAAGTCCATTTCAGACTCCCCTTTATACAAAGGAACCCAAGGAAGATGATCATGTGTTAAAATTCATCCTAAGTGAATAGTTTGGAAAGATATAAGGAAACAGAATCAAGGATTCTATTGAAAAGTTTGCTTTTTAAAAAAATACAGTTAAATAACATTTTAACTGCAGCTGTTATTATTGTTTTCTCCTATAAAAGCTATTTTCATGTTCTTGATGAACACAGAGGAAAGAATTTCCAAGAGAAGTGTGATCTACATTAAGAAGATAGGATTGTACATTAGGGTAATGCTTTTTAAGATACAGTCTGTTTAAGCATAAAATACGGTTTACTGTGATAAACGGTTCATGAACTTTATTCTTTAGTCTTTCAACTAGACTAGTCCAGCGTTTGAAATAAAAAACAGAGAACAATTATGCACTGATAGGATATATGCCATAGTGATCCATTGCATCTTCTCCTTTTCCATTTTCATAGAGACAACATGATAATTACTGGTTTATCTTTCTCAATTACCTGGCCAAAGACTTTTTTGACATATAAGAGTACTTTGAACGGAATCACAGAAAATTGCATGACTATACAGAGCTGTAGGTTGTTGCTTTTTTGCAAGTTTCAATGGGAAAAGAAATCTGCCCCTTGTACAAAATTAAATTAATCTTAACTCAACTGCATTCAGTGTTTTGCTGTCTGAGGTTCAGTAATAGTCTTAAAATGTGAATGAGAATATAGTGTTTGCCATGGCACTCTGCACATATATTCAGTTTGCAGATATAAAGAAAAATTAGGATTTATACTCAAATTGTAACTAGAGATCAAAGGGGCGGGGGTTACTTACCATTTAGTCTCTCTTTATCACTCACTGCAACTGACCGCAACATGGCAATTATTTAGGATTGTGGTACAATTCGCAGTAACTCTGATAAGATAAAAGTCCTTTCCACATGGCTCCTGATAGAACAATCTAAATTTCATGGCTTTTGGTTGATTAATTTAAGTCATACGCAGGCCCAGATCAAAAATGCACTAGTTAAATGCTCTCTTTATTTACCTGTAAGAAAGATTCAGACTGTGAAGTGCTTTTAAAATCAATGGTAAAAGGTGGGATAAAAGACTTGTCTAGTCCAGCATCTTGTATTAGACAGTGGCCAGTTGTGGATGCAAGAATAAATTAATACTTCCCTCAAGACTCAGGACTCTCTCAAAACTTTCCTCACAGCTCCTGGCATCCTGTAGCTTAGGACCTTCTGAACTGGAAATTGTCTCTTCATCCGTATGTTTGATAGCCCTTGGCAACTGCAACAGCAATTACATTGGCACAGTTTCACATTTCATTTGCACTTTGAATGGAAAACGCTCCCAAAGAAACTAACAACTTCTGGAACATTTCAAGAATTCTCCTTGAATATTCTTTTTGATTTCTCCTGGGTTTTGTGTTGTGTGAAATAGTGAATAATGCTTCGTTTTTCACCTTCTCTACATTATTCATGTCTTCTTATTTTGCAATCATACATTCTCCTTCAATCATTTCTTTTTCCAAGTGAAGAATCCTGGCTGATTTAATCTTTCCTCATATACAAATCTTTTCTTTTTTTCTTTTCTATTTTTACTTTGCCCTTTTGAGTTATGGAGACCTGAAAAATGCTCAGCATTCATGATATGGGTGAATGATGTAATTATAAAATGCCGCAATAATACTTCATGATTTTGTCTTACACCATCCGCCTTTTCCTAAATTTCTACCATTTTGACTGCTGCTAGGCACCGCTGTTTTCATAAAATTAACTACGATGACTCTAGGACTTTTTATAATATGTTAATTTAGACATCATTATTATATATATATATATGCTTAAATCTGACCTTTTCCATAGTTTTCCTTTGCACTTACTACATTGAAATTTCCTGTCACTTTATGGTCCAATTATTTAGTATCATAAAACCCTTTTGCAAACCTGCCATCTACTTTAATTTTGACTATTCTGAATAATTTTGGTATCTCCACATTTTTCCCTTCATTATTTAGCCCTTCTCCCAGATCATCTATGAATAGACTTAAAAATTCAGGTCCCCACAAAGAGCACCATGGAATTCCTCAGGTAACCCTTCTGCTGAAAAAAGTAACCATTTATTCCTGTTCTTTGCTGTTCTTTAGCCATATTTAATGCCTGATAGCTTTTGCTTTTGGATTTCTTTTTTTTAATCAGGCAAGTGTACAACTTATTAGAAGAGCAACTAGATAAATTGGGCCAGAAGCTGCTTCAGAAAGTATCTTATTGACTTTTAACTTATATATTCATTTATTTATTTTAGTATGATGTAGACATATATACCACCTCTACTTATCAAAATATATGCATAAATCTATTTATTTAGCTATTTAAGTATTTTTTAAAAAAAAATTGGACTGAAATTAATTATTTCTATCTTGTGTAGCAAAACTGTGAGCTAAACAATATGCTGCTGTCTTCAAGTCTCAGGGTCATTCAAAATTGTAAAGATGAATATGTCCTGAAATGTACTGAGTGCCAAAGTACTGTACTCTCAAAATACATGTTCATAGCTAAAAAGTTTGCAAGTGTTTGGAAATCAATTTCAAATAGAAACAAATCAATTTCTTACAGTTACTCTGTAAATTACCAAAAAGATGAATTTTACTTTCTACCTACCTGATAGAAGTATACAGTCAGGAAATATGTTATCACTTAAGACCGATAATTACAGACTGGACCTAGCAGTTATTTATAGTTCTTATTTAAAGATAAGGAGCCCAGTGAGTGATTTTCTTTTTCCTGAATTACAAAAACACACTGAAACTACATTTCAGTTTTGAACTTGAAGGTAACCTCATTCTTTACATCATGTTTATGTATCAACTTAGTGACTTATAAGTCACTAAGTCATACTTATAAGTCATTAATGTAAATCGTATGTGTATGTACTGCTCATAGAAAAAAGATGCTGTATGAAAAAAATCAAATAATGTACTAGAAACCCAAGGAGTACTTAAAAATAAATAGATAAATAATATATTCACTTGCTAATACAAGCCCTACATAAAAAGCAAACAAATACTGCAAATCATTCATATGCAAATCCTATACCATGCCTGTTGCCAAACCAGTCAAATATATAGTTTTGCCGTATCTATCATCATTGCAGATAATATTCTGTCTTCTCCAGGGAGTCATTTGCAGTACAGGCATTGCAAATATCTATCTGGATTACTAAAATTAGCAACAATGTTTCTGACATAAAACATACTGCTTAAGAATGCAAAATGCCACAAGGAATAATCCAAACAATACAGCCAGCAAGTGTTGCACTAATGTGTGGATAATGTAAACTACTAACATATTTTAATCCATGTATTAATTATTCTTGTAATGAAGAATTTTTATAACATACTAGAGGAGCATTCTGTTTCAGTATAAGGACAAATGCATCTTTTTGTCAATCCATTCAGCAAGTCAGTTGCCTACTGATATGAGATAAGCAGATATGCTGAAGAGAGGAACAATACTGCTAATGAGTCCGATGACACTTGCTAGAATCCTGTGTTATCTTCTTATATTAAATGACTGGTCTTACTGACTAACTGTATGTATCTGAGCAGCAGAAAACCCTTAGGGCAGTAATATACTGTCCTGTGGTTATGCTGTGATTATGGATATTTGCACGGATTCCTATGCATCTGTTTCCCACACTGTTGCAGATCTGGACTTCTAGAATCAATGGGCACCGTGCATCCTCAGACCAATTGTACTTCACATGAACACTTGCACTTCCTGCAAGTCTTACGGACTATGGTCTGAGTGCATAAATGAAAAATGCAGTCAGGAATACAAGTCTACTGTGGTGATTATGGTTTGGTATCAGAGCCCTTCTTATTTTTATAATAAGCATCTCCCCCAGATAGATGCTCCTCCCTATCTGCCAGCAGCTTGTATCCTGCATTTACCTCTCTCTCTCTCTATGAGAGGTACTGTAATCTCTATTTCTGGTTCCTGATCCTCACTACTGATTGCAGGCAAATTTCCTGCAAATCAGCTCTAAGCTAGGGATATGTTGATATACCCAAACACATTGCACTACTGACTACAAAGTGCATCAACAGTTGGCTTGGCGCTTTCCTTCTCACATTCCTGCAGTCACTGTGGAAAGTCAAGAGCTGGAAGCTGTTGTGGGGTTTGAAGAAAAGCTTGGAGGGAAGCAGTAAGCAGTGTGGCTCTCCTCTTGCCAGTTCCTGCTACATGTAAATATATATATATATATATATATATATATATATATATATATATATATATATATATATATATATATATATATATATATATATATAAATGTAATTTTGATTCAATGAAAATAAATGCATTAACAATAAATGAGAAAAATCAATGGATATAGCGTATGGCAAATTATAGGAAGTATGACTTCTTTTCCAATTGTTTAGGCTGCATGCACACACACACACACACACACACACACACATATATATATATATATATATATATATATATGGATTTACTTTTGATATTTCAATTCAAACTCTCATGTTTAGGATGCATGCACATATATATATATACATATATATATATATGGATTTACTTTTGATATTTCAATTCAAACTCTCATTCAAAGCAATTTTGTATTACTGAATAGTGAACAATGAATAACCTTTTAAATGACATCTCAAAACCATCAACAAGCATTTCATTCTCTGTAATATAAGTTAACTATGTGCCTTCCTTCATGCTTGCTTCAAAAAGTTAGCTTCTTATGATAGTAGGAATTACTCTGCAATGCCATGCAACATTATGTATATACAATATGCATAATATGTAGTAACTCTGACATGATTTGAAGATGGAAGGACTGTAATCAAAAGTCTCTCTGATTCCTATATCTGTAACAGCTCACAGAAGTACTCACTAAGCAGTAATCCTACAGTCAGAATTTATTGACTTCAAAAATTATGGAGTAGAAGAATTAACATATTCTACATTTCATTCCCTCATCACAGCAGGTTACTAAAGAATTTAGAAGCCATAAATATTGTAGGTGATTGATGCCAATTCCAAAATTTATTTTCTTGGTTCTTTGCTTAGCATGAGACCTGTAGAAACTTTCCAAAGCGAAAGGGGCATTTGGGGCTAATGGTAGTAAAAAGTAATGGCTAAGTAATTGGATACTCGGTGGCATCATCATGCTAAAATCTTCTGTCTGAAGTAAGAGTAGATACTATAAATAATGAAGAAATAACCTCACCGTCTGAATCTCTATCTATCCTTAAAAAGGTTTCTCTCATTGTACTTGTTTCTCCTTTCTATTTAAAGCTCTAGAAACCATCCTCCTCAATCAAATACTCACTCTTCCCAATGCACCCACAAAGCAAAGACATCTTGGTCTGAAAAGGTGCCAAAGCTTTGCCTCATTCACATCTTTGCAGACACCACCGTCTCTTTAATCTTTCTCTATCCTTCCTCGCAGCACCATATCCACGTTGGCAAGCAAGTCAAAGCTGAATCGTAAAACAGTCTCTTGTGCAGAGGAGCAGTTGCATAATTCACACTTTGTAAACTGCTGGATTTTCTGCTGGATAATTCACTGGATACAATGAAACTAGGTCTGTGCTGTTCTACCTAACTCACACACACTTTGTCTAGCGAGAGAGCGAGACAAATCAGTATCGTTGTCTGCCTATATAGACCTACAAACAAGGCTCTTACAGGAAGGTCCATGTAGTTAATGGAAGGGATAAAAATAAAAATCTTCAGACTCCTTACCCACCAAACATTTTTCTAAGCTTTTGCTTTTTTATGATGATGACTGGTGAAACAGACAATGATAGTTTTTTGAGAAAAGTCCTAATTTCTACTAGCTTGCAAGAAAAATATTGCTTTACTACAGAGCAGTTTTAAGTCTTTTTCAGTATTGAACTGCACATGTTCAATTTAATGGCCTTGAAGGACTGTGGTTCAACTCAGAGGTCACAGCTGAATTTCAGTAGCTAAAAGACAAGATGATATTGGAAGTATTTCCTAACATGTCATTTTTTCCCATAAGTATCCACTTAAAACACCTGATGATCCATTTAATGTATCTAAAAAATTCTTCAAGGAAAAGAGAAAAAAGTAATTATATTCTTTGCATTTCAATCAAAAATGGCTAAGTTGAACAATACATTCTGGAATTATTATTTTGGATACCTATTCTGGAAAAAGGAGAATAGAGACACAATAATAGACAATAATATTATGACATATATTTTTAATAAATGTTATCTAGTTCTGCCAAAGGTTCGTGCCCTTGAACTGAGGTGATCTACATAACGCCATAACCACCATAGCTAGTCATTCATCCGTAGAAGAGCCAGGGTCTAAATCACAAATAATGAAGTAAACTTTTCACACTGTTTGTTGTGAAATCTCTCTCTTGTGTGTGTGTGTGTGTGTGTGTGTGTATGTATGTATTTGCATGTGTATATATATGTGTATGTGCATATATATACTCTCAGTTCATGATTGAGAACTGTGACCGTGCTGATCTATACCTTGGAAATTCTCAAATCCTTTGTCTAAAATACCTTGTTTCTTTCAATTTCTCACTTAAAGCCTATTTTTTAACAAAGTTGTAACTAAAACTATGAGAGAATTAAGGTTCCTCTTTTTCTCTTAGGTTAAGTTTCTTGGCAAACAAAAAGACTCCAAGGAGCCAAAGTTTGTACCTATTAGTTAAATTAAGGATATGCATCATGACCTGAACATAAATCTCTTGACTTTTATCAGGTGATAACTTCCAAGTAGGATTAATGATCTTGGACCTAACTCACAGGAGATGAGTAACTATTCTGTTTGGCAACTCTAGCTTTTAAGTGAGTTGTTAGATATAATCTATGGAGACCATACAGCAAGATGCACTACTTCAACATAATTTAATAGAATAGAATAGTCTTTATTGCAAGTGCACTTTTTAAAAGTAAAATTCTCAAATTCTGTAGACACATAGTAATTAAGTTATTTTCAAATATAAAATGAATATTTCATAATATACTAGCAAGAAGCCCAAAAGGATTGCCATTTAATCTTTGATTCTCTTACCAAGTCGTTTACTGTTTACCCCAATGTCAGTGCCTCTGTGTGACCTTCATGTCGTAGTCCACCTGACTATATATGACTATGCCTGCAGATTCATGTGTCCTTTTAGGTGACTCTGTCCTTTTCATCTTGATAAGCAAAATTAGACTTCCAGTTTCGGGGCTATAATACTGCCAAAGGCAATATTGCCAAAGGCCATTCACAAAATGCTATAACAGCTTGAATCTAGAGGGCCTGTATACTTCCAATCTGTATTACAGATGTGCAATTGATGTTATTGCACCATTCTTGGAAGAATAAAATGAAATTATTTATCTAAAATCCTCAATTTTTAAAATTCTTTTTCCAGACTATTGTTAACTCATATTCTATGAGATCTCTCCTACTTCAATGAATTTCCAAGTTATGTAACCTTTCAGCTGTGAGAAAAACTATGTTTTTTCATACTTTTGTGTCATTCATAGTTTTACTTTTCTGTGAGCTTGCCTTGCCTTTTAGTGCGTTCAGGATCAAAATGATCAATTACCTGATCTTACTTTACCTCCTCAAACTCTAAAGCTCTACTCACCTCTCACTCCCCAGTTTCCAGTATACAGATTTATAAAATAATGAATTTAAAATGTTATGTGAAGGACTTGCACCAAATACCTCAAAATATGAGTAATTACATGTTTCAGTATCTGCTTTTAGCCTTTTGGATCAAATTCAGTTGATCCTCTCCTGGGAAGATATTAGATTAGATGCTACTCAAAGTCTTCTCCATGCATTTTTCCCATGATTTTATATCCTTCCTCCTTGGAACTTCAAAAAAGTTAGCTGTTCTCCTACACAATGTGGTGCTTGATAAATGATTGAACATGGCAGATAGGCCAGCTCTTGCTGTATTGATAACTCCAGGTAGTAAAAGTATTTTATTTTCAATGATAGATCAAACCCTGAGACCAATTTTCTACTCTTCCAAAACTATCTGAAAACTCTTTAGAACTCCGAGTCTTTAGATTACATACATATTTAAAAGTATACCATGATACTACTAATCTGACCCTAAACCAAAAGCAGGCAGGTTTCAAAGGGCTCATAACATCTGCTTATGTTCCCAGAGCTAAATCTATCTACATGTAATCAAGACCATATTCTGGTTATGTTAGCATCAATCCTGAGCATTCGTTCAATTTGTAACATCTGTTTACTGCTAAATACATAGCACAAGTATTCTCACCACTGAGAGATCAGGAGGATCAACTGTTGATAAACTGTACCAGTGCCAATTTGTGACTCTAAAATTATGCATTTTTGTTCACAAACTCCTCTTGCCAGGTCACTGCAACTAAAATGAACAGGGAAGAACATGGATGGTATTTCAGACAATCACAGAATGACTGAGGTTGGAAGGGACCTCTGGAGATCATCTAGTCCAAATCCCCTAACTCAAGCGGGATCACCTAGAGCACATTGCACAGGGTTGCATCCAGGCGAGTTTCAAATATTTCTAGAGAAGAAGACTCCACAATCTCTCTGGGCAACCTTTCCCAGTGCTCTGTCACCCTCACAATAAAGTTTTTCCTCATTCAGATGGAACTTCCTGTTTTTCAGTTTGTGCCCGTTTTTTCTTGTCCGATCACTGGGCACCTCCGAAAAGAGTCTGATGCTATCCACTTGACACCCTTCCTTAAGATATTTATATGCAGTGATAAGATCTCCTCTCAGTCTTCTCTTCTCCAGGCTGAACAGTCGCAGCTTGCTCAGCCTTTCCTCACATGAGAGATGCTCCACTCCACTAATCATGTTTTGTAGCCCTTTGCTGAACTCACTTCAGTACATCCATGTCTCTTATACTGGGGAGCCCAGAACTGGACACAGTACTCCAGATGTGCCCTCACCAGGGCTGAATAGAGGGAGAAGATTATCTCCCTTGACCTGCTGGCAACACTCTTCCAATGCAGCCCAGGATACTGTTGGCCTTCTCTGCCACAAGGGCACATTGCTGGCTCATGGTCCCCTTGTTGTCCAGCAGGACTCTCAGGTCCTTCACCGCAGAGCTGCTTTCCAGTAGGTCAACCTTCAGCCTGTACTAGTGCATGGGATTATTCCTCCCTAGGTGCAGGAGACTGCACTTGCCTTTGGCCTTCCTTGACCCCTCTGCCCAATTCTCCAGCCTGTCCAGATCTCTCTGAATGGCAGCACAGCCTTCTGAGTTATCAGCCACTCCTCTCAGTTTTGTATCCTCAGCAAACTAGCTGAGGAGGCACTCTGTCCCTTCATCATGTCATTGATGAAAAAGTTGAACAAGACTGCCCCCAGTACTGACCCCTGAGGTGCACTGCTGACTACAGGTCTCCAACTAAACTCTGCACTGCTGAGCACAACTCTCTGAGCTCTGCCATTCAGCCAGTTCTCAGTCCACTTCAGTGTCCACTCATTTATTCCACATTTCCTGAGCTTGCCTCAGAGGATATTTTGGGAGACAGTGTTGAAAATCTTGCTGGTCAAGGTACACAAAATCCACTGCTCTCCCTTCATCTACCCAGCCAGTCATGCTGTCGTAGAAAGCTATCAGATTGGTTAAGCAGGATTTCCCCTTGGTGAATCCATGCTGACTACTCCTCATCCCCTTCTTTTCCTCCACATGCTTAGAGATAACATCCAGGATGATTTCTTTTACAGTTAATAACTGAGCCACTATCTTGCATGCTTTAATTAATCACTTCAAACTCACTGCCTCTGAGTGAACATTTAGGTCAGCATCAGGTATTTATTCCTTGAAAGTGCCTTTCTAAGAAGGCAGATTCCACTCCTTTCCCCTTCGAGCAGTAAACAAACAAAAGGAAAAAAAAAGATAAAACAAAATCAAGAAAACCTTCTGTCATTCTGGAATGAAATGCATTAATCTTGAATATCTGCCTCTTACAAGACTATTTTCCTCATTTGTTGTTATTGGCTGCTGGAATGCTACTAAACGCTTTATCTCTTTCTCCTATCCCCTTCTGTTAAGTTTGATACTACAGAGATGTTGAAAGTCTTTCTTCTATAGATCTGATTTAGCACATTACTGCCTTCAGGCTGCTTTTCTCCATCTCAAATGCTTTGGTGAGATTTTACACATCATACTATGTGAGGTTTTAAATGAACAGTCTGATCAGATTAATAGTGATTTCTCTTTGTGAGCTAAAAGGCTAAATATGATATGGCAAAACTAAGGAAGTAGTATTTCGCTTGGGTAACATTCTCTTTTCCCTCATTACACACTATTTGTTACTTTAAAATGTATTTTTTCAGAGCAAGATTCTAGGTACACTGCAGTTAAGCACATTTTTTACTTGTACCATAAAACAATTAACACAATATAAATGATACTTGGAGAATATAATCTACAAGCAATAAAGCCTAATATTTTTGGATTTCTGCATAGATTTTTATGGAAAACATTAAAAAATCAAAACTTCTGTTTCACTTAGAAGTGTTATTGAATCAGAATTCAGTTGGAATATGACAATATATGGACAATGTGAAGACTGGTTTTGTGTATTTTATCAATGCACATATTGCCATTTAATTAGGTAGTGGATTTTTATGAAAACTTAACAGGCATTGCTTTTACAAGATGTTCATTGAAGTGATGCTTAACTATTATAACTCTTCAACATAATACTTAGCAAGAAAATGCTGAAGCATTTATTTGACATATGCACCAAATGTTATCAAGAGATAACATTAAAGTGTTTTTAATAGAAAAAATCTGTTCTGACTTTCAATAAATTTAATATTATTTACCTTTTCCCTGCTTGAAGACATTATTAATAAATAAACAAATAAAGATTTTTCTATTCTAAAATTTTCAAAAGTGAGAGAACAGTTTTGGTAGAAATGTAAACTTCTTTGCAAAATTCAATATATTGGTTCAAAATTTTGAAGTTGGAATGAGATTATGGCTCTGTTCTTCCACAAGACAGTAAACTTCAAGAAATGTTAGTCACAAGAAATCTGTATTCATTAGGATATAGGTAGTCAAACAATCAAGCTACCTTTCACTGGAAAACTGTGTTCGTAGTGCTGTCAACACTGAAAGAACCCAGTTCTGTGAACTTTGAAAGCCAAGATGCAACTGCTAAGCTTTTCAGTAATACGCACAGTTCCTTTTGATTGTCATAACACTGCATGAAGTTTCTGCTAAAGAAAGAGTGCCTTTGTTTGTCACTCTCCAGTTTTGAATTTTCCGCCTGTATGTACCCTCCAAAGAAGTAAGTCAGCTGAAAAGACAGGCAAACTACTAGACAGAAGTGACGCTTAAATGCTGGTGATGAAGGCCACATAGCTATTTAATTTGACAGCGATGCAAGTTAAACATTTATCCCTGAAAACTAGAATCCTCCTTGAAAATCCACA
Organism: Rhea americana; assembly: GCF_003343005.1. Taxonomy (NCBI): domain Eukaryota; kingdom Metazoa; phylum Chordata; class Aves; order Rheiformes; family Rheidae; genus Rhea; species Rhea americana. Next base: position 607,175 of record NW_028186299.1, read on the forward strand.
TTGCTTTAGAAAGAATTTAATAATGACTAAATATACATAATGTAATATATATTTGCAAAGTATTTTTTCTCTGCTCTTTTTTTAGATAAGGCAGGAAATACAACTGGAAGGAAAACCTGCACCAACACAAGATACGAACTCATGTATTAGAAAAGCCAATTTACCTATTAGAGAATATATGAACAAGAGCTTTCTGCAGATATTATTCTTTAATAAGCTTGAATTGAAATCAGGAAAACTTAAAATCCAAACAGTATAAGTAGGTTATGTGTGGAACTATATGTTAGTATGGCCAGGTTTTTTTGCATATAAGGACTATGTTCTCTCTCAACATGTAATGTCATGACAAGTGAATGAAGCCAAAGGTTTACAAGTCACATTTTTCTCTCTATTACCTGTCCTTTTGTCAGGGAATATATGAAATAGGAAAAAAAGAAAAAAGAAAAAAAAAGATATGTTTCCCTGAATGTTTTCTTTAGTAGATTTTACATTAGCAAAATGCTATGTCCATTGAATTAAAGGGGAAATCTGCAACTAAGCTCCATGAGAAAATGGTAAAAGTCATTTGAAAACAGGTATTCCAGTAGCATTGCTTGTGTGTATGTTATAAAATTACATGATCTTAAGAGGAATCCCTCAAATATGCATCCTGAAATTTTTGTTTGGCAACTTAATGTGAAAAGAGCTTTCCAAATAACCCTTTTTATTTGTTTGCTTATTTATAAATATCTGAAATAGAAAGAAAAGCAAATTTAGTCAGGAATTCTAATCCACATCTTTTATTTCTTTTTGTCTCACTGACAACAGCTAGTTCAAGAAATTTAATATTATCTGTTAAATACAGTAAACAGACAGAAACAATATTATAGGTTTTAAATAGTATTTTGACAAGCAGGTATAATTCTCTAGAAATCACTTCTTCCTGAGATAGCATGTTAATTTACTTTGTAATTGGCTTTTGACGATATATTGCACAAAATTGTATTCCATTGATGTATGAATTAATGGAATTGTTCTCTCAGTATGGATTCATCACATTTTAACATTATTCGTGTTTTCAAAGAATTTCAAAAATAGATTGGACCTAATTTTAATTTCAGACGTTCAGTAATTTATTATCAAGTACCTATGAAAAAGCCTTCTAGAATATTATATTTAGTACCATTTTCAGAACACAGTAGCTATTGTCTGATATGAGCACTTACATATTTAAAATCAGAATTGATCCCTGAAGCTATTGCTGTTGTTTGTTAACTGCAGGTGGAGAGTTTTGTCAGTCAGATTTTCAAATGATAGAAACCACAAGAACAGTCTAAATAAATAATTCTACCACTACTTACATTCTACTCTAAGAACTAGTTTAAATCTCAAGCTTATGTTGTCCTTTTAAAAATATGTCTTTCTGGAGGTTGTTTATGGCTGGCCAAAATGGAAAATTATGTATGAAATCACTACTAGATCCAGAAAAAGAGGAAAAAATTCTAAATTAATGTTGAATGAAAATGAGAACTACCAATACATAACTAGGTTATTTGTTCCATTAAGATTGGATATTGGATGTTTTAAACTCTTAAAGACATCGCAAAGAATTCATTGATTCCTTGATAAGAAATTTTCTGTGTTCTTTATATGATCTTCACTCTTGGGCCATACATTTTTTACTGGTCTTTTTTTTTCCTCAAAATTCTGTAATTTAGAGAAATCTTATACCATTTTATACATGGGAAGATGAGGAAAAGATTTGTATGATTACTGTTGATTGTCACATATGAGGTTTGCAGATGAGTTCTGAAATTAATCTGTTAAACATAAACCACCTTTCCATCACCTGAACCTTTACTGAGCTAACCTAATGTCTGTATCTTGCCCTAGCAAAATTTGTTAGAAAATCAGGGAGAGAGAGAAAGGACTCATTTTTAAATAGTAATAGATGGGTGCTACTCCTGTATTTTCATATGGCAATTTTTATTTGTTGATGCAATCTTTAAAAGATTGCAAAGTCCTTAATTTAATTCTAGAGTTTAATAAAGAAAATGATAAAAGACAAATATTTCAGCACATTTAAAACTAAACTAGACAAAAATGTAGTGAAGACTAACAGGGAACAATTTGTTGTCAAAGAAAGTAACTAATTGTCTGATAACATATTATAAGACATTTTTGAGTCTGAAAACAAAGAAATTCTTTGAGTCTCTTATTCTATGAATTTTCTGTGTTTCCCATAAGTGTCTTAACTCTAATGAACTCTTTCCCTCTGCAACTTGTTTCATGATAAATTTTAAATCTCATCTCAATGAAAATGAGAAATTTGACCTTAACTATTTAGCTTTGTCTATTTAATGTTCGAAGAGCTACCTGATTTAAAATGTAGTTCTGATATAAAGTTAAGATCCATAATTAAGGAACCAATCTTCTGGGCCCCTTTCTTTTATTTCTATCAGAGAAGTAAATGGATTAGAAAAGATCATTATCTAAAAGTGTAGGTCAACAGCTAGTGGTAAGAATTTCTTAGCAATTTTTCACTTAAGAGATGACCATCTTTAGGATCATAAATGCAGAACAGTGAGTACAACTTTAAATCACAAAACTCCCTCATGAGTTTCATGCCTTGAAACACCTTAAAAAATGATGAAAATGCAAAAATGAGGGTCAAAACACCAAGTCTTAGTTATTAAGGGTTAACCATTCACGTTCAAAGCTGAATTTAGAAAGGCAGAAGAGTTTTCTCTTCAGTCACTGTATATAGGTACTGTCAATAGAAAGCATTTTTGGAGAAAAAAGAAGCCTCTTCCACTGTTGCAAATTTTGGCAAAAGTTTCCTGAACTTCAGGACTTGGACTTACAATAAGGATGCCCTTTAATATTGATTTTTATCTCCATATGTTTTCATGTCACATATTTGATCATCAAAGAACTTGTTAAATATACCTGTTATTCTGTTTCTGACACATTACTCCCACATAAACAGACAGGTGCATATTTTTACTTTAGCGTAGAAGTAAATTCCAGGAGATCATTATATTTGTTTATTGTTGTGGCGACATACAACTTCCTGTGAAGACCTATTTGTTAATTTAGCTTAGGCATAGATTTATGAGCCATTCTTATACTACCTTCGTTTATTGTTTTCCAAAGTTTGTGTGCTGTTCTGAAATACAAAAACACCCTGACCATTCTGGTGTAGCTGGAAGCATCTGCAGTAAACCATTAAAAAAAGAAAATTTAAAATTAAGATTAGTTCGTTATATGAGCTAACAAAAAAAAAAATCTCTTAATCTTCAGTGAAATCAAATCTTAAAATTTCTAAGGCTAGTAAAGCAGTCGAGTCCAGCCGCTACTATGGGCTAAGATGTTGCTCAGATGTCTAATTAGTCTTTGTGATTTACACGAACATCAACACACAGGAAAGAGTGCCATGAAAGCAGCCTAGCGAGATCTGCTGAGCGTGGTGGGATCTTTGAACAGAGGTCATTGTGCTACTGACCAGTGATTCTCTGTAAACTGATGTTAACAGGTTCTGCAGATTAGCCTATCAACCTCATCTGCTGAAAGAAATATAAATATATTAGGGCTTTCTGGCACAGAGCTAAGGAAACTTAGGTTATTAGGAAGACCTCCCTTAATAGAATGGAGGAAATCCATTTTCAATTGCTGTTGGTGATTTGATTCTAGAACCTCTAGGAATTTGTTACTCTGCATCATACTACCTGAGTTCAGTATTGATAGAACAACTGCTGATGTCAAGCTAGTAAAGAGAATGAGAATGACAGATATTTTCTTTGTAGAAATGGTAAACGTCTTAGAAATGAGTTGTGCTTTGATGACTTTTAAATAGATATATGTATCATTTGAAGTATACAATACTTCCAAAATACAAATTGAGGGAAAAAAAGGAAAGAAATGTAATAAAAAGGTTCATAAAGTTCTCAATTAGTTTCAAAACTGAGTATTTTCAGTTCAGCAATTTTCAGTCTTTCAGTTAAAGATAATGTATTATTGCAGGCTGGCAGTCTGATAAACTGAGACTTCAGAATGACATAAAACTATAGCAAAAAGGTATACTTCTTTAGTTCTCTCTCCCTTTTAATATTTTTTCTTAAATATCAAAATAGATAATGTGATTTCCACAGATACATTATTTTAAGTAGAATAAATGATTTTTGAGAACATAAACAAATTTTGCAGTTCTAGGTAAAGCATCCCAATATATTAGTTTGATATAGTTCTAGTTTTCAAAATTTTACCTTTCTTTATTGTTTTAAAAATTCTGATTAAAAAAGAATGGAAATAAAAGCCATAATATGTTAAAATTCTTAAATGTCAAATATGAATAAGTAGGTTTTCTATCTTGTTTGACTATTTCCCCTTACTCTCCCTAGTGTTCTTCATCATGCTTTTTACCATTAGTTAAGTGATTATGAAATTTCTAAAATTAATAATTTAGATAACAAAGATTTCTTTTCCAGTTCTGGGCTCCTCGTGGAATAAAGACATAGATTTACTGGATTGAACCCAGTAAAGGGCCACAAAGATGATTTTAAGGGACTGGGGCATCTCTCATATAAGCAGAGGCTGAGAGAGCTGAGATTGTTCAGACTGGAGAAGAGAAGCCTAAGGGGGGAATCTTATCAATGTGTTTACCTGATGGAAGGGTGTAAAGAGGACAGAGCCAGCCTCTTCTCAGTGGTGCTAGGATGAGAGGCAATGGGCAGAAGCAGAAACACAGGAAAACTTAAACACAAAAAAACGCTTCTTTAGACTGAGGGTGACTGAGCACTGGAAGAGGTTGCCCAGAAAGGTTGTGGAGCCTTCATCCTTGGAGATATTCAAAAGCCATCTGGACAGGGTCCTGGGAACGTGCTGTAGGTGACCCTGCTTGAGCAGGGAGGGTTGAGCCAGATGATCTGCGGAGGTCGCTGCCAACCTCAGCTGTTCTGTGGTTCTGTTATTCTGTGCCATGAACTTGATATGTAGGTGAAATTCTACATACACTACACAAAATTCTGTGCTCCATTTTCAGGAATTAGTAAGAAGAGCTGTTATCTATAGAACCTAGAATTCAAACTACCTTGATGCCCTTGACTGAGAGAACTATCTGTATAGCCATTTCCTGACCTTGCTGCGTTTTCCTGTGAGGTGCAATGAGTTCTATAGCAGAGTGACTGTGTCAGATGAGGAAACATCCATGTTAACATATTTGTATAGGGCTTTCTCTCTGACATTTTTTTTTACTATTTTTTTTTTCTTTCTAATAGGTAAGATGAGTGATACATTCACTTTCACTCTTGTTTAAAATATTTTAGTCTTGAAAAATCCTCCTGTATTCTCCGCTGTTGAGCAAGATCCGTAATAACTGAGTAGATTAGACTGATTTTCTGGGAACCTTTTGAGGGATTTACATATATATATATATAAATATGTAGTACTCAGTTCTACACAGTTTTGAGAATCTTACTTGACCATGGCTTTAGAATTTTTATGATATTGTTTTGCCTGTTAGCACTGCATGTACTCACCTTCAGAAGGCACTAGTGACAGCTATGTACCAGTGTCTTCTTAGTCGGCTATACAACTCCTTTATTTTATGCAGTTTTACATTTTTTTGGTGTATATTGGTCAGCTTTTGATCTAGACAGGTAAGTATATATTGATGACTAACAGTAATCATAAAGGTGCCTATCATATTTAGGTGATATAATATGATATAATGTGATATAATTCATAATTAATATATAATATAATGATTTTTTTAATCTATATAATTAATATTACTCAAATACAGCTCCTCTGCCCTCAGTTTTCCTTATTATTGTTATTTTTTAAAATAAAAGCAAGTAAGTTTACCCAGATGACTGTGTGTGAATGAAGGGTAAACTGGTAAAGAAATTGAGTGTCAGAGGAATACAGAGGCACCACAGAACTACAGATTTCCCTAAAGCACAGTTCATATTCTTCCTCTTTGTTTTGTTTATATTTAATGGAATTGAGAGACTTTTGTTATACAAGAAAAGTCAAACTAATTGTTTGTACATGGACTAGTGGAATTATTACCTATTTTAATGCTGATTTTGCATCCTACTGCAGTACGCCCATCTGGCAGAAACTGTGCTCTGACTCTCCATCCAAGAAGAATAATATTTTTAAGAATTCTTTTCAAAGGGCTTCACAGTTTATGAGATTCAAAGGTGACACTGGTCCCATGCCTCCTTAGAAGGAGAAAAGAAACAAGTCCTCATTCTCCAGTCATCAAAAGCACAGTCCTGTTGGCAGAGGTTCAGTCTGATTTGGTGAGCAGACTTTTAAATTATTAAATCTACTATTAAAGCCCAGTTCCACAACTTTATTCATTATAAAACTGTTTTTTTTTTCTTTTTTCTTTTTTTTTCATCTCCAGGGGCTTACCTAATGATGCCTTTTTTTCCTACTCTAACTGTTCAGGATCAGACCCAGAGTCTTGGAGCCTGGGAGATCCAGTCTTCGTTAGACACTCACTTAGGCCACTAAAATCAACTGATGTTAATAGTCATACCTCTACTCAATACATATGGAATGGAGACAAAAATATTTTGACTGTGAATTTTGAAGACTAAAGAGACATAGAAAATTAACGACAAAATTTTAGCGTTATCAAAAAGATTTGAATTTCCAATAGCTCTTTATATTTTCCCCAAGTATTGATCCAATTTCTGGCTGTGAAGTAACCACTGTGTAATAAAAATATGAAAGACTTATAATTCAGAAAATAGTAGAAGTCTTTCTGATTTAATTTCATTTATTTTAAAATTCCCAAGGAACTCTTCGTGTGCAAAAGATAATTCCTACTAAAGCTAAAATTAGGTATGAAATTCATTATTTCTCAATTATTTTCTGCACATTAATTCAATTAATCTAGAATCAACTTTTGTCTTTTTCAGCAGTGAACTATATGTAATTCAAATTAATTTAATAGTACTTCCAATGAGAATTGGTACAGCTGACAATTTAGGTAGGCTCGTTTTTATTGAATAGAACTGAGGTCAGCAGTCTAAGAGATGTGTAGAATATGATCTATGTGATTGAGTAGCTTTTCTGGTTGTTTCAAGAAGTGACAGGACTTCGTTCCTGGATAAAATGTTTAGCAAGTTCCCAAGTTGAAGCAATTCAATCTGCATTCTTGTTGTGCTGCAAGCAGTCATTTCCCCAGTGCTATCAACCAAGTGTCAGCAGTGACAGCTTAACAAACCATGGACTCCAGTGGAAAAGTGCAGTTATTCATCTAGCTTCATCACTGTGCACTTTTGAAGAGAGGGCTAAATCAGGCATTTCCAAATTCTCTATATTTATATTGAAGTGTTCCAAAAAAACCTTCATGCTTTTGTTCCCCTTCTTGCATTTCAAATGTATGTGTTGTACGGTCCATTACTTTATAAAATACGTACTATGCCACAATTGCATGATACAAAATGTCCAGGAATCCTGGCCTATGCTATTGCCACCTCCCTTCCCATTTCCTGCCACTACCGTTTGTCATTCCTGCGTCTGCTTGTTGACAGCAGCTGCTGGTGCACTTACTTGGTAAGTGGGAGCAGCAAACTGGTTTGGGTTCTAAAACAAGTAATTCCACCTCCAGTCACCAGTGCAAGAAAGGGAACACTATATTTTATGCTAGTATTGCCCCCTAACTCTTCTTATCATGAGATCAACTCTTGATAGTAAAGCTCATGGTTTTTTTGCACCCCCTTCTTCCAAAAGAATATTTTTTTATTTGTTCAAGGATAGTAGTAGTGACAACATAAAGTGGCACCTTGTTGGATTTTTAGCAAAAAAACTGATGAAGCGAAATAAAACATCTCATTGTACCAAAGTAATTTTGAAATACCTTCAACATTTTAAATGTACCAATAAGGAAAAAAAAATCAGCTGAGAAAATACAGAAACAAAGCTTCAGTGATACATTTCTGAGTCACGTACGCTAAAACTGCTCTCTTCTAGACATGGCATCTTTTGTTGAACTGGTACTGTAGTTTATGCAAATTGCTTAATTTGCAGCTAATTATTTGATTGCATACAAAGTGTGAATAATGGATGGTAGTACAAGCACACGATGTTTTGATTTTCTGGCTAAGAACAGACAGCCTCAGCCAACAATGAAAGTCTACTATTTATAAAAGCATACAGGGAAGATGGAAATACTACTGTGAATATGATAATAGCGCTGCACTGTATGACATATACAGACTTATTTTTGTTTACTAATTCTATTAATACTAGTTCAGAACAAAACACTTCAAAGAAAAATCACTGAATGAAATCCTTTTCAAATGGAAAACTAAATACATTAGATATGTATGGGTTTGGAAGGGGTCTCTCATTTAACCCATGACAAATAAGCTCCAGGAAAATTCTGTGCTATATCCATAACTTTAAAAAATTATAAAAAAACTTGTTAAAAATTATAAAAGCTAGCAAGTATTTTCCCTAAAACAAGGTATTCACAGTTAGATCCAGTGACACTCTGAATACCAGAACTCACAAGCATGCCACGTTAGGAACTGGGAATAGAAACCTTCTGAATAGCTGATTGATCTGATATCCAATTTTAATTTCTCAAGGTGGTTGGAGGGTGCTAAATCAAAGGAATATTTATTCTCCGTAATCATTTCACAAAATCAAAATATTAAAGAATGACATATTATATATAAATGGCTTTTCTGTTTCATTATAAATAGTGAGTTAATGTTTACTATCACTATTACTGTTGAAACAGTTTTAATCTCAGATATGATTCCACTTCTATTTTTGTTGTAGTCCAAATAATTTAATTGTAAAAAACACATCTCATAATTGGGTTAAACACAAAACTCTTTGATTGAATGTAGCTGAGTTTTATGGAGTCAGTGACTTTAGAAGCTGCTATAGAAAGATATGGTTTATGATACTCACTCCAAGAGAATTTTAAAGGATTTTGTATTTAGTCTTTGTTGATTAAAAATAAATTGTCAGCACTTTTTTCCTGAAGGATATTTTTTATTCTCCTTGTTTGCTTTGCATCAAGAAATCACTTCTAAGTTTAATTCAGTTTGTTTTTCTGTTTATACCTTTAGACATTTGAAAATCACCATTAGCCTTTAAGCACAATATCCTGAACTCTTAGTTTTTGTATTTTTTAAAGAATTCCATGTACTGGAACAGAGAAAAGCATCCTTATTTTCCCTTAGTAGAAAGATTATTTATTTTCTTCTTGAAATATTTTATAATAGCTGAAAGAGCCATGTCAAAATAATCACTTTCAACTAATAGATTTCTCCTCCCTGTATCATATATGAGTTGGCTTGTATTTCCTTTTTGAGTTCTTTCAATATGGCTCAGTAAGCATGACATTAGTCGGTGAATGTAAAATTGAGTTCTGCTCAAAATTATAAAACTAGGAAAATAAACTAGCCGGTCATTTTTTGATTTTTCACAAAATTGGGAAACACTTATTTTGTAACAATGAAGGCCTGTGTGCAAGGGGAAGGAGAGGATGTTCACATTCGGAGTTTGAAGAGACATCTGGAATAGACCCCTTCAACAGTCCGTGGTGTGTACGCAGCCCCCTGCTGCGTCTTTGCCATCCTGTGTCGTCACTCCTGGTTGTTCTTTCCTAGTCTTGTGGTCTCACTAGCCTTTCCTTTTCTATCCGTAGGCATAAGATTTCCTTCTTCTGGGTCTTCCACTTGTTCATTTTTGGCTAGTCTAACGTAACTTCAGCCACAGTCCAACCTGCTACTACATCAATACTTTGTTCTTGTTTAACTCAGCTGAATAGTTACAGACTCCAGGAATTCTGCTGTAGTAGCGCTTAGAATGGATCACAGAATGGGTAAGGTTGGAAGGGACCTCTGGAGATCATCTAGTCCAACCTCCCTGCTCAAGCAGGGTCACCTAGAGCATGTTAGACAGGGTTGCAGCAGCAAGGAGCCCCCTTGGTGAAGGGCCAGGCTTGAACCAGGGACCTTTAGATCTTCAGTCTAATGCTCTTCCAGCTGAGCTACTTTGACTAAGGTAACACTTCATCTGTTCTAAAGGATATCATCTGTAGGTTACATAGTCAGAGGAAATGATGTTAAGAATGATCTGCTATCATTAAAAAAGTAGCAGAACTTCTGTTGAAATAAAGGAACACATCTCAATCTGTAGGTCAATATATTAACTCAGATATAGGAGAAAGAGGAATCGAAAATCTTTACTTAAGAACTCAGTCTTGGAGGCTGTGCAGAAATTGAAAGCAGGTCTTACCATACTTTTTTGGTAGTACTTTTAGCTAAATCACTCACTTTCCGAAACTGATTAAAATCATGACTTTTGTCCCAAGGAATTTACAAAGATCAGATTAGATCATGAATCACTAACTCAAATTACAAAGTAATTAATAACATGAATCAGACTTCTATTTAATATCTGTTCACCTGTGGGAGCTGCTGGAGTGCTGGACTTCTCTCTTCTGTTTTGATTATATTTTTTCAGCAATTTTTAGAGACATAATTGGTCCCTGGAAAGCAGACACTGGTATAACATTGACATTCTGAGAAGATGAGAATACCTTTCATACTGTTTGACCATTTCATTTTTGGACTAATATTTGCATATTATGAAAGCAAATTTCACTTGGAATATATCTACAATCTCTACCATTAATTTCTAATAAAAAATTCAACAGTACTTGAAGACACCACTCAGGGTGTGAGAGTGAGCTACTGATTCTTACATACCCTTTATAACAAAGTGTGGCTTAAGGGAAAACTTTAATAAGAGTCAGTGATGACATTTTACATCAACTAACTAAAGAAAATGAGCTGTAGAGAAGGGGTAACATAGTGAAAAGATCTAAGACGTTTAAAAGTGAATGTGGATATATAGCACTTACTCTGCTGGTCTTCTAATATAGAATATGTTCAAGGACTGCATGGCTACTTAACCTTGGTAGTGACTGAGAATAGTCGCAAATGCAGCAGTGTAGGCTTGCGTTATTGTAGACTAAGACATGGTTTGAAAACGCATAGTGGGTCTTTGGAACCTTTTTGGTTATTTATCTTTCATAAATGACTATAAGAACAACTCCTCTTAAGTTTATTGTCAGATGTTGTTTTATGACTATAATGCAAATAATATCTCTAGTCACTCAGTGCTGCTCACTGCATTTGTCATTATTTGTCTATAAGTAACAAAAATGTCTGTCAAGGAATGAGGCCTATCCAAAATCACCACTGCAGTGAGTCCTGGATTACATCTGTCCAGTTGTAACTGACTAAATTTATTCTGCATGTGCTGAAAAACAAAGAAGCAATAGATGAACTTTGCTGCATAAGTGCTCCCAGCTTCATACTTTTGGAAGGGCGACCTTTACCTTTCTGTAGCTCTAAGTGATTAAATGATTCTGATATGCACTGGGAAAATGCAGAAGGACAGATGAACTGTTAACAGTTTTACTTCCTTGTAATGCTTTTGGGGCAGGAGGCTTGAAGGTGATAATAATCCAGCATACAAATACTAATTGGCTTTAGATTTGAGAAAAGTCATAGAGATTGGCTGGAGACTATGTAACTAGCAAAGACACTGGCAGCTAATGCTGACCATCTAATTTTAATAAGCAATAAATAGTGCAAACAATAGCTTCTTGGGGACAACTTCATGTGCAGAAATCTGACAGGTGCTCAGGGCAGAGCCTGGACTGGAGCCGCTACATGTGAGGGCCAGCTGCTTGTCAGGACCTGGCACATCCCAGGGTCGGGCTGAGTGTCCTGTTTCCCTCAGTATATGGTGCACTGTGGTCTTAACTGGACCAGAAGAGCCTTGATTAGTGTGTGTAGAGTGTGCGTGTTGTTGTACAGAAATCCTAGGGTATAAATCGCTATCCACCCACCATCCTGTTCAGTAAAGAAATATTTTATGTCAACTAGTGGTGTGCTTCGGTTCTTGTGACCACCACACCTAAATTCTCCTGTCACAAATGTCAAAGTAGGCATGCCCAAGAACTAAGCAGAGACTGAGGAGCTGGGGCTCCTGATGAATTTCTATTGGTATGGTGAAAACTCAGATGGTTCAGATGTCTTTATAATGACTTAGCAACACTGATACCACTTACTCAAGTAACTGGCTGGAGGAAGTATGGGTACTAGTGAAGGATAGTCCTTTATAGAGATTTTTCTCCACAGCAAGAGCTGATTATAATTTATCCTTCATAATGTGCTTCTCCAAATATATCTCCAGATATAAAAGTCTGTTCCACTTTGTGAAAGAAAATTCTGAGATATCAATGAAATACAATAATGGTGACATTTATGTCCCAAGAAAGTTCATATGTTTCAAAAGGTAAATACTTAGGCATGGCAGCAGCAATTTCAGATCTGTGAGTCCTAAAAGAGAAAAGCAAGCAATGGTAGGAAGATTCACAGGATGCTATATCCTCAGTTACCCTCTGAATATCAGTACTGTGGGAAAGTTTAAGCTAAACTATGCAGAACCATGAAATTTTGTCTTGTTGCCCACAGATCATGTACAACAGCCATTTTTTTCACAAGCATCTAAATGTTTCAAGGAAAGTGGTTCTTTAATGCTGTTTCATAGTATGAAATAATCTAATTTACATATAGATTAAGAAGTCATATATGTTATATATGATACTACAAACAAGTGAGAGCATCAAAATATTTTGTTGTATTAGTTCTGTGTTGCTTCATTTGTATTTGCATTATAATCCTATTAAATGTTGCAACTTTAACATAGTGTATATGTCAAACATTTGCTATCAAAATGACCTGACTTTATAAAAAAACGTATCTGTTGTCAAGTGTCAGGTTTAATTACTTAAACTAAACATACTTCAAACTTAAATAAATTGATTAATCACAGCGTTTATTGCTGTTCTACTGCCTACTGAGAAAAAAGAGACGTATGTTCTCTATTATCAGAGCCTCTAAGTCATAGTGCTACAATATAAAAAAAGATATGCAAACATTAGCATAATTTTATGTAAACTAGGAGTGCAGTTAAATTGTATGAATTTCATAAAAAGGAAAATACAAAGAAAAATGTTTAAACTTCAATATCCTTGCATTATTTAAGTTTATAATAAACACTGAAAACTAAAGAGTTCAGCAGATAGGATAATTACTTTTATATATTGAAGACATACATTTAAGCAAAATGTTTCTGGAAGAGTTCATAAGAATGGGATATGTGTGGTCACATGTTCATATAGGTAGGGAATAAATAAGAAGAAATCTATGACATATTTTGTTGGTAATGCTTGTATGAACTTTTTAGAATTTCCACTATTTAGCACATTTTAAAAATTTTATTTTTTGGTTTCTACGAAAGCATGATTTTGTCACATAATTACTTTTTTATTTGATTTCTTTGGCTTATTGTCCCTTGTGTTCTGTATTTTCTCTCTTAGAAATTCCATTCCACCTATCTTTTATTTATGATTCCATTTCCTATTAAATATATATTCTGTACTGTTTTCAGAAGTTGCAGTTGAAATGTGGAACTCTTAACCTTTGAGTTTGCTTGACTCTTTGAGATTTTAACTGTGCATACTTAATATAGAATTAACATAGCTTTTTGCATTTAATATATTATTTATGGGTATTCATCCATCGGTTCTCAAATTCTGATCTGTTGGACATTTATTCATATTCCATGGAGATTTGCTGGATCATGTGAAACTCACACATTTCCAGCCAACTCAACTAATTTTAGGTGTTTTATAGCAAAGAAGAGACAGAGAGATGAAAAACGTGGAGAGATTCATCCATTACATGTTAATCGAGGAGAAACAGTTCCTGCTATGTGAAATAGGGGCCAGTGAATAGTCCAGGCAGCAGGAAATGACTTTCCTCATGCAAAAGACATAAGATAGTTGTTCCACAGAGGGCTGAGTTTCTGAGCAGTGTTAAGAAAAGGGGAGTGCTAATTAAAGAAGTTAGGTCTCTAAGTGAGGAGATGGTACATGGTACCATTTTATGTTTTAAACCGTTGGCTGTAGAAGGAGGTGAGAAACAAACTCTCACAGGTTGTCCACACTAGGAGGAGTTCTGGCTTTTTCTCTCTGTCCTCTGCTTTACTGTTTTTCTTCCTATTGCTGATGATACTGTAATAAACTTCCTAGATTGTGAGTGAAGTGTCTGAGTGGTGAACATATTTAGTGACTCTTTTTAGGACCTGAAATGAATCTTATATTGTAGAAGACACATGATCAAGAAATCAGTTGTGATACTACTTGTTATCTAACTAACTCTTAAATTTGAACATAAATAATTACTGTATTTGGTGAGCTAAATAAAAAAATACACAAATAATTTGTTCCAGGCAATTAGAAACAAAATAGGAAATAATTTTTGTCACAGTGTAGCTTCTTTGTTTTCTATTTATTTATCTCTGCTTTCAGGGTTTGTCAATGTTTAAACAACAACCTTACAATAGAGGCATTTTGCTCTGTAGGCATATGGCTAGTATTTAGGCTTCTGGCTATACAATCTCCCTTTTCTTCTCAAGCATCTTCCCTCCCCCCCCCCTCCTTTCTGTTCTTTCAGTACTTTTAATTTGCAGTACCACTGTTTGTTCTTAAGCATGTTGAAGGATGAAACATGCTTTCCTGTGCTTCAAGTAGCTTTATCCAATCTTCTGGAAAGCCATGTTCATCCTTGTTGTATGCTGGGAGAAGAGGGGAGGCATGCCAATCCCTGCCTGTGCCAGTGAGGCGCAGGGAAACAGTCAAGGAATGAGCAACAATTCACCCCAAAGTCTCGACAGCGGAGGGACAGAAGCTGTGAGACTTGCTGAAATGTACAGCTGCCTTTCAGTGCAGGTACTGCTTCTAATGGTTGTGAAGAAGAGGAAGCCATCTCTTCTGAACGCAAAGAGGGGGGATAAAGACCTAATAAATGGAGAGAGAAGGGAGTTAATATGAAGAATGATGCTTGGTATGAGGATAAAGCGGATCCTTTCATCCTCCTTTTGCATTCTTTTCAGAAGGGTCCACTTTAACGTGCCCCTGAATTCAGGAAGAAGTGAGCAGTTAGAAAGGGGACCCAAGTTAAGAAGTTCAGGAGCATCATGGAGAACTGAGACTATCTAGATGATGAGACATGGACAAGTAATAGACAGCAGCAGCATCTAGGACAGAGGGAATCCAGAAATTAAACTGGATGAAGAATTTCAATTGAGAAGGCTAGAACTAGGACACTGAGTTTGAGGAAGTCAAATATGTACTGAGATGACTGGAAACAAATTCACAGAAAAGTAGAATATAATCGGGTTATCAAAGGTCTTATTATAATGCATATGCACAGGACTACTAAAATAAGACTCTACCAGTGTTCTTGACTTGTCTGAACTTGGGAGGCCCTGGGGGGTATCAGTGTAATTACCATATAAATTAAAAAAAAAAAGGAAAAAAAAACACACAGCCTCAGACAAGTTTAAGAAGCCAGTCTTCTTGCATGAAATATGCATTATGAAATAATCAAAAAGCCCTTTAATCTGGAAATGCAGACTTCAAATATGTTCAGAAAGCTAAAGGTGAATTTGTCTGTGTCGCCTTTTTCTGAAATATACAGCAGTACTTATTGCTATAGCCAAGAATTTGAAAATTTCTCTACAGCAGGACTAGAGATGGGTGACCCAAGTTGGTTTAAAATTTTCTAAGCACCATGAACCTATAGATCATTTCCAAAGCTTTTCTCAATCTTTGTTCCTATGGCAAGTGAATATCTGTGCTGTTATTGGGAGAAAGAATCATTTGTAGAACATATTTTATAGCAGAAGAAAAGCTTGTACCATGTAAACAACAATAACTTACATTAATGTCAAGATGTTTTTTCCATCCATACAAATAATAATACTAATGACAAGTCACCTTTGAGATTAGATGGTTTAAATCTAATGACATAAATCGCATATGACAGCGATGTAAGGAATATCTGTTTTGATGATATGTGATCTGTGGTCTGACAATATTCAGTTCAACTTCATATTGACCCACTGTGTACATTATACAGTTCTAGCTCTGTGAAATTCTAAAATAGGTTTCAGAACAGCAGTGTCAGTTCAGCAGTGGTTTAGTCCAAGCAAACTTTTAATACAATAAATGTGACGATGAAAAAAAAAAAAAGAAAAAAAAATATATATCCGTATACCACTGGTAAGTCACACAAATTCTCTTTCAGCCAGGCTTCAAAGTCAAGGCAAAAAAAGGAAAATGTCTGCCTAGAGATTTTCAGCCCACTTTACATGAAATCTAGAGGAATATACAACTTCTTAGTAGCAGAGTTACATTTAGAATTAACTTTTGAACTAACTGAAGCTATGAACTAATTTGAGACAAAATAAACAAACTAGTCTCAGTGAGAGTGAGATATTTTGGAAAAAAATGTTTAATTTTGTCATATGAAGGCTGAACATTTAGTGACTCTTCTTGTCACAGGACTTCTTCCATGGGTAGAGTTTTTTGTCTGTAAAATGTCTCTGAGGGTATATGTCACAGAGCACTTTTTTTTTTTTTTTTTTTTATTTAAAAATATCTTTCATTTTGGAATACTTACTCTTTTAATTTTTTCAATGAAAAATGCATCTAAAAATAAAACAGAATATTCTGCTTTAGGTTGAAATACAATGTCTCATGTATCTCAGATTTTTTTAAATTTTAGTTTATTTTTTATTTCAATGAGAAAATTTATATATACAAAAAAATTCTTTTTTCTGTTTAGCTAATTCTTCTGTCCTCACAGTACTAAGTTGGCCTCTGGTGCCTTTATGAAAGGCCCTATTTTTGCTTGGAGAAATGATATTTACAGATGAATAAAGCATGTGTGAATTCTATTGACATCTATATCCTGGTCTTAGATGCCTAACACAATATTTTAGCAACAAAATGATTTCTTTTATCCACTACTTTTTAATTTATTTAGTCATATATAAATCAAATCCTAATCAGAAAGACAGGAACTCTGACAGAATCTTGGGAAATGTCAGGCATATTTGTTAGTTTATCAAATACAAAATGGTATATATGTAACAAAGACCTATTAACTCTTCAGATAATGGAATAGAGCATTTATCAGTACTCTGATACTTGCTTCAAAACTTGTGCTGAAAAGTTTCCCATTATTCTGATTTAATTGCAGTATAAAGACTAACTGTAGCTTATCAGTGTGTTTATGTAGCTATGGTATGTGTGCTTTATGATCATATGGAACAGGAATAAGAAAGAAAAAAAGTTTGCTGTATTTTTCACTGCTGAAATGAAAAATTCTGGAAGCAGATCTCTTTTCTTAATGTATTTGACTATTCCACAAATCAGTAATATTCTAAGACCCATGTCAAGTCCACCTTATGCTCCTCAAATTATGCATGCCTAGATTAGCTATCTCCTTTTTCTGCCAAACTCATGTTTCCATTCATCAGGGAGATACAACAAAATTAACAGTGCAGCTGAAGCAACTAAACAGTCTTCAAACTAGTATATGGTGTATTATAATGTGAATCAAAACTGTTTCTCTTTAATGGAGATAGCAAAACATGATCAAAGGACATACAATCCTAATGCAAGGGCATTAATACTTTATGACTGTAGTAGTTATGACATATATATATATATATGTCTATATATATATAGAGAGAGAGAGGGGGGAAAAAATATATGATTGATGGGACAAGCAAAATGGAAGTAGACTGCCCAGGAAAGGAGAGCAGCAGCAGGCTAAGTTACTCGTGCTCTTTTGCAGCTGTGCAATTGCTAAGGTGTGGAGGAAACTGCTAACAGTAGAGAAGAAATATCAGAAGTAACTGATATATGGGAAGCCAGTACTAAGGATACTTGCAATCCTTACCTCTAATGTTGTTCAGCAGGAAACAGAATCAACCCTTTCAACTCCTCTAATCTTTTGCTTTGCTCGAAGTCTTTGCTCTTGCTTGTATTAACTTCTTTCATTTTTTAGCAGTTGTAATTAGGGGTAAGTATGTTCCATTAATTCTTACCTTAAAACTAAAATGTCTATTTATGTGATGGCTTATTTTTTTGGCTTGTAATCATCATGCATGCCAGTAGGAACATGAAATGTGTTTTTAAGTTTTTTTCTTTTTCTTAGAAATTAAAGAATTTCAGAATTTTGTTTCCAAGTTATTTTGCTTAGAAAATACTGCTTGCCTGTGTCCTTTCTTTCATTTATTAGGAATAGCAACTGTTCTGTGCTACCTTTTTGTGCATTTGCTTGCAAAAGTAACATTTGTTCTGTGAATTCTGTAGTGCACTCTGACTTGATTTTCTTTTTACTAACATTTGGTGGAAGAGAAGCATGGAGGATATGTCAAATGATGCCAGCTTTCTAATGCATAAGGGAGGACCAAGTGGGTTCAAACTGAAGCAGAGTTAGGGAAAAAGCATCCATCTATCCCTAACATATTTAGACAGGGAGATCTAGAGCATGAAGAATATGTAGGTTCCTCAGAGTGATGACTAGCTGTCATCAAAGGGAGGTGAAAAGAAGCAAGAGACTGCTTTAGAAGGTTTATGTGGCAATTTAGTTCAAGCTCTGATAATCTGGATTGAACAAATTCTGTTTCCCCAGAGAGAGGCTAAATGTGGATAGGCAAAAGAGGAAGAAGGAAAAGAGAAAGGAAAAAAATGGAAGGCAAGCATTTCAAAACAGAGCTATTTCAAAGAACATCAAATCTAATACTCTATTAAAATACCAACTCTTCTTTGCCCAAACACAAAAGACAGAAATCCTAATGATTACATTTTTAACTTCTATACATTCTACCTATCCAGGCACTGGATTTGATGTCAGATTCAATAAATATGAAAGATGTTATAGGAATCATTTACTATATCAAATTTTTATTCCTATTGTTTGAGGGGACGTCACCTCCCAGCTAAAGGTAAATAAGAACCATGGGAAGCCTCTATCCTCTTTGCTTACCAAAAAAGTGCTTTTACTAACTTGTGTGTACATGCCATGTTATCTTCATACAATGGAGCCCTTGATTCCCCTATTCCGTCACATTTCCTCCAGAAACATCCTTACTATAAAGTAAAGTAACAGACAAATGTTTTGCAATTAATACATTAAAGAAAATACAGCTACTAATTGCTACTTTAATCCAGAATGACGTAATAATGATAATAGTAGTAGATCTATAGCCAACACAAGTCAAGAATAGACCCTTCAAAACAAGCAATAAAGAGGAAAAGAAATGACAATAAATGAAAATCAGAGGAAATCAGAAGTGCCAAAATGGAACCGTGAAGACTTCTCAAAAATATTTGCTTTATGGATACCTGAAGGGAACGACAGGTTTGTTGTATTAGTGGGGATTAAAAGAAACAGACAAACTAGACAGACAATACTGAGAAGTGTAACATTTCTCAAAACCATCTATGAAAATGCAACACTTTGGGTCTTGTTTGTTTAATAATTAAAATGAGGCATCCTGAGAGACTGATTTGTCAGAAACAGCATTTTTGGAGAGCACCAATATCTTAAAAATCAGTGTCACCACTACAAATGGTATATATCCAAAAGTCTGAAAGAGTTTGACTGTGAAGTGGCTGAACTGATAATAAAAATATGCATTCTCTTATTCTAAACAGCTCAGAGGTTTGGAAAGCAGAAATTTTAACTATGAATAAACAAAAATCTAATCATTAAACTGGGAAATTTTAAGAGGCAAGAAAGCTAGTATGAACTTAGCACAGGCTCAGAAAAATAAAGATATAGCTATGTGGAGAGTATGTGTAAAAGTGCATGTTTTTGTATATGTAGGCATCTGTGTCTCTTAATGTGTTTGCAGAATGGGAACATCATTTTATGCCCACTCCTAAATATAGGATTTTCTGTAACAAAGAAGAGGTTTTCAACAGCACTGAGTCTTTATTCCTCTTTCCGTGGAGTGTTTGGTTATAATATGATATGCAGCAGCAATGAAAGGACTTAGGGAGGTATTCAATCACAAAGTGAACACAAATCTATAATTCTAAGAAAAGGTGTTAATCATAAGATTAATTTTGTGTACCAGACAAAATAATTGTTTTGTTATTGTTTGTTATTGTTTGAATACTTCCATATTTTGACCAAGAACAATATATGCTTGATTTCTGATTAACAGCATAACCCATACTATTGAATATCACCTAGTGGCTCAGAAAATTTTCCCCCAGTTTTTAATACAAGAAATTGCATGTTCCTGTGGCAAAAGATAACCTTTATGGTTAGATTTTTAGTGTAAAGCAGTTGTCAGTTTCTAATCATCAGCAATGGAGTGAAGGTTTACATGCAGAATTGAAAAATGCCATTTCTCTGTTGGGTGCTGTGTAAATATGAACTGATCTTACAAATCATTTAACAATCAGTGGAGATGGAGGCAGGCCAGAAAGAAAAAAATGATGTTCAAACATAGAAAGTTTATTCAGTAAATTGAAATTCAAGCTTGAAATTGAAAAGTTTGATTTCGATATATATCAAAGGGCACATTTTAGCCTTTCTTTTATAAAAGACAAGTTTTATTAAATATTTGCCTTAGATACAGATTATTTGCATACTCTGTTTTTTATTCTCCTTAATCTTCTGACATAATTACTAATCTAGGAGGGTAGGGTGAAAATGTAGTGTTATGTATTTGGGAGACTTTATCCTAATGTATTGCATTATGGAATGGATAAAATATGTTTGTAGCAACAGCAACACATCATACTGTGTAAACATCTACTTAATGTGACCTTTCAGAGAAAATATCTTTTGTAACTGCTATATTCATCCAAAGGGGAGGACATAGCAAATTTCTCACATAAAGTTCTTAATATTTCCTCTATGAGAATTTAAAATCATAGAATCACAGAATCGTTAAGGTTGGAAGAGACCTCTGGAGGTCATCTAGTCCAACCCGCCTGCTCAAGCAGGGTCACCTGGAGCATGTTAGACAGGGTTGCATCTAGGCAGGCCTTGAAGATTTCCAGAGAAGGAGACAAAGGGCTCCTCTGGGATTTCAATCCAGGACCTCCCATACCCTAAGCAAGAATCATACCCCTAGACCAATGAGCCTGTTGTCCTCATTGGTATTTAGGATGGTAAATCAGTCCCAGATAGCTGAAGCCTACAGCTGAATTGAGTATGTGAAGCTGTAAAAAAACAATACTGTTATTATAATAAAGGATCTTATACGTGAATCCTGAAGTATGGATCTTCTTATTTTATAATCACAAGCCAGCAATCAAACTTTATCACTAGGATTCACTGCATTCACTCAAGACATTCTGAAAATCCTTAAGTCCAAGATTTGTGTATCTAGAACATATGCTTCCTTGTCTGAGGAAAGGTAGTTCTTGGATATTTCTGACTAAAATATCAAGTATTCCTTCACTATCAATTTTTTAATCCCTATAACGTACTACCATCCTTGACCAGAAGGCAAAAGTAAAGTCGTTTGGTGGTTTTGCAGATGACTTTACAAAGCCGTACACGCTAAGTAGCTTTTACTGCACAGTTCACTTCACAATTCAATACTTGAATCAGTCAAGAATGTAACAGCATAACTATCCATGAGGAAACTCATGCTGTATATCAAGTCTGACCATATTCTACACAGAAACAAATTTCATACAGCTGAACAAGCTGGCAGAAATTAGCCAAAACCCAACAAAAAGTTAATCTAATTGAAGTTACTTTTTTTTTCATCAGCTAGATTTAAATCCAGACAAGAGGAAGGAGCTTTTGTGCTACAAACAGATCTGACTGCAGGTCTCTGCCTACAGATAATGTAAGAATAAATACTTGTTCTATTTGTCCCTCTGTTTTCTGATGTTCTTCATAATGAACAGCTGCTCTAACTCCTGAAAGAGGTGGCAGTAACTGTAATACTGCTTTCCATGGAGATATATCCCACTTGAGATTAAATTCGCCTGTGGATAGATTCTGCATCTAAGCTAGTCATGTAGACTGCCTTAAAATGAAAAGAAGCAGGTACTTCAGAGTTCAGTTTATCTGATCCTAATGCACACATCCCAGATAGATTCCTCAGTTCCTCTGGCATGTTTCTCCTGGTTTATTATATTGCAGTCCAAAAGAGTATCTTTGTACATTCATAAAGTCCGATGAAATTTATCTAACTCATCCAGTCAACACAGATAGGAAATAACAGTTTCACTTTTGATCTGCTTTCCAGTGAAAATCAATGGGGGTGAATTCCTTCTCAACAGCTACAGTCACTGTCAGGTGAAATGTGTAGATAGCCTTGACTACAATGACAGCAACACAGAGATGAGTCATAGTTTTGTTTACCATTTATAAAGATAGCCTGGTGCTTGGATGAGCTCAGTTAAAATACTGCTATGTGATGAGATAGAAGAGAGTGTCTCTGAGACTACACAGAATAAATGATAGAAAAAAAAAAATCGGCTACATTACTACTTCCTGATATATAGCCAGTGGTCCACATTTAGTGCTTAATGGAACAGAGCTGTGCAACACAATATTCTTCTGTGATCAGGGGATCAATATTCCCTTTTACCCACCCATGGGTTCTACGGCGAAACACAATTGCTGTGCCCCAGGCAGGGAGCACTGATTAACTTTTTGCTGACATTGCTGGCAGGTAAAGATGACTATAGCCATCAGGATTTCAAACCTTCATGACAGGTATTTCAAACCTTTTAGACAGATATTCTTTGGGGTCTCTACTGCCTAGGTGTCATTGACCCTTCCTGCTAAATATGGATAATATGAGAAGAGGTTCTTCTCCTTATTCCCTCCTCAACTTTCTGTCTATCCCTCATGCATTTAAAAAGTCAACATAATTTTGATCTGAAAGCTCTGCAGATCAAGAAACTTGTAAAACTTCTAAATCAGTCCTACCAGTGGCTGGCACTCCTTTTGTTGAATATATATGGGATATAAAATGAGAATGTGAAATAAATGGCGTTTTATTCTTTTGGGAGAAGCAAAGTATGATAATTGGAAAGAAAAAGCGGTTATTTTACCCGTACACAACCCACTCATGCTTTGAATTGATTATTCAATATGCTCTTATTCTGCAATATTAATAATACAATAATACTTCCTGTTGAGGCCCCAACAGGACTTCTTTGCCTCAACTATTGTAAATAGAATAATCTAAGTAACGGAATTGACTCTAATAATAAATATATTGAATAAGGAAATACATCATTTTCATCACAGAATTGGAGAGATACATAATGAAAATATTATTCAGCAACTCAAGTTTAATAGAATTACCAAATATTGTTTAACTGCAATTTTTTTTTCATACTTAGTGTATATTGCCAACAAACATTAATTCCATGACTTCTTCACTTATATAGGAGCAACTTTTGGCCACCTAAGTTGTAATTTTATTTATCAAAATAACTTGAAATGTCAGAACTTTCAAGCACTGCTTTTTTTTCCTTCCTCCTCATTTTGTCTTCATCTTTTACTCTGCTATATGAGGCACAAATATCAAACTAAAATAGTAACCCACACTCATTCAGGTCGTTCAAATGCATAATTACCAATAGATTTTATTTTGCTGCGCAATGGATTCAGTTGTCTACATGAGAATAAAGATATTCGACCTCGTATGAATTTATATTGGGCATTTTTAGGTGAATAGTTTATTCATCTGCTATAGGTTAGCTTGGTGACTTTAATTTTTCATGTGGATTACTGAAAGCAGATAACTAGAAATTCAGATTGTGTACTGAATGCGTAGTCAAAACCAGGAGAGACCTATTTTCTCTTCAGTCTCCTTTTGCATTTTAGCTTCAGTTTTTAGAAATGATTCTGATTGGTGCTTATTTCTTATTTTAAATGCTATAAACTGTAAATATGTAAATAGCATCATTCTCCCCTAAAAAGATTTTCTGTATTCTTTTTGGTATCTTTTGTGTTATGTGTTTCAGTCTCTTCAAATAACACCACTACAGGATTGATAGAATTTTAAACATTTCAGTGGCATATAGAATAGTGTAGTTTTATGTCTTATGCCAATGTTTTGAGTTTTTGTCGAAAGCAAAAATTGCCAAAATTAGCTCTAAGAATGGATTTAAAAATAAATGCATCAGCAGAACAAACTCTTTCATTGAGGAGTTTCAATACAAAGATTATTTTGTTCTACACTATTACATGTCACAGTTTTGTTAATCATTACACTATAATAAGAATTTTTCTGTGATTTGAAAGATAGCAGTCAAGTGTGTTGCATGTTTTAATTGACCTTGCTAGGATTTTAACCTCTGAAAAAGTAGACTTTTATTGCTTGTTTTAAAAACATATTTTCTTTGAAAAATATTGGCTTTTTTCGTCCTTTCATCAATACAATACTGCAAATTATTATTCCATTTGTTCAAAGGCATTCCTCAGAAAGTATCATTTAAAAATTAACAGAATTTTCCTCTTGATATTTTGGCTCTAATCAAGTTCAGACTTGAGACCTAATTTAGTATTAATCTTTAAATCTAGATCTTTATATCTAGCTAATAGAATTTTAACCTTTTACTGAAAGACATTGGCTTGAGAGGCCACGTCGTTGGGTGCCATGCATTTTAGGTCCTTCCCCTGCGTTAGATGTCTGCCTGCAGTACATCCCACAAGTGCCATCATTGTCATAAGAATCTCTCTCCCATACTAGTTGGAGAAGAAAATGTTGCACAGTGTGACTGATGTAGTTTGGCTCAGAAATCCAGATCTGAGTTAATTTTGAAGGAATATGGAACTGTAATGGCAGTGAAGTTACTAGTACTAGGCAGTGGTGTAATGGCAATAGTGGATCACTATGATAATTAATGGAACTGAATGAAAATGGAACAGGAAAGAGATATTTAGTTTCATTTCATAATAGGTTAACAAATGTACACCTACCTGTGGAAATTGTTTTTTTATGCTAGAGTCATATATTCCATAAAAAAGATTTAAATGGAAAGTTACCAATTACCACTATATATCAAGTTGGAAGCATTATCACATTGGTCTCTTTCTGTAAGAAATCTTTTCTTCAAAGAGCTTACACTATCATGTGAAGCATGGTGTTGCTGAGGAGTGTAACATTAAGAAAATTTGAAGCAGATAGACAAAAATAACAATTTTTAAAATAAGAGAAATTTCAAGCAATAAAAATAATATATTTTTTCTTGAGTCTGCTGATAAACCCAGGCATTGCACTGCTATCTATCTATTCTACTTAAAGGACCTGAGATAAGTCTTAAAGATGAATGTTTATACAGCAAAAAATTGCATTTGATTGCCATTGTTATTAAATTAATTAAATTAAACTATTTTCATTAAATTCTGGATAGGTAAACATTTACAGATAATGGTTATGTATTAGCATAGATGTATATGTCTTAATTAAAAAAATTAAAAATACATATTTTAAAATATATTTAAATATATATTTTAAAAAATAAAATTTCCTGAATTTCCCCAGCTGAGCAAAAAAGCATTGAATCTTGTAAATCAAAACTAGATTTTGCAAAAAAAGAGATCTACATAACTTTTTACACAGAGAAAGCTCTTTTCATAGATGACTCGTAAGTTGACTTTAATATCACTAAGAAATTTAGATGGTAAATATCAGGTAAAAATCTGAAGTTTTGAACTGTACTTACACTGAGGTAATGTTCCAAAAGGCAGAGGAGAAGCAATCATGAATATTAATTATATTCAGAGCATACATAATTGTAAAGGTAAAATTATACTGAAATCAAGCTTCTTGAATTTCATCAAGTTAGATATTTTTCTCCTAGGATTATCTGCTATAAAACAGTCAGGCGTATGTGAGTAACAGCTGTCCAGAAAGCTCACTGCAGCTTTCTGATCCTTCAGGCTACATTGCAAATGAAAGCCAACCTTGTACTCCCAATACTTGGAAAGAGGTTTAGGTAGAAACAGTGCCATGATGAAGGCCAACATCCCTACTAGTTCTTCTTTGCAGAGCAAGGAGTAAACTGCGAGGATTTCGTGTGGCTATCACACGCCCAGTAAGGACATCAGTGTTTCTCGGAGCAACTCAGTTCCATTTTCTAAAGCAAGAGCAGTGCTAAAAGTGAGATGCAGCATGATGCTCCACCAACTGCGGCCAAAGGTGCTCTAGAACGAGAGCCAAGATGTTGCATCAGAAGGGTGCAGCGCTCGAGCGAGAGAACTCACGTGTCATGTCATATTACTAGTGATGCTGTCCTTTTGGAAACTGAGATAACAACTGCACAGGGCACTGCGCTTCATCAGAGCTGTGAACTAACTCCAAAGGCTGTGCTCTGACTTCTGTTGTGCATCGCCCTTTAATTGGAAGTGAAAAAGCTGTAACTTTCCAAGCTGACTTAGTTAAATACAAATGTAGATGCAGAATGAAAATAATGCATATATTTAGGAATAACGTAGGTAGTACATGATTCCAAATGTGTGTACTTAGAATTATTGGAAAAGTCAGCTGATTTTTTTTTTAATTTGCCAATTCTATGTAGTTACATAATAAATACAATCTTTATGCGTATTTTCCAGCACCTAGAAATAGAATGGTATGTGCAAACTTAACTTTGCTATTCTGACTTTTTTTATTGACTTGTCAGGTAACCATAATGTATGGTTAATGTATTTTGTATATTACAGATTAAAATATATCATAATGGCAGACACAGAAAAAGTATGTCCCTTCTGCATTGATTAATTTAAAAATAGAACTGGCTGTATCATGTAGCCACAATATGCTGTTAACCTGAACAGCAGAAGATTTAGTGGCTATTCATTGTGTAAATAATTGCAGAGTGAACATTCTTCATTTTGCCTAGGCAGCAAAAGTCCTAGAATCCCTGCTGTTGAAGATCATTTCTTTGTGTAGGAATACAGGAAAAAAGAAATGCAAGTTAAAGAACATTAAAAAGCCTAAAAACCATTCTGCAAGGCAGGAAAAAAAAATGGATGAGAATTTATTTTGTGAGTCTTTAGAAATATTGTTCCTTCTTATCAACTGACTATTCTCACATATATAATGACAATGGAATATTCCTGGCAGTGTTTGAATATAAAATCCGTAAAGACTGGAAATGAAGAAGTGTTGTACCACTATAAGGAACACATGGAAGTAACACGGCAAATAAGCTTTGGGTGCATGATCTTCAAAATAACTGTTCACATTTAAATTGTAAGAGTTATGCTATATGACTTCCTTCTGTCTAAGCTGATCTTCCTTAAATAAAAACAGTTCTCTGGGAACATGCACAGTTAAAAACTGGTATATATCCCTATTTTTTTTTCTTTGACAGCTTTGTAGGTGCTGCCTTCTGTGTTTTTTTTAAGCTAATTGAGCCAGATTCTTTTTTTTTTCTCCTTTTTATTTTAAAGAAGAAAGAACTTTGAGATATAATACATACACTAATTAGTTCTTCTCTATGGATTAATTTTATTATTTTGATAAAAATAATGTGCCAAACAGTAGTGCCACAGTGGAACTTAATGGAATATAGATTTACACATAATTGGCAGATAGCTTGACATCTTTCTTCCTCTCAATATGAAAAGCAGCAAGTGCCACTCATGAAGGACTGGATTTTGTTTTTGTGTTTGAAACTAGATCTGTGAGAGAAGGATAAACTGTCTCTGTGGAGCCAACTTTCTTTTTCTTCTAAAGCCTCCCAACCTCAAAAACTCTGAGAGAGTGTTGTTAATGATGGGAAAAAAAAGGTCAAGAAAAGAATTAACAACTGAAGCTAATGAACAAAGCTACTCTCTGTAGTGTGTTTTGGCTCACAACTTATAAAAAAAAAAAAAAAAAAAAAAAAAAACTTGCTTTTTCTATTTTTTCTCTGCACCCTGACTTATTTCAAATTCATACCAAATAACCATATCTCCAAACACATTTGGACTGTTCTGCTACTCTCACTCAAAGAGATGACCTGCGGTAGCGCTGTGTGCCTTGTCAGGGAACTTTAAAGTAGTCTGTATGTCAAATTTGAGCCCCTAACATATGTGCCCAGAAATTCCCATTCATACATGCATGCACGCGCAAGGCTTATATTCTCTAGCTGTGACATTCTTTTCTGGCCTATTCGTATACTGTTGTAGCCATACGATTTCCTAATGATATCGAATTTCTAACTCACATTGATCCTACCTCCCGCTGCCCTTCATTACATCCTTGGAGAGCAGCGTGCTCCTCTTAGAATACATTAGTCATTCATTACTAACGCCATAAAAGCCCTGAAGTCCTAGAAGAGAAGAGTCTTTCCTTATACCTTTCTGTTCCCTCTCTATTAATAGATAACTCCCAGCTGCTATTTCATTTTTCTTCTGTCATGAAAGCTGTAACTACATGATTAAAATGGTACGCAGCTCTAAAACTACTATCAATTATACTAATTAAGGTCAAATAGGATGGAACAGCACTCTTTGTGGAAAACAATGTCGGCAATGTAAACCACTATTAATTTAAGGGCATCATATGTACATATGACAGCTTTTGCAGACCTTGTTATTAATTATTTCTAGGCAGTCTCTTATAATCACATCTCCAGGATTTACTCTGTTATTTTGCTCTTTATTTTCTGAAAAACAAAAAGCACTGATGGAGATCATTGCTCTTTTAGAAAAGTGGGTAAAAATGACCTCTTTTTATTCAAAATTTTTTCTGATTCTTTTTGTTTGTGCTTAAAGAAGGTTCACTATGAATTTTTAACACGTAACATAACCTGCAGCTATGCATAGACTGAGCAAGTCAAGCAGGACTTGACGTAACTGAGTAAACACGTTCTAGCTAGATCTTCAGCCAAGTTTTATTATGGAAAATAAATACGGTATTTATGGAAAGTAAATACACCCACCCGCAGATATATAGCAGCTGTATGTACCTCAGTGCTGACTCTGTGAGGGACATGCTCGTGAAATGACAGCTGTAGGAAAACGGTGTATACATTCTAAGAAACTTTCAGTAGGAAATTAACAATATTCTGATACTTTTTTCTGTTTTTGAGCACACAAACTGATTTTACTTTGAGTGAGAAGGAAGAAGGTGAACTTTGGCTCAAGGAACCAAAAAACCCTAAAATGTTTCAACTAATTTATTCAAAAAATGATAATATTTTCCCCTCTTTACTGAGAGGCCATATGACCATGAGCCAGCAATGTGCCCTTGTGGCAGAGAAGGCCAACAGTATCCTGGGCTGCATTGGGAAGAGTGTTGCCAGCAGGTGGAGGGAGGTGATCCTGCCCCTCTGCTCAGCCCTGGGGAGGCCTCATCTCGAGTACTGTGTCCAGTTCTGGGCTCTCCAGTACAAGAGAGACGTGGAGCTACTGGAGAGAGTCCAGCAAAGGGCTACAAAGATGATCAGAGGGCTGGAGCACCTGCCCTATGAGGAACAGCTGCGAGAGCTGGGCCTCTTCAGCCTGGGGAAGAGAAGACTGAGGGGGGATCTTATCAATGTGTACAAGTACCTGAAGGGAGGATGTCAAGGGGACGGGGACAAACTCTTTTCAGTTGTCCCGTGTGACAGGACAAGAGGCAATGGGCAGAAATTGAAGCATAGGAAGTTCCGCCTGACCGTGAGGGGGAATTTCTTCCCTGTGAGAGTGACAGAGCCCTGGAGCAGGTTGCCCAGAGAGGCTGTGAAGTCACCTTCTCTGGAGATCTTCAAGGCCTGCCTGGATGCAACCATGTCTAATATGCTCTAGGTGACCCTGCTGAGCAGGGAGGTTGGACTAGGTGAAGGGGGCAGGTTTAGCTTAGTTGGTTAGAGCATGGTGCTGCTAATGCCAAGGTCATGGGTTCAGTCCCTATATGGGCTATGCTGAGGGTTGGACTAGATGATCTCCAGAGGTCCCCTCCGACCTTACTGATTTTATGATAGGTGACATCTTTCCTCATATGCACTCACCTCTGAGTAAATAGTCATCCTGCTTAACCAGTAGGGGACTGCCAGGAAAAATATTTTTCGATTTGAAGGATCCTTAGAGGTAGAACTTGCTTCCTGTGTTGCTATCAGCACAGTGCAGTCCTGTCCTTCATAGTGTATTGCTGTTTTCCCAGGCTTCTATGAAGGAGTTCCTGAAAGCTGCTGAGAAAATTATTAGTAATGTAGAGTCAGTACACTTGGAGAGTATCATACTTGAACATTTATAATCTTGGTGACTATTTCTCAGAATATTGAAATATGGTCTCTTCCAAGTCCAAAATATTGTTTCATAACCTGAAGGAAGAAAATACTGTGTAAGAATCCTTCATTTTTAAGCTTTTGACACATAATCATTGCTGTGTTATCAGTGGCACTAACTAAAGCCAAAAGATGTTGTATAATACATACAGAAAGGGAAGGGGGTGGTGGTGAAAGAAGGGCTAGAGAGAACAAGAGATCATAGGCAGTATCAGTGATCCGTTATAACACGCAAAATACTCTGTAGCTAAATTATTCAGACAAGATAGGTGCTGTAATTAAAGCCAATTATTATGCCTCCTCAATTAAAGAACTTTCTAAAGAACTTTTCTTAATGAACAAAATAATTTCACAAAAATGTTTTTAATGATCAGAAATTTAGATAAGTTTTATCAGTCTTTTTTTGTTTCTTCTGAATGACCTTAGATTAACCTGCAGAGACATTTCACTTGTAGGAGAGGATTTGGTAAGCAATGAAAGTTTTAAACTAAAATTTGACACAGTCTCATTTCATGTGCAGTGACACAACTGAATTTAAATAAACAGAGCTGCACTAGTTTAAATCTGCTGGTGATTTGGCCTTGTGGAACTTGAAGGTAATATTTGATACTTCCTTATTGTATGTTTTTTATTGCCTTGAAGCAAAGCTCAGTGAAATCCCTGGGATTCTTTCCACTGATTTCAACATATGTTGGATCAGGCCCTTAATTACTTACATTTTCTTATTTTTTTTTCCTACAATAGCCACATTTGTCGTATAGAATTTTCTGTTCTACTCTACTCAGGAGTCATCCAGGAAATGTAGTGTAATATTGCTCTATGAAAAAAATAAGATTCCAAAAATGCAAATCTCAGTTGCAGTTTAGATTTCTATCATACCAGCAATGGTTTTTACTACAAGTTGCAGAAGGACACCTTACACATAAGGATTATATGACAACTGACAAAAGGATTGGCAGAGCTTAAGCTTAGAGAGCTTAAGCCTAGAGCTTGGCCAATGCAAATGGCATTTCAGGGGCCTGAAATAAGAAGTAAACAAAGATTTCTACCAGCTCACAAAGTAGTTACTTGCTCAGAATTTACCTGCAGAAGCTTACAGTGGAGTACATCCAAAAATGCTACTGTATTCCAAATGCAAAATTCAGTTTATCTATATTAGTAATTCTAATAAAAGTGAACATATAACAAGAAGAAAATGCATTATCTATGTCAATATGAATTATGCCACATTAATGTGAAGACTTTTTAATTTTTAGAGAAATCATTTAAATCAACTTTGAAAGTGCATACAAATTAGATACCATTTTTTTCCAGGGGCTTCTGTTGGCTTATGACTATCTGTCAGTTCTACACAAATAAGTTGAGGAAACTCAAGAATGATAAAACTCATCTGTATGCACATTTATAGTAAAAAGTCTGTTCAAAGGCTTAAGTGGGACTTAGGTGATTGATTGAGTTTGTTTTTACCTTTTGCCATTTTGCCATAGGGATGCGTTACAACCACACTACCATTTTTTTTTTTTCCCTCACAGAAAACGTGGGAGGAAAGCTGTGAAGCTAGAGGCTCAGTGCACCCCTTTTTGGGACAACACAGGAAAAATGACAGAAATACAAAGAAAATACAAAATGGTTAAAAAAACAAAAATATGAGATGCGAAAAGTACAAGGGATAACACTGAGGTGGACATACATACTAACATTAGACAGCAAAGTTATTTGTTTAAAATTATGGGTTTATTTTTAGATTATTGTTTTATACCATCACTGGAACCAAAGAATGATGGCAAGGAACTCATAATAAAGAGTTCTCTCAGTTAAATAAAAAGGAAGATAAACTGAGTTAAGGAAACTGTTAATTTTATTGAAAGAGATGACTCTTTTGGGTTTAGCAATTCAGGACACAGAAAGCAAAAAGAGACATGAGGATTACTGTTTTAAGTCAAAGGAAGGTAACAAAGGTCAGGTAAGTTATTAATTTTAGAAAAGATAAAATGGGATTCAAACTTTATTAATTTCACCCAAAGCAGATAAAATGGAATATATGGTTCATAATTTCAATAAGGAAGCTCAGAAAGGAAAATATTTATTTAATTTTGTAATTTACGGCAGAAAAAGAAAACAATATAATTAGTATTATCTGAAGCCAAGGTAAAGTTATATCATAAGATAGTTTCTAGATTGTATTCAGGAATTTACTGAGATTAAAGCAAGTTTTGGAGGAAAATGTAGGTGAATCGACGTTTCATTTTAACACTGTAGGGGAAAAAGCCTATAAAGCTTACAACAGGAGAGCATCTACATATGAAGTCTACAAAGTTAATGAGAATACAGCAGTCCATGCCCATATTACTTCTAGTATCTCCTCTGTTCTGTTACTAAAATAAAAAATAAGTGCATAGTCACTGAGGCATCACTTAGCAAAGTAAGATATTTCCCTGAAGAGCAGAAAGGTATTAACCAGCTTTAATTAAAGAACTAATTGACCTAGCAGCATGTATGAGCTATGTAAAGGTTTTTTGTGTATAAAAATACATTTTTTAAGCAAAAAGAAACTCTTTTAAAAAACTAGTTACAAGTAAGAGGAACACAACATAAATAAGATTAAAACAGTGGATCATATAATTTAATAGAATCAAAGAAACTCCTAAAATTTACAACTAGAATGCCATCTTGTCCTAATAGGTACTAAGGTACAAAAATTAATTCTTGATATGACTTCCAAAAGTAGGGAATATGGGAGAAAGGGAAAGAGGTCTTGCAGAGGACTCAGCTCCTATGTTATCATGCTAGAATTTCTCACAGATTTTTATACTGAAGATATTTCATGCAGAATAAACCAATAAATGTTATTCTCTAGAAATCTTGATCTCCTAGTATCAACTACAGCTGGTAAAAATACATATTGGCATTTGTTTCAGGAAAATGAAACATAGATATATCACGGTCCCAGCCTCAACCTCTCACAGCTGAAAAGCAATCACGTTATGCAAGGGTCACACCTCAGAAAGCCCATATACTCTCATAATTCTGCAGGTTAAAGTAACCAAAAATTCTTTCTTTCTTTGACATTTCTTATATAAAATCAAAACAAAAAAAAAATCCTGTTGATTACTGTTCTTCTTATGCTTCACATACAAGATCTATATGTAATTTATGCTGACACTCTCTAGAATGACAATTAGGGATTATTTTAGTTTACAATTCAGTCCTCAAGGGTATATCCTAAGTGAAAAGAAGTAAAACATACATTCTTTACAAAAGATTAAAGAAAAAACTTTTTACTTAGGTGACCCATGAGGTGGTGACACATAAAGTAGCATAAGAAGACATACTGATGTTTATCCCTTTCATTCCAAACTAAATGGTTCAGTCTGTGGAATTAATTAATTAATTAATGCAATTCTTTATAGGGATACACACTCACATTGTTTGCCAACAACTGGGTTCCCTGGACTATATTTCCAGCAGTGCAATATAGATATTGTTGAAGGGTGGCCCATGTTTAAGCTCCTTATTTTTAGAACAGCTGACAAAATCTGGTACCCCTAGAGCAAGTTTGAGACTTGCTTAGATGTGGTTCATCACATAATTATATTGTTTCATTCAGTGTTTGGAATGGTTTGGGAGTGCAAGGTATGTACTGAGGTATATGTTGTGAAGGGAACAAGATTTCTGCTCCTAGTGTAAGGATAGACTACAGGAGGTCAGTGCTTTTTTAAAAAAGTAGCATCTAAAAAACAAGTAATCCTGGAAAACATTGCTCTTTTACCTTAATAGACAGATCAAAATAATTGCCACTTGAAATCATGGCCTAGGGTATCAGAGATACCTGGACAGAGTTGATTGATACATATTACAATCACTGGAAATCTCTGCCCTCTAGGGCCAGGTCAGCTTGATCTCAAATATGAAGCATCAAGTATTTATGCAACCGATTTTTTTCCATTGAGCTGATCAATCACTAAAAGAATGATTTGGTTTCGTGAACATAGAAGTCAAGTGCTATCTGTGATACTTGGGTAACCTGCCTGGCCTGCAGACCCTGGGCAAGGAGCGTACAGATGTCCCGTAATACCTGTGTCTACCTGTCACTTCTCAGGAAGGAAACTTCAGCTACAGTGACATGCAGATATTTCAGATACCCCTGGCCATCTCAAATAATATTAAACAACTCATTTACTTAGACAACAGTATCTGCTTCTAGATTTCTAGTTTAAAGTGAGCTGAACTTATTCCTAGGCTCTGGTAATTGTATCGATTAGCTCTCCGTTGATTATAAAGGGAGATAAGATACCTAGCTCACATGTAGACATCTGAATTAGTGAGTGTTAATATAAAGCTGAATCCCATACATAGCAAAGCATTACTATTTTAAATCATCCAGACAGATTTAAGCCAAGACAGATTTAATCTAGCGGGCTAATTGAAAACTCCCCCCAAAATTCAGCTGACTCTGTATCTTGTGTAGAATGGTTCGACCAGCTTTAATTACTGCAACCATTCTAAAACCTAAGATGTTATCATTTTAATAGACTATGCTTAATAAAGTGAAGGTTAGTGTTATACCTTAGGTATAGTCTTCAACTCACGTGACACTTTATATGTGTTTTACTGAATATTAATACTAAAGAAGTTAACAACAAATTTTATCTCAGTCTTGTAACATTCACAATGTTACCTATGCTGGCAGAGAATTTTGACCTCTGAAATTAATTTAATGCAACAATATTGAATGTCTTTATTAACTACCTATAGTTTATTTTTTTTCTTTCAATTATTGTCTTTGATAAATGCAGTTTTAAATTTGACTAACATGACATATTATATGTATCATATATAACTTGGTTTAGCAATATAACAGTAACCCATTGTCTTAAAATCCATCTGTCTAGCCATTGGCAGAGACTTTGGACAGTAAACTGTCCTTTCCGCATCTGATTCTCAAGACAATCTGACAATGAACATAGCACATAGATAGTTTCAAGACTAATTCACTGCATGGCTTATCCTTCCCAAGGCCTTTCTCTTACTTTTTATTGCTACTTGAGCATTCAAAAAAAAAAAAAAAAAGAAACTATATAGCCATAGTTTCAATGCATACTATTTTAATAACACTATAGCGATATTAAATATTACCATACATATTCTTTTGAAATAGCCTTTTGGGATAAATCAGATAAATCAGAAGTTTTCTGATTGTGGATAAAATAAATGCAGTTATTTGTCAGTTTAATTTAACATTTAACACATCGGAAAGGTCAGTTGGTCAGTCAGCTCCAGCAGCCACCCCTGCCTGTTTAGCGTGACAAGGTTTTGTACATGGTCGTGCTAGCTGCAGAAACGAGCTCTTCACTTTATGCTGACACAAAATCTCCTGATAAAACATCAAACACTGGCATATTTATTCTGAATAATTTGCTCTTCAATGACTTCAACTGAATTGCTAAGAAAAAGTTCTCATTAGCATGATATTCAGGAACCAATTTAATCCTTATGTGAATGAGGGAGAGTTAGACAGCTGTGTGGCCACTCATATGTCATGTGATATATTTATCATGTAATGTATATCCGTCATTTTTTTTTGTTTGTTTTTTGTTTTTTTAGCTGTCGTCTGTAAATTTGCATCTGGCATGCCCAGCAGAGAAGGGAGCTTCTATCACATCTTAGAGTGATCATGCAGAGATATTCTCAAAGAGCAAGACTTGGACCTGAAAAAATCCCTCCTTCCCTACTGAGTTGAAAATGAAGGGAGAGCCCTTCACTGCTGTGCTGCCTGAAACTGCTACTCCAGAGCATCTGCACACTCAGTATGCAAAATCACATTTACAGATAGTCTCACTTGTTGTTTTACCCCTGTGATCCCTGTTTTGGGCAAACTATACAGCCCAGTAGTCATGGCTTTCATCAGTGCTTTTGAGCTTTCTTTTGGGGCTTTGACCTAGACACAGAAGTAGCGCTATCAGAATGGAAATTTTAACAAAAAGCTCTGAAGTTCATATTTTCAAATTTAGGCTATAGATACTCTAACTCCAGCATATAAAGTGTTTATGAAACTTATGTTTCTACTCACCAAAAGCCATTTTAACTTTTAAATTTTAAATAATCTATATAGGAGTCAATAAAAAAGTCATTTACTAGTCAAAACTGTATGATAAAAAATATCTAAAGCAATTATACAAGCTAGGTGCAAAAAGAGTGACTAGTGAAAGTACACAATGGAAATCAGGCCTCTATCTTTTACTAAATCTTAGTGTCTTCATTCTTTTCTTTTCTGAAATCCAGTACCAAAAGCCCTTTAGAGCTTGTGTACATTGCATAGTGGTATGAATATCATTCAGCTCCAGGATCAGAACTACTAAAGTGCTTCTCTGATGGTTCCACTTCTGCAAATATTTTGGCCATTTGGAAATGGAGATTCTGGTGAGCAAAGCTTTTTAGTTAAGTGCTGCAATGCTGTCACCATCAGAGAAGATATTTCCACATTTAAATTGTGTAAGGCATAGCAGATGCATCTTTATGGTTCCACTCCTTCCTGCAAGAAGATTCTAGTACATTTATTGTTCATCATCTTAAACCACACATCCTGAGTATTGCAAAAAAATAATCTTTATGTGTTATGTATTCGAAGTGTTGCAGATTCTTCGTCCAGGTGTGTTACTGCAGTAAGAATTTTATATCCTCTTTTGAGAAACATCCATGTAAAGCTGCATATTTTAAATATATATATATATATATATATATATATAATAAGACCTCACAGAATAGAAAACAATTCATCAGTAAATGTGTACGCTTTTAGGAAAGCCTGATGTAGAGCTCTCTCCCTCCCCCCACAAAACTTGAAACCCCTTTCTTGTGACACCCTCCTCACAGCTTTGTTTATGAGATAGAAATGTATGTTCGTGACATCTATGTGTTTTGACATTCTCTGACCAAAGAGCAGCACTTCGGTAGAGAAAGCTCTCCGGAGGGCCACTGGAGTGCTGTTACAGCGGGGCTCTAGGAACAGGTCACCGTGGGATTGTAATTCGTGGTGGATCATCTGCTCTGAGGTAACTGCCTACATTCAGGCTCATGTCAGGCATTGGGCAGCTTGCCCTACCTTCACAGAAGACTAAACTGCCTCAAATTACCTTTATCTTCCTATCACACCTCCCTTTTTCCCTCTAGACCCTTCATAGCTTTACTTCTGCTGCACATCTCAAATTCTGCAGCACTGTTTTGACTGCGGATACCTATCAGTCCACTGGAATTTCCCATTCCAGAATGGTGCTTTTCGTTGTATAAGATGCTGTGAGGGTGGGTGTGGGGCCCTAAGCCGTGACGCACGCCGCCTTGCTCGTATGTTAACACGTTCCCGCACATCAGCTGATCCGTGATAACCATTCCTGCCTCTTGCTACTTAAGAAACAGTTCATCCCTTTCCATAAAGGGTTAAGTAACGTCAGTCTGTTCTGCACTTAATGGTAAATTTTAGGTAGCTCAAGGTTGCTTACTTCTCTCTGAGGGATTAAAAAGCCCATTTCAGAAGTGGCATGAAATATTGCACACAAATGCCTCAGTCAGCTGGTTTCCTTTGCAGTGCCAATCACATGTGCATGTTATTTCCATGTGAAATTATGATTATTGTATCAAAGCTTCATTTTAATTTACCAGGCTTCATTGCTGAAGAAAATATTTTACCATTTTACATATCTTTCTCTAAATCTGAAATTAAGAGTCTTCTCAATCATTTAAGCAGAGAGTGGTCTCCTTCAACAGGGCTGAAGGCAGTTATTTATGTTTCTGTGGACTCTTATCAATAATTTTACAAGACATAAACATCAGTCATTCGTTATGTGTGATTAATCCCTACATAATCTTCTCAACAGTTTTTACTTTAGAAATAAAGGTATTTATTATATTTTAATAACATAAATGAGCATACTTGATGAGTTTAAATGTTAAATAAAATAGAAAATATAAGTGCCTACACAGGAAAGCCTATTAGCCTGTGCTTACCTTTAGGCATATAACCATTTCCTTTACTTTCAGCAGAACTTTTTATACTCTAAAATTAAGCAAACTAAAGGATTTGTTGGGATGAGAGCTCTGAATATTGAAGGATATGAACTGCATATGAAAAGCATATGCTTCTGAATGGAAATCTCTTTCTAAACGCTAAAGTTTTGGGGCAGTTAAAAAGTCATTTGCCATCTGCAACACTTCAGCAAAATTTGGCAAATGTTACCTCAACATTGTGTTTAATTATGCTTAATTATTGGGACTGATTTAAAAGAAAAACATCTTCATGGGGTAGAAAAGCATGTCTGCTATAGAATGAAAAAATAACCTGTTACGACTTTCAGGTTGAATATTGTGAGAATTAGTGACCACGTAAACAGAGCTGCCATCTTGTGGATAAAAAGGTAGTAAGAGCCATTTGCTCATGTTGCCAGAATGCAAGAGAAAAAAAAAAAAAAAGTGGTTGTAATAGTTATCAGCACTGCCTGACTTGGCACTCAGTTCACAAATAGGATTCTAAAAGCAGCAATTTTGAGCTTGCATATTAAATCTCTAAAACCTCTTATCACCTGACTGAGTTTTAATTTTTCTCCGAATCCTTAGACCTAACCCTTCCAGTGTTAATAATGTACAGGTTAAGCAACACTGAAAAACTGCTTGTGTTTTTCAATTAGTCTGATGCAGAGCTATGTTTTGTAATATAAATAATTGGTTTAACCATTAAATTGATGTGACAGAAATAATTGTCAAGCAATTAAATGCAGTAATGATTTCAACTCATGGGAAATATATACTAATAAACCTGAGTTTTGATTTGCTTGAGAGCTAAAATATACTATCTTGTTAGATTCTTCAGAATTGGCAATTAATATTGTGTTCTAGAAAGAAATAATATATTTAGTTACTGAGGATCATCAATCCCTTCTCTTTCATTCTCTTGTTCTTTGTCTTTTTAATGTGTTTCATATTCGAAACTATTATTGCCAGAAAATACCAGTAGCTGCAGTTCTCCCTCTTAACAAGCTAGTCCAATCAGATAAGCAACTCACAGCACAGTGATAGGGATATGTGAGTTGTGTATCCCTAGATTTGATATACACAGGCTCACACACATTAGCCTCTATTTGAGCTATTTTAACCTTTTTATATATGTACTTTATTTAAACGATTTTTCATTTGAAGAAGTGGCCTTATAACTTTTTTTTTGTTAAACTATATTGTAACTATTCCATATGTGAGAGATACGATTTAATTTCTGTCATATTTTTACTATTTGTAATGCCAATAATACTAATTTAAAACTGATTATAACCTGCAGATGAGCATATTCAAGTGTGAAAAATGCTGTGGAAATTTCTAGGATCAGGCAACTGCTCTGCTACCTTCAGCTGCTGCCTTTGCTATACCTTGTCTCTTCATAACGTAACACTGGTGATACCTAACATAAAGTGCATACATAAATTGACAGTTTGTCACTAATACTCACAAGCCACTCAATTTAGAAACATTCATGAGACATTCATGTACCATATTTTTACTCTGGAAGAAATATTTTTTCTAAAGAAAATATGTCCAAATTTACTGGAGATTTACTAAGAAGTGTTTTCCACTTAAAATTCCAAACTAGAGCTGGTACTACCTGTTCTATACACACTTTCTACTAAGTGACTGCTCAGTTCACAAAATGTAAGCTCTGCATTATCACTGAAGTTAACATACTTTATGGGCACTGAATACTTTGTAAGAGTGTTGTACCCTGCCATTAAGACTATCTAGCAGGTCATGTGTGAATGATTCACACTGTTAAGGAATAAAGTGTAGTGTACGTAAGAATAAAAAATGTATAGAACCTGAATTCATCATGGTAAGATTAACGAGATCTGGGAAACCAATGTAGTTTTCGGAGCAAATCAACCTACATATTGAGTTTTTTTCAGCAAAGTGTCTGTTTGGTCTAGACTATTTATAGCATTAAATTTTTGGAGGAATGTAACTTATACATGTGTTACATCTAAGCATATTTTATCTCATCAATAATTCTTCTACTCATGACTCATATCTTCTTAGCAATTACTATGCCTTACCTTTACCATTAATCATACAAAAGCAAAGCTGGC
This sequence comes from Rhea americana, assembly GCF_003343005.1. NCBI lineage: Eukaryota > Metazoa > Chordata > Aves > Rheiformes > Rheidae > Rhea > Rhea americana. The sequence goes on from NW_028186299.1 coordinate 647,450, forward strand.
ATTCCCATTGTCCAAATTCATCTTTTCTGATCTGTAATTCAGTTTTATGTCACTTTGCATGGCAATGAATCTTTTTTTTATATACATTTCCATCTGAACTCCCATGTTTTCTGAGCAGAAATAAATGAACAGGGGCTTTCATTTTGGCCTAAAGTATGTTTTGACTAATAGGTTAGCCTCCAGATCCCCACACAGAACTGCTATTTATTAAGTCCCCAGAATTTAATCTCCCGAGCCTCTATAACTTTGTGAAAGAACCACAAGGCAGTGGCAGAGCTGTTTATCAAGTTTATTCTAGAAATCTTCCAATATGTTTCACATCTTATATATTAAGCTAAAACATAAATGTCTGATTATATTTGGGTTTTTTTGGTTTTGCTTTTTTCCGCAGAGTTTGGATTTGGTTTTGCTTTTTTCCAAACTGAATGAAATGATTTTTAAGAATAATATTTTGGCAACAGGGATAGTAGGCTGTAAAGAAACTACTATGATCTATAATTTACTCTAAATAAATATTGATTCAAATCCTTATCCATTCAAATAAACAATTAGTTTCCATTAATGAAAAAAAGTATTGGTATAGAACACAAGATATGAATGCAATATGTATTAAATATGATTTTTTTTTTTCCTGTAGAGCAGTAAAAGTATTTGTTGCCTAAAGCTGGTAGTTCAAAATAGTCTGTTACGGAAAACAAGTCTTAAAGTACTGATTTGGACTCATTTTAAAATTCATGCGATTTATGGAATATTTCCAGTAATATATGAAAATACTTAGTGCCACTATATTTAGGACATCATACATTTGGCAGTGTGTTTCATGCCTCATTTACTACAGAATGTCTAAGTTCCTACTTAACATTCAAAGAATATGTGCACATCTACATTTGTGCATCTCTTTACTTTTGTTCTTAGATTTAAATACATAAAGTCTACCTGACATTGCAACAGTGCAATGTTCTTGAATTTGCACACTTTTTTTTTTTTTCAATGTGTGCCTTTATTAAATCTCATGGCTTAAAAGGAGGCAACATAAAATCATTTAAAAAAGTGAATTCTCCAGATGTTGTATGCATTAACCTTTCCTTTAGTACTTCTTCTGCACAGTATTTCCGTGATTACTGTCATTTAGTAAACAGATTATGAAAATGCAGTTCCCTGGAGGTCTTGTTTAATAATTTAGACAAATTAGTTTTCACGTTTTGGGGGGGCGGGGAGGGAGGTGGTTAAAAGTCCTTTTCAAAGGCTAAGCAACAAGCACCTGCCACCTCTCCTCTCCTACAGTGGGAGTGAGGTCTACTCCGCCCCTGCCAAAAGCAAGGGGAAAAAAAAAAAGAGAAAAAAAAAAAAAAAAAAAAAAAAAAAGAGCCGATGACTCCCAGAGCCTAGCAGAAGTGGATCTATGCTCTGATTGGAGACGCACATTACAGTTCGTAGCTGACAGCTTAGGGTTAAGGCACGGTTCCAGGTGAGGGAAGCCAATGGGAGAACTCCGGGCTGATGCCCGTGACATCACCCTGGAGCCGGAGCGCGCGGCGGGGCCGGGGCCGGAGCCGGAGCCGGGGCCGGGGCCGGAGCCGGAGCCGGAGCCGGAGCCGGGGCGGCGCGAGCACCGCTGGCGCCGCTGGCACCGGGAGCCGCCGCGATGGGTGCCGCCGTCGCTGCCCCGAGAGCCCACGACGCCGCTGCCGCGTGAGGCCCGGGGATCGCTCCTGCTGCCTGCGCCCCGGCGGATGCGGCCGAAGGACCGGTCTCGTCGGTGCCTGGTAAGAGCCCGCTCCGCTCTGCCTGCTCCTTCGGAGTAAAGGTGCGGTGTCTGACCGGCGAGGGGAACTGCTCTCGTACTTCAGAGGCTTCTCAGGCTACATCGTATGTGAAGAGTAGCTTTTGCTAGGAAAAGGAAAGAGGAAAAAAAAGATGCTTTAGAAAGAGAGTATTTTAAAGGCAAAGCAAGTATGTGTCAGGTAAACTCTACAATATGGAAATAAGCAGCATGGATGTTTATGCTGCACTTCAGCTTAAATAAAGAGTAATTAGACCTACAATACCATTACTTATAAGAATAATGCCTATGTTCTTCCTTTCTGCCTTTAAAATCTAGCTTTTGCTGATGAACAAGCAGACGGGGAGATTAAAGAGAGAGTTTAATGTCGTATCAACTTTAAAAAAGTGTTCTTGAATACTTTTGTGGGTGTAAGTCCAAAGTCAGGAAGATTCATACAAAGAGGCTCAAGTTTCAGGTTCTGGAATAAGTTGCAGTTACTTTGTTTTGCTGGTTTCCATAATTCAAATTGATAGGAAATCGAGTCAGAGATTAAAAGAGTTTGAGGTACAATCTGCTGGTTGCAAATACCTGACATATGTTTCTGTTCACACGCACGTACACGCACACACTTCATAAGGAATACCTTTCGTTGAAAAAAATGTCTCATTGAGTACTTGTATGAGTGTGCAACACATAGACAGTGGAAGTGTTTATGTCTTCCACGGTGTTGGTAGGTCTGTGGTTTGCACGGGGGGAGGTGGGAGAGGGGAAAGGTTCTGCTTGTGTAACTTCCCAATTTTGCAACAGAATAAGTACATTTCAAGCTCCTGAATTGATGTGGATTTAAGAGATTAGAAGTGACACTGACTTTGACAAATCAGACGCAATAAAGGATTTAATTGACTGAAGGAGTTCAGGGGCTACTGTATGAAGAATCCAATAACCAGTTTAACTAGTCAAGCAATGTACCTAATAGAAGATAATAAATAGCAGGCTGTAGTTAATTTAAAAGCTTGATGACATTTATTTTGCAGTAATTAGAATTCACTAAATACCTAGGCTGCTTACTTTCTGAATTTTTTTCAGTAATCTGTGATTGCACAATTTGAAGTTTTATATAACGGCATATGAGGTGAGCATTATAAGTGCTTGCAAAATTGAGATATATTGTCATTCAGCCTAGCTATGAATACATGTCTAGGTTTGCCCTAATCAGTATTTTTGAAGCATAACAGTTGTTTTCAATTCAAGCTTCACTTAAGACACTAAGGTTTCTCAGCTGTATTATACTTTTGCACTTTTTCTGGTCCAGTCCTGTCTTTTTGGCATATAGCTTTGCAGCTCATGGTATTTACCATCATTATGTCAGCTCCGGTTAGTAATGTGTCCAGACAATTCCAAACTGGTATTAGATATTTTATCTGTATTACAGATGGGGTTAGAGCGATATTATTTTTGTTAAGATAGAAACTTCATTATGATTTTTTGCCTTTCATTAGAAAAAGCCACACCTGCCAGTTAGAGTCATAGAATCACAGAATCAGTAAGGTTGGAAGGGACCTCTCGAGATCATCTAGTCCAACCTCCCTGCTCAGCAGGGTCACCTACAGCATGTTAGACAGGGTTGCATCCAGGCAGGCCTTGAATCTCAGTTCAGACTGAGATAACCGTGGTATGTAGAGGAGAGCCTTTTTAAGTACTGATGCACATTGTTTTTTCACAATATTAATAACAGACCTATGAAAGCCAAGGATAGTTAATGATATGATACCAAACAGGTAGCCAGCAACTTTAGATAGCAAATGAAGCATTTTGGTTTAATTTAATCTTTCAGAGGGGAGAGGAATAATTTCTGGAAGAAAATTTTACAAAAATTTTACAAAAAAAAATGTTTTTGGCCCATTTTCAATAGGAAAGTAAATTTAGCCTGAAACATCATAGAAAATTACCTTCCTTGCTTAAAAAGTAGTCTTGCAACCCTTGCTTTTGCTTTAAAATAATAATGCTATGGTAATAACAATACAGGTACTGCACAGCAGCTTGATCATCAGTCTAGGAAAGAGTTCTTCATGTCCTGTTCTTCAATGACAGATGGTGCTCACTGAGCATGCTTGCTGTGTTTCATATTCCATCTATGGCCTGCTGTATTAAAGAAGTACTAGCATTAGGTCACTTGATTTAAAGAACAGGTCATTTTGTTTGTCTGACTTTCTATGAATGAGTCAACTCATACATTTTCACAGTGACATCAGGTAACAGAACTCTTACAGTGAAGATTTGAGTCATTCCTCCTACACAAGATACTCACTTCTCTTGTCAGCTAGTTTTGAGCTATATGCCAAAAAGGTGAGGCTTTTTTTTTTTCTTTTTCTTTTTTTGAAAAAATAGAATACATTTAATATTTCTTAAAGGGAGTAAAGATGTCACCTAAGTAGAAATTTAAGAATTACATTGATTACTGGTAAAGTATCCATCTCATCAGTAGTAAAAATACAAACTAAAATAAATTATTCTTTCTCTATAACAGGCCAAGGAAAGTTATCCTTAGAAAATACAAATTAAAGATAGGATTGTAATGATAGATTTTCAGCTGCATCCAGTTTACAATGGACATAGAAGAGAGAGGTTTTTTCATAGATAGATAGATTTTTGGTTTATCTAGCATAGATTACATGGAGGCTCATCTAGGACTTCCTAGAGTATAAAAATAGCCATGAAACCCTGTGCTGCAGCTGCTACTCTACCAGTGAAATTCTCTGTATATAAGGGTACCAGAGAAGGAGACTTCAGAGCCTACTCTGTGCCCATCTCCTTCTCTCTCCTTTTATGTCCAAGCCCCCAAAATCTGTACTTACTGAATTATGAAGATAACAGTATCTCCAGTGTGGAAGATGTGAGATACAGATCCACACCTGTCCCTGCAGGACTCTGTCTAGATGCACAGACAGGGAGAGCACACCTTGAATGTCCTCCAGTAAGTTACCAATCTGGATGATCAGAGAACCAGTAGTGTAGAACATATATCTGTCACTCAGTAAAGACATTGACAATTTTTTTTTATGTTTGCTTTTGTTTTGCTTTTATCTCAGATGAAGTCCAATGGATGCTCTGATAGACAATTAAAGATTATACTAAAAGAAGATCATGATCAAGGACTTACAACTCAGGTTTTAAGGTTGGTTTGCAACCTCAGTTTAGATCTTTTCCCCATGTATAGCAGGAGTGCTTTTTGTTTCCATACCTGTATATCTGTAGTGTAGGTCTGTGACGTTGTCGGTAGATAGAATCAGTTCTATGTGACTTAGTGAGGGTGATGCTCATTTTAGCTAGTTTCAGTCAAGAAGGTTCTTCTGGAAATCTATACAGAGAAAGAGGCCTCTCTCAAAAATGATTTATCCTATTTTCAAGGTAACTATTTCAGCTGAGTGAGCAAAATCAGAGGTGTCATACTTAAGTCTACTGACTATGTAGATAACATGCATCAATAATTAAGATTAGACTTTTAACTATGGCCTAGTTAGGATCTTTAAGATCTCTAAGGAGTGAATCCCACCAGTACTGGGCAGTTATTTTTCTTGTACTTGTCACACCATGTATGGACCCCAGACTTTAGTTGCTGCATGTTGGAGTAACGCTTACTTATTTTTGCACTAGATGGACTTTAGACTTAATCTCTGCAGTAGCAGAGGAGTTAACCAGGATTCTTGGCACAGGACCTGAAGTTCCACAGATACTTGCTGGGAGTCAGGAAATGGTAAAGTTCAGGAATCTTAAGTTTCAAGGCTGGTGCTGCTTCATTATCCTACATTCACAGGGCATCATCCCTTACATTTAAAACTGTTCTTATTCCTATTCCTAATCATTCGTTTACCTAATCCCAGAATCTTTGGAGACTCCAGCTATTGCTTAGATATAAACTTCATATTTTCAAAGAGTTACAACTTGGTAGAATTGGTTGTTTTTTCTCCTTAAAAAACACACATAGCGCACACATTTGCTTTTCCTGTCAGTCTTCAAGTCCTCGTACTGCCATTGGAGACTCTTCAGACATTCAGAGAAAAGTATTAAGCATGGACAGAGAAATCTCCTTTATCTAGTCTCATTCTTTGGCAACAGTCAGGTGTTCAGTATTTTTAACTTCAGGACAAATGGTTATTGCTCATCAATGTTCAAAGCAATTGCAAGCAGGACTTTTTAAATAGGGGCACTGGGCAATCAACCCATCCTTCCAGTTGTCAGTTTACCCTTCTAGATCAACTTCTGTGCAGGAATGTTTAAGTAATTTTATAAATAGTATGATAATTTAGCCTGACCTCCTGCATAAAACAGCCCATAGAATTCCACCCTGCAAATCCTGCATCAAGCCCATGATTTTGGTTTAAAGTAGTTTATTCTAGCTTAATAGTATTCACATAGAAGATAGTAAGAGGTATATTGATAACAAAGCTGTGTTACTCTTGAAAAATCCAGACATGAATCTGGAAATTACTGGATACAGTGTATGATATTTATTGTATAGATATATATTTTTAATTATCAGCATTAATTATTCCTAAACTTTATGTTTTAGGATCCAGACTTTCTGCAAATGTTACCTGATTGAGAAGTGAATAATTACAATGAATGAAGAGAAGATGGAAGATTACTTCCAACAAAGCAAAATTAGGGAAAAAAAAAAAAAAAAAAAAAAAAGGAAAATACTTCTCTTCCTCTATTCCCTACTTATAAATTTATCAAATAAAATATTGTGGTCAAATTTCAAACAAATAAAACATTATTGCTTCCTAAATGAAACGTAATATAAATAATCTGTTCCAATCTGTCATAGAATAATAGCATGTTATCACTTGCAAATGGGAAGTATGGCTTTCATAGCTGCCAAACTGTAGTTATCCTCATCTGATGGTCTCCATTAATTTTTAACAATCATCCTGTCACCAGACCAGTGAGCTGTAGGAAGTACTCTGGAGATGTCACATTCCTTGATGATTGCAGTTAATGCTGCTGCCCCTCTGAATAAGCATGAAATGTAGACACATTTATGACTGAATCTGCAAACTGAGGTTTGATCATGCTATTTATAGTATTCCTAATGGTCTGCAGCACTGACAAGGGGTGTGTTGAAGTCTTTCTCTCAGTTACCTTTGTTTTCAGTTGTAAAGGCAGCACAGACATCTGGATCTTATGTATCAGTAACTGGACAGGCAATAACTGTGCAATTTAGTCATGACTTTCCTTGGTGAGAGATTTCACTGGGCCTGATTTTTTTTGTGTGTGTGTATGGTTTTTTTTAAACGAGGTTATTCCTTTGGAGAAAAGGGGTCGAATTATTTTGATCTGATTTTCTCAGTCAGTCAGAGTCATATAGTGAAAGAAAAGGAGTCTCAGTGACATCCCAAGAATGTGACTTAAAACATTTGTCTTGCAGAAAAGGTTGTCTGAGAGAGTTAAGTAATGTTGAACTGAAGAAGAAACAACTATACGTGGGTTTTGAACAGTGGAATCCAAATTACCATGTTTATACTAACAAATTGCAGTTAGAATTTTATCAAAATAATGCAGAAACACTGCATGTCCCAGAAAGAGTGCTTTTCTTCCAAGTAAGCCACTTCATTTTGCTTCTGAGGCAAGTTCTTAAAATGTTTTATGTCTTGTTTGTTCTAATTTTAACCTTAAAAACATACAAGCACTTTCAAGACCAACATTTTGGAAGAGTTCTTGCCAAGTTAATAGAACAGATAGAAGAGTCCCTGTTTTTTTCTCCCTCTCCTTCCCTCAAAAGTATGTCTGAATCTTACTATGCACAATACCCTGAAAATTATCAAGTGTATTTAATGTCAGTGTGCTTATAATTGCTGCTGTACCCAATGTACCAAGATCAGTAGGAGCTGTAACAGCTTGCTTCATTTCATAATTCATGTGGAACCATGGGAAAAAAAAAATAGCAACAACTAATATATTAATGATCCCTGGAAATGATGCTTGATTTTCTATGGATTTACATCTCTTAATCGATTAACTTTTTAAGTAAATTGTACTAACATTTCTTGATATCTCTCCATAAGCTTGTAAAACTAAGCCATTCTTTTCTTTTCTTTTCATGAGTAATAAGTATTGACTTGTGCTAGCTGGTAAGAATCAAGAACCTCCACAAGCATATCAGGAGCGATCCATGTTCTCTCTTCCTCTCCTTTCAACCTTCCTCCAACACAGCTTGCAGGTGTTAAGAGAAGGGTTACTGTATTTTACTGAATATGCCTTATCTAATAGGAACTGGATAATCATCTCCAAAATAGATTTTGATGTTTACTACTACTTTGATGTTTACTACTACATTCAAAAGTTAGGTGAGGATGCAGAATATGCCTATTTTCTCAAGAAAGCAAACAATATGGTTGTGTTTAACTGTATAGCTGCATGTATTTGTAGAGCTGTGATAACTTTCATCAGCTGAAGATATTATGGGAGAATGTCTACGTGCTTTTGCATGGGGATGTTGAAAAGGAGCTGGAAATTTGAGGTTTTGAGAAACACAAAGTAGAATGAGGTAACACATTTCACGAATGCAGTGCTATAAGGACATGGTCTGCAATATATTTCCAGACAGATACTAAGCATTTCATATGCAATTATAGCTCGAGTATATCCTCGGGAGTTTTACAACTAGTTCTTCCTATGTTCTAATTTGGCTTGCTTAAATCTGATTTAGTCAGATTTTATAGCACCTGCTCTATGATCTGTCTTTCTGTGGGTGCTCAGAAATGTTAATTATTCATTGAAATCTTTCCAGAACAGGTAGGGTTTCTGAAGGATGAAGTTCTCTAAAAGGATTAATTTATTTGTTTTATTTAACCAAAAAATGCTAAAAGGTAAATGTTTCATTTCCCACTGGAGAATATTTTTTCCTGTATCTGACAGAGACCTTTAGGTTGCTTCTAAATTAGAGGTAGACAACAGAATAAGCAGCCTGGAATTCTCAGTGGGCTTGTTAACTTCCTTATTGTGACAGAGTGAGGAGGTATCAGTTTCTTGCACATTTGCAGTGAATTCCCTCCTGGACATTGCAATGTTTCACATTGACATTGCAGTAGGCACTCTGAACTCCAGGAAAGCTAAACTAAGAGAAATGGTTAGGTTGACTTTGCAATGGGTTTCAGAAATTCAAGAACCATGAAGAACTGTGGCAGACAATTAAAATATCATTGATATGAATAAACATACTTAATCTCAAAGATAATAGATAATTGACAAGCTCCTGCTTGCCGTGTGCCTCCAGAGGAATCCAGAGACTGAAAATCTGTCTTTTTGCTAGAATTACACTTCCTTTCAGGAAAGCCTTACTCATTTTCTGTTACTTGGATACATTAGAAAACTCACTTTAACTTGGTCTTTTACTGAATATTCAGTTTCAAAGACTGGATTGACTCTCTTAAAAAAAAAAAAAAAAAAGAAAGAAAAAAAGTTGTTGAAAAAATAATCATCATATAGAGTATGCATTTCAGTAACTTCCGGAAACCATTCTGCACATGAGGTTAAAACTTTCAAGCAAATTCATTCCGTGTTAGACAAGATGGCAGGAATCTTGAAATTAAATATTAAACATCTGAATTCTAGACCATCTTCAGTCTGAAGGAGTTGAAACCTATAGTGCTGTCTTTACAGGATCATGTCACAGATACTCAATACTCACCAGTAGACACTGGTAGACACTAGACAGATAGTTCCATCCCCAGCCATTTGAATGCAGGACAATGTGCAACGATAGGAATATAGAAATACAGGAATGCTGGCAATGTAAAAAGCAAGAAGCTTTTTAGCTTTGTAGTACTCCAGTGAAAGACAAATGCTAGATCATTTTTGAATTTTATCCAGTGAATACTTAATATAAAATATAAAAAGAATTCAGGTAGCAGTCTGCAGATAATTACATTCCTGGATAATTACATTCCAAAGAGAGAGAGAAAAAAAATAAGAATTTAGATACTGCAGAGCAGATGCATTCCCTGATGCGTCTTGTTGTCTTCGTGTGTGCACCATGACCACATTCTCTTTTCACTTTGGGATAAGAACCCCAGATCTCGGCATCAGGGCACCATCATGCACTCCAATAGCTATCCTGGTCTGGATAACTGGGGACTAGTACAGTGATGCAAACCACAGACTATATCAGCCCCACAAATAGACATGGTGGTTGTTGTAGACAAGTTGATGTGGGTCTGTAGTCAGCATATAAAATATCTTGACTGTTACTCAAAGACACTGAAGTGGTACAGAGCATCTAGCATAGATAATCTACTGAAATCATAAAAATCTATTTTCAATATGGTGCTGTGTTTTCCTATGCTGTTTTATATTCTTTACTTGTACTTCTGCATTCCTACCCTTTAGATCTTAAAATCAATGAATAAAGATACTCTATGAAGGACAGAGAAAATGAAGACAGTTTGAAGATATTTGGTGTGGTACTTTACTCTCTAGGTAAAGATTTGTGGTTACACTAATTTTCTGCAAGCTGGGAGAGGGACAGGTCTTTGGCACATAGAAAAGACCATTAATTCTCACACATCTCCTTAACTGACTGTCATTAGACAAAAGACTGTAAGTCCCATTTAAATGCAAAAATGGCTGAAAAGATATTTGTCCCTTCAGGAAGAGAAATTGTCTGGGGATGTACTAATGAGAGTGCATTCTAAAGTGAACATATTTCTCTGTAGCCAGGTTTTGGGGTACAAACAAATTGATGCCTGGCATCTGTAGAAAAGATCGCTTTCTTGCTTCTCCTGACTTCACCTTTTTAAAGTTACAGATGGTGTCTGCCTTATGGAACCAGTTTTACCTTCTGACTCATGCTGGTCTGGCCAATGTCAGTGCACAGAATTCCCAACACTGTGTCCCTGCACTTCTGTGGTCAAATTTTGTCAGTGTAGAATCTCTGTAGATTCTTGAAAACTGTGGAACTCAAATGGACTTTTTTTTTTTAACTCTTCACTAATTCTCTGTAGAGATTTTATACTGACTGAAAACTTGCTGAGTGTTTCTACCTCAGTCAATGAAAGCCTATCTAGATTAAGTGTACTCTAAGGTTAAACAATTTTAAAATAGCATCTTTGAATGAGACACTTAAAGCCCATCCCAAACACACATGCAAATTTTAAAATAATCAATGGCTCTTCCCCTTATTCTGTAGTATTAACAAATTGTTGCAAATATTTCTGGAAGATACTGATTACAACATGGGAAATAGAGTATGGCTTTAAAATCTTTCTTTACATGTTTACCTAAAACACTAGCATAGCAGGAAGAACTGTAAAGAGATCCTAGCTTTTTGAAGATCCCTCAGAACCACTGTCACTTTTTGCTTCAATCAAATAAGTGAAACAATACTTGAGACTGAGGAATACTTGTCACTGATAGAAATTATCTGGCTAAAAGCTATATAGCTTGGTGCTGTATGGTCTGTCTCCTGCATCTGTACAAAACCCACTGATTTTATGTTTTAAAAATACAGCTTTTCTAAGGATGGCTAAGCAGAACAGCTGCAACGTGTGATAGGGGATCCTACTTCTTTGATTTTCATATTAGGGATATGACTCTCACACGCAGTGGTTTCTTTGTGGTACGCCTGCCCAGGTTCTGTGCTGCCTCTTTACATTTAGATTTCAGCAGAGGACAAACCAGAATGCGGAAGACTGGAAATGCTGTTCTGCTAATAGACAGGCTGATACATAACCAAACTTTCTTCTTGTGGTGTTCAGCAATCACTTAGAGCTAAGAAATCTGACAGATGCCTGCTTCATTCAGTGCTTGTGCTCTGAGCAGTACCGTGCAAGCTGATCCTTTGTCTAGTGCAGTGATTGATAGCAAATCACTCACACCAACACCTCTTAAATTTACAGTTCTCCTACTTTTCCCTCATTTTCTCCACATTTTCTTAAACATCACTACTCTGTAATAGAATTAGTCTATTAGCAACTCAGAAAACAATTAAAAAAAGAACAGTGGTAAAAAGTAGTTTATTTTCTTACATGCAATTGAGTTTAAGCATTAATTAGAACCTATAACAGTAAATACAATACTGTATATTTTATAAAATAGTGATATTGTGAATATGAGACCTTCATGCAACAGCTGTTATTTAATCTTTTCTGAAATAAAGGTGATGATAGTGTTGCTGATTTTTCATTCTGATTTAATTTGGTGAAGATTATTGAGGTAGTGCAGATACCCTGGTAAGGGTTTTGTTGATATTGCTTTCCATTTCAGTGCTACATCCTACAGGTGACATCTCTTAAATGATTAAAAAGACCAACTTTAGAAAGACTGAATGTGTTGTTGGGTTTTTTTTAGCACTACATTGTCTACTTTTGTGGGAGCAAGACTTGATATAATTTATGAGATATCAGATGAGATCTTACGATTGACTTCAAGTTTAGCAGATATCATCACAATATAGCTTCAGGTTTACAAAAATAATTTGTTCATCTGAAAATACTAACTATATAATACCAATTTTTGTGCTAATGTGGATTTCCAACTGTGTAAAGCAAAAGTGTAGATAAATTCAATTTAATATGCCCAGAGGCACAAACTTGCATACTCCTTTCTGAAAATAATCAGTTATTCATTTATGAATCTCATTTTCCTCAGTCATTTCTACCTACTCTATACTTCACCCTCTACACTTTCTTATCTTTCAAAAGACAGTACTCAGTTATGATCTGTGAAAAATATTTAATTTAAATCTCAGAACTCCAAATCAGCTATTTGTAGCTCAAACATTTCCCCCCTCAAACAGTGGCTCTGTTCTCCAAAGGAAATAATGATTACTTGGCTGTGTTTTCTGACAAATGCTTGCTTTCTTCCCCAGCTCCCAATTATTTTTTGAAAGTACTAGCCAGCTTACTAGAGGAAGCAGATGTTAAAAGGTAAATACCTTTCATTTTTTAAAAAACTAGTGGCAGGAGAAAGAGACACTGAAAGAAGGGCAGGGAAAGCTCCATCACGGTACATTGCTTGGCAGAACCCAGCAGGCTAAGGAGTGTGCGGGGTTCGGCTGGCCGGGCAGTGTGCCTCCGGCTTTCATCTCTCACATGACTAGTGGTTGTGTTATAGACGTCCAGTTCAGTGGTGGAGATGACATAGGAAATGGAGAGATACAAATCTACAGGAAAGTACCTTTGTTAGTTCCTTTGCTCAAAGAAAGGTTCTTTCTTTTCCTGCTAAACCTTGAAGTAAGAATAGACCTGTTTTCCTGAGCTGACCGCTCCCCATTAACCTATAATTTGTCTAAGTATATTTCATTTCATTTCATTTCCTTACTTGATCACCTTTTTAACAAACACTACTGTTTATTTTTTCTCCTTTTAGCTTTACCTTGTACACTTCTTCTCCTGTTCATTCAAATTCACCTCTATTCTTTCTCTCCTGTCTGGTGATCATACCCCTGTTGCTTATTCCAGCGTTACTCGGCTTGCAGCATGTGGACCACAGGTGGTTCACAGATGCCAGAAAGTGGTCTGTGAGATAATGTGTTGTTTTTTTTTAATCAGGCACATTCACACACACAGATGCCAGTAAAGAAACAAGCCAGAAAAGATTACAAAGTTCTCAGTATATCTTGTGTCCTTTCTGTTGATTTTTATCTACATAGAGCAAGTGTCCCATTTGAACCTCAGTTATAGATACTCATTCTTATCTCATGTTCTGGAACAGTTTTCTAGTGCACCAAGTAGACATAGTCTGCACTTCTGCTGTTACAATCTAGAGTGTTCAGGATGGGTTTCTCATAGTCCTCTGTACTTCACCTATGAAAAATGGAATGTAGTAGAGCCTCATCTGCAGATGCTGGCCCTTTCTTTTAAAGTGTTTTAATCTTTGGATTGAAATTCTTCAATGAGATCTGCACCAATATTTCAGCAGTCCTTTTTTATTATTATTTTGGTACTTAATTCCAGCTGCATTGCGTTTTTTTCAGGCTAAGAGGGAGTTTGTTTATTTAGTGCTATTTCTGCTGTGTAAGGTAAGCAAAAGGTCTGTGACTTCCTTAGTACTGAGTAATAGGTTCTGTTGTAAGGCAGTTACAACAGTCAAGACATAACCATTAGAGTCCAGCGTAGGGCTACGAACATGATCAGAGGGCTGGAGCATCTGCACTGTGAGGAACGGCTGCGAGAGCTGGGCCTCTTCAGCCTGGGGAAGAGAAGACTGAGGGGGGATCTTATCAATATGTACAAGTACCTGAAGGGAGGGTGTCAAGGGGACAGGGACAAACTCTCTTCAGTTGTCCCGTGTGACAGGACAAGAGGCAATGGGCAGAAATTGAAGCACAGGAAGTTCTACCTGAACATGAGGGGGAATTTCTTCCCTGTGAGAGTGACAGAGCACTGGCACAGGTTGCCCAGAGAAGTTGTGAAATCCCCTTCTCTGGAGATCTTCAAGGCCCGCCTGGATGCAGCCCTGTCTAACATGCTGTAGGTGACTCTGCTGAGCAGGGAGGTTGGACTAGATGATCTCGAGAGGTCCCTTCCAACCTTACTGATTCTGTGCTTCTATGCACACAGCCATTTGGCTTTTGAGTTCAGCTGGTTCTTATTCTGCTGTCTTGCAATGCTGCAACAGAATGAGCTTATGTCTTCTTGCAGTGTGACCTGTAAGAGAAAATGTTCAGAGAAGAAAACAGTAAATAGCAGAGTGATACGTTTATGTATTGCAAAAAATTACACCATGGATAGTGTCCTTAGTATCAAGATACAGCCTAAGTATGTAAAGTGGAAATAGATGAGTGCAATAAATAGATGTACAGCCTGAAGAGGAGTGAGAAAATCATATGTATGTAAGTTAAAAGGGAACAACATACACCTAAAGTGCATTGGAAAAGAGATATTTGTTTCTTTATGAGTGAGTCTTGCATTTAAGAGCAGGTATGGGGTGTAATACTAGGTAATACAATGCAATGTGAAAGTGGAACGCTTTGCAGAAGAGCTGAAATCTTTACTTCAGTTATCTTTCTGAATTTTTGTACATTAATTATTGCTCTTGCATTCTTTCAGAGCAACCTTCCTACTAAGCTGTGATAAAGACTCAGTGGGAAAATTGTTCCCTTGCAACCTGATGAGTGTCTGTAGGACAGTGACAGAGACACTATACATTGAGCCTGATCCTGGAGGATTCTGGTCACTTTCTCTGTGTCCGTACTCAGGAATTTAGACCAGTTTCCTTAGATTGTTCGATGATCTGCACAGATTTTATGATTAAATTTGCAATTTCTAAACTATAACATTATCTGGGAGTTTTCAGCAGTTAAATTCTCTATAAGTTTTAATAAATTTCGTATTAGTGATAAGGCAATTCTAGGACATATTTTATCATGAGAAAATGATTTACCTTGATGTGTGCTGCCAAGCTTTTCAATGTCTTAGGAATTTGATTATATAAATGATTACTTTAAGAAAATCATGCTCCATTTATGGTTTACTGCATGGATACTTGATTTATTGAATCAATTTGAGAGAGATTGTATATGTAGATAAAATGTGTGTCCTGAAATGTCTTCTACTTTATAAATCAAATTCCAGGACCATTGGCAAGTAAATTCTGTTCCACTAGTATTATATTCTTACATATTCTTTAAAACTGACTATCAGGACAATATTGAGTTTCAATGGCAGTTTCACATAGAAACAGTTAAGAGCTTACTACTCATGCATATAACATACAAATCATTTTTGTCACAATTCAGAATCTAAAGGTCAGGTCTTGTAAAGTCATATTTACTTGCCTGATTATACGCTTTATAAGGAGTCTCTCTGAAGGTAAAAAGAGTATATAGTCAATCATACATGTCAAATTCTCTGAAGGTGGTAAAGACAGTGTATAGTGAATCAAATAGTTTAAGAATTTTGAAAAAAGTACTTTAAGAATATTTATCATTAATGAATATATTTATTGAATACCCATGCAAGTAGGTAAGTATCTATGCAATATATTAATATTTCTTTAAGCAGCAGACTTAAATTGGCCGGCACCTACTTGCAGTATCCCTCTCTACGGAAACATAAGGTCCAAAATGTTTTACAAGGTTACATCTTGCAAAGTTCCACTTATTTGTATCTATCTGTAGAGACCACTGGTTTGAAGTCCTTTCTCCACTGGATAGCTTTCTGGTCTTTTGATAGGTAGTTCAAGTACCATAAACACACGTGCCATAATATAGTGGCTAGAACCAAAGTATGAAAGCAGGAAGGATAGAGGTGGCAGGGGAAATAATTCTTTAATTTTTTTAATTTTTATTTTTTTTATGAGTAAAGTGCAGCTTATTTAATAATAGAAAGTTTAAGTTCTAAAATTAACAGAACAAATGCCTTTATAGTATAGGAACCTGGAAAACTGTTTTTGATGTTGTCATTCTGTGATAATAGAAAGCACTTTAGGGTCTGCAGTATCTTCTTGGTACAAAAATGGATTTTAGTAGCTGTGTTAAGCATCCCTTGTGTTTGATCCACAGAAGACATGAATTTATTATAGATAACCAGCAAATGACATTATACTTTTAGTTCAAGTGTTAAAGGCTCTTGTAGTTAGCAGTCAAGGTTCCATGTTCAATTGCTAATGAAGATATGAAGTCAAAAGAAGCTAGAGGTTTAATCATTTTGGTCATCATGAACAATATCATGATAGAAATTATATCTGGGGGCTGCTTTTTTTGAAAGGTCTAATCTAGATGTGATATTATTAGTGTTTAATAAGACTTGTAAGATAGAAAGTGATATGCTCTCATTTTCAGAGTTACTCTTGCAAATCCATCAACAAAACTTAATATTAAGATTTCAGCATATTTTTATCTGATATATATGAAATACTACCGGAAAAGCTTAAGAGACTGTTAATAGCTAGCAGAGTTATTGTTACGATCTAGAGGAACAGGGAAACTGCTTTTGGCATAACATATTGCAATGATAAATTTAACTTTGTATGAAACAAGCTTCTTTGAAGTGGAAGACAGTTTAGAATTCATTTCAAAATATGAAAGTTGTCCTTAGTATTTGAGAAGAAATTCCTCAATAAATTATGTAAAAGAAGGAGTTTAATATTGTTATGAGGTAAATCAGTGTGGTATAATATATGCTTTCATTAGTGACAAATAATCACTCTCTAAACCACCCTATAATTTAGACTGCCTTTGGTAGAAACTTAAAATTAACAAGAAGACAATCCATAAGTGATTGAGAAAGTCAATGTAAACTGATTTCTTCAACCAGAATATAATTTCTAACACACTGTGTATGTGCATCTTTTCTGTAATAAACATTAAAAATACAATATTTCTGTAATTGAACTAAATTAACAATTATATGTCTTGTAGTGCTCCTATGCATATTTATGCTGATTGATTTTTTTTTATATATATATATATGAGAAGAAATCTCATATCTCTGTAGTATTTATTCAGCTAACTCTGGCTGCCTTAATGTGCTATGCTTTTTCAGCTGCTGACAGGACTTAACAGAGCTGGATTTGGAGTAAAAACATTTGTTGAAAAACTAATTGAGCCAAGGAGTTTCCAATAGTTATGTGTTATAAACTATTATCAATTTTATTTTTTTACTGTTACATTCAGTTTCTAACGAGATTTATAAGTACGTTCTTCCATGGACTTTAAATATTATTTTCATATGTATTCAACTTTACAGGGTGCCACATACAAGTGCCCAAATTTGTGGGAAAAGTATACAATATAGCATTAGGAAATTACATAGGTGATGTAAATAGAGCAGAGCATAAATTTACATTGGGGCAGTTATCTGTGGGCAAAGCACAGACAACTAATGTAAACATAGAAATCAGATTGCATTTAAGTCATGAGAATGAGAGAGAGACTACTAGGATTCCTAATATTATCCTAAGGATTAGTGAAAGCCTGGCGGAGAATCCCAGGTCGTTTGATTGTGGAAATACTCTCTCTCTGACATGTGGATCCATGACATGTAGAAAGATGCCATAAATTAATTTGTTCAGTTTCAAAGGAGAAAGATGAAGTCTTTCTCCACTGGTTGTGTTCCCTTGCTTGTGCTTGGTAACCATTTGCAATATATGGCACATCCAGAAAGTAGACAGTTGCCATTAAGTTATGGGAAATATTGTGTCCAAGATGCTTTTCGGGTAGGTCATGGCTTTAAACATATAGAACTTAAAAGTCCTGTGATATATAGGACACCTGTCTATGTTTACACTGTCTGCAGATCTGTTTAAACTGAGGATGGAGGCCCTGTATGCTGATGACATAAGACATGATTGCTTTGACACCCTGTTCAGACCATATGGATAGCCTTGTGGTTACTCCGTATATAAGATTTCCTTCACTAACAGATTCTGCCCATGTATGGCATCACGTGAAAGGTTGTGATCCTCCCTGGTTCACTTCTGTTCTTGTAGCTTTCAGCATGTGAAAAAAGATTCTGGAAGTAGGATTTACACAACTTAAAATACAATCCAGTTGCATATTGGCTAATGAACACTATAGACAGTAGGACTAAATGAACAATCAGGTTAATAAGTTCACCACTTCAATAAGATAACTGATGACTTTGCTGGCAAGGCAGTTGTTACTTAGGTGGGGAAGTGCTGGCTTTTACTGCTCTTTGGAACAAGCTGGCCCTTGATTTTACAGAGTTGCCACCTTCACCTTCACAGAGAAGTTTTTTTCTTTTTTTCTTTAAGTATTTGTACCTTTTCATGTTAGTTTTCTTCCTGAATCCTTGAGCTGCTAAATACTACCATCTCAACAATTTTATATCTGTGTATTTTATCTTTTTTTTTTTTTTTNTTCCTTTACACCCTTGTACTTTTTCTAAGCTTAGGAATAATTTTCTTTCTGAAAACTGAAATAACATGGTACAGCTGTGCTGCACCAAATTAAACCTTGGATCTCTGGCAGCTGAATCACTGGAAGGAAGATTACAGGTTTCCATTGGGTGCATGGCCAGGTCACCATGATCATGCTTTATGAAAGGGGAAATAATCCTGGACTAAGCAGCTGCTGAGGAATGAGTGGCAGAGGGAGATGCAGCACCACCATAGTTAGAGCATGAAGTCAAGATCCTCTGCAGGGAGCTTTGAAATGCTAGCCAAAGGAGTGCACCTGATGCTTGGTATGTGGTTTGACTGAGTACTGCTCAGATACACAGTGCATGTTCTCAGGTAAGAGCAGAGCCACTCCTCCTTTCATCTTCTGAAGGAAAAGACAGGTTCGTGTAGCTACTGCTCAAGGAACTAGGAAATTTGTATTGCACAGTTTTAAGCCCATATAAATGCTTTAAATTGCCTCTAATCCACATACCAAATGTTTCACTATGTTATGAAATTGAAGTCCAGTGATGATAAACATCAGACATTGCCCAGAGCATCAGACTTTTGTATGTCAGAGGTACAATGTCTGAAGTCAATAAAAGTTCTTCAAATCATTTTAACCAGTTTTTACCACAATAATTTTACTGACTGAGAACACTGCCATGAGTCAAAAAGTGAAAAGTTCATGTAGAGTCACTAGTGAAATAATTATTTGGACAGATGAAGCAAATAGTAGACATTGGTAGTCGAATTAGCATAATGTACTGGAGTTCAGGATCGGAAGTTTAGCTGAATGAACTATAATTGTGACAAAAAAAGAATGCTTCTTTTTGAATTCTGTGTCTCCTCCACGACATTTGACTTTCCTCTGGGATGGAAACTGGGGCCAATACTGTTTAATATCTTGCTTAATAACCTAGATAATAGGCTGGGGTACACTCTTAGCAAATTCATGGATGATACCAAATTGGGAGGGGTGGATAGGAGGTAGATAAGCAGGAGAGCAGGGCTGCTATTCAGAGGAACTTTGCTAGGCTACAAGAAGGAGATGACAGAAACCTCATGAATGTCAATAAAAGCAAATACAAAGTCCTGTATCAGGAATGAAATAGCCCTGCGAAACAGGGTGGTCTGGGGTCTGACTGGGCAGCAAGCAGATTTGCAGAGAAAAACTTGTTGGACAGCAAGTGGAACTTGAATCAGCAGTGCGCCCTGGCAGCAAAAGTGGCATCCTGGGCTGTAGTGGCAGACAGCCACCACGTCCAGGGAAGTGATCCTTCCTCCTTTCAGCCCTGTGAGACTTCATCTGGAGCCCAGGTCTAGTTTTGGGCTCCCCAGGACCAGAAAAGACACTGACAGACTGGAGTAAGTCCCATTGAGGGTCAGCAAGGGGGCTGGTGCACACAGTGTATGAGGAGAGGTTGAGAAAGCTGGGTTTGCTCAACCTTAAAAAGGCTGGATTTCAAAAGACCATTTTGTCACAACAGAGAAGTATCTGTCTTTCTTATTTTGCCAGACAAAAGACAACTCAGGTAATGGCTCATATTTCCTGTAGGTTAAGGCAAAACCTGAGGAAACAAAAGCTGCAGAACTGTAGATCTGTGAGACTCTAAAGTAAAGATGCTGCGTTTGACAAAGGAAATATCTGATGCAAGGCATGGAAATAGATAGAAGAAAAGGAGTACTACAGCTTTTGAGAAGAGATTGTTGTAAGAGAAGTTTATGAATGACACAGTGTTTACTTCAAAAAAAAAAAAATAAAAAGTGTTTGGAGAAATTAAAGGTAGTTGCAGATGTTAGATCTTCTGTGTGGCAGGATAGGAGCTTATCTGGTTTAGCTTTGAAGAAAGCAAAGTGTGTTTACTGAAAACGGAGTTAGTTTGCTACATGCTCTGTAACTTTGCTTGATTTTATTCTTGTTTTGTTTTTTCAACTGCTAAAGTAGAGGATGAACATTCATGCAAACAATGAGAGCACTAACATACCTCTCTTCTAAGTTCTATTCTAAATGAACCAGTGACACAAAATCAGTGGTTAATTGTGAAGTGGGAAAGGCAGATTCATTTCTAATTAGTATTGAAAAATGTCTTCTGGCTTCCATTTCCCATGAGGTTTTGCAATAGAGTGACATTTAATTGTTATTAATTCTAACAGAATGCTTCACCCCTAACTTACCAGCATGTTGTAATAATCAGAAATAATTAAAATTACTTTTACATTAAAACTTTTATAAATATATAGAATTTTGTTAATCAATTCATAATGAAATAAAGGAGGGCAGAGAGTTTCCTTTTGTGCTGTGTAATAGAAAACCTAGTTCATTTGGAGTCTATCATTGGACTCCTGGGCACTATCACAACATGAGAAATAAATTATAACAGCAGAACAAGGCAAATTCTACAACTACAAGCCTGTGCGGTAATTCTAAATGATGTGTGTGAGCCTGCTGCACTGCTTCTGGCAAATATTCGCATGCAGTCTTTTACGTATGTACTCATCCTATTTCTTTTCCTCCTGTGATTTTTAATCATTTTCAGTCTGTTTCAATCCCATTTCATTTCTGAACTTAGAAAAAATAAGTTAAAAAACATTTGTCACAGATCAATGAATTAAATGCACTTTGTATTTGGGAAAGGGAGGGTCAAGTTTTTTGCCTGGCCAACTTGCATATTTCAGTAACTCACAATGGGTTCCTCAGATATTAGTCTGAATGAGTGAAGTTTTCTGGTAATAATAAAATAGGAACATCGTCTGCTAGTCAAGACAGCAGTCACTGAAGTGGAGCTCTGTTGTCATAATATTATAAAAATGCAGCAAGGTAGTAAGATTTCTTCACCCTGTGGTCTGATGCTAAAGGTAGAAAGACCTTTAGAATCACAGATCACCTTCAAAGTCAGAGAAGGTAGAGAAATGTTGATGAAATCAGGGAGCAGAAAAATGGGTTTCTGCTTGTTCCTGAAAAATCAGTGCTCCCTTAAAGTCTAGGGCTGATTCATTTAAAAGAAACTAAAGGTTCACAGTATATCACTTCCACCAGCTGTTCACCCACAACTCACTTATCAATGACCACTCTGGTAGCATGTACATTAGTGTCTTCTATTCCCACAAGCTCTACTAACAAGCCAGATAAGGTCTAAAAAAATCCCTAGTATCTAAACATTTTGGAAGTGGTCACTGGAAACTTGGTTCAGGATAGTTTTTCCACTAAGTTGATCATGAAAATTTGTCTTTTGAAAAATAATGACTTTATAAAACCTTTTTTCCAAACAAGTATTAAGTAAAAGTAAGCTTTAAATTCACAAATACAATAAATTCAAGTCAAAGTTTGAAAATTTATACTTGATATGTCCTGCAAAAAATTGCCAATATTCTGGACATTAAACAAAATCAAGTTACCAAATGCAATTTGTTTAGCATCTCAAAGAGAGATTTTCACTCCTACTTCCCAGTTTTGTGACACTAAATTGAAAGCAAAGTTGCCAAAGAGCAACAATATTTACTAGATAGGTAACTCTTCCTGTATCTTTCAAAACACTATTCAAAAATTTATTTAATCCTTGAAACATACACATGAGACATAAATATTATCTCCAATTTAAACATAAAGAATCTCAGTCCTGGGTAGGGCAGACACACAAAGTTCATTTGCCTACCAAGAGATAAAACTGTTTATAAGACTAATTATGACTTGGAAGGGACTCTTAGCTCTTCTGAGTAAGATTTTGCTGCTGGAAGCTATGTTTTGATGCATGAAAGACTGTTGATTTAACTCAAAGAAAGCAGTACATTTCCATGCTGAGTTCTTCCAAAGATGGTTCTGTAAATATGATACCCTGAAAACCACTTTCCAGATTTCTCAAGACAAGCAGTTCGGTTGTTTTTCCTGTCTCAGAAGACAGAATGAAGGTTTCTTCCCTCCCCACTGCCACCCAGCAGTCTTCGTTAATGCCATTCCTGTACAGAACAGTGAGGCTGTATAATCTGGGGTCTCAATTTTTTAGCTTAATTGTTCCTCTCTCTGAAATAAAGATGTCTGGTCTACAGTACAGTGACAATACTGTACTGTAGACAATTATGTGACAATAATCAGCAATTTATCAGCAGAAAATTTTAAGGCAAAAGACAATCATAGTCTGACCAAAAGCTATCACTTCTTTAAAAGAATTGCAGGGATATCAGTTGTTTTTTTTTGTAAAACAGATCATTTACTGCATGATATACTGTGCCTTCATATCATATACCCATAAAGGTTCTGGGTCGATATATTAGATTTAATGAATTCATTAAATGCATTACTTTTGGTTTACAAACTATTAAGAATCATATTTAATTTTATGTAACTCCTTATCATATTAACTCCTAATTAAAAGGCATTTTTGCTCCTGCTCATTTTAAGTAATCTTGAGCCTGCTTAAATTGCTGAAAAATTTGCTTCATGTGATACTAAAAAATCACAATAATATCAATACAAAGTTGAACCACATTCTTTCCTTCATATTAGGCCACCAAGGGGTATAGTTAGTTAAAATAGAAATTGAAATTTGTTTTCCAGCAATATATTTGTCTTAATAGAAAAAGATAAGGTTATGCCCACATATTGTCATCTAAAATGTCAGTTCTGCACAGGATCAAGCTTCTACACTAGGAATCCATTCTCTGTTGTTTGTCAGATATTAGATGAATATGCCTGTGTTTCCAAAATAGCTAATGTCTGTTTTTGTTACCTAGCAACAAAACAACAAACTTATCTTAATCTCGGTTGTATGGCTGAGTTAGATGAAAAAGGTGTTTCTCTAAATGTATTTGTAGACGGAAAAAGATCATACCATTTCATTAAGCATTTCTGAGGCATCCTTTTTCTCTGTTCTTACCATTTAGAGAACATTGTATCTTACTGTAAAAAAATACGTAGAAATCATTCAGCGGAAGGAAAGAAGCTCATGAAGGATTCACACACACAAGCTCATGTCTTATATTATCCATAGATAATAACCAAATTAAACACTCTTAAACCTGAATAAGAGAATCATAGAATAGTTGAGGTTGGAAGGGGCCTCTGGAGATCATCTAGTCCAACACTCCTGCTCAAGCAGAGTCACCTAGGGCATGTTGCACAGGACCCTGTCCAAATGGCTTTGGAATATTTCCAGAGAAGGAAACTCCACAACCTCTCTGGGCAACCTCTTCCAGTGCTCACAGTAAAGAACTTTTTCCTTATGTTCAGATGGAACTGTCTGTGTTTCAGTTTGTGCCCATTGCCTCTCATCTTATTGCCGAGCACCACTGAAAAGAGCCTGACCTCATCCTCTTGAAACACTCCCTTCAGAGACTTATACACATTGATAAGCTCCCACCTCAGTCTTCTCTTCTCCAGGCTGAACAGTCGCAGCTTGCTCAGCCTTCCCTCACATGAGAGATGCTCCACTCCACTAATCATCTTTTGTAGCCCTTTGCTGAACTCACTTCAGTAGCTCCATGTCTCTCCTGTACTGGGGAGCCCAGAACTGGACACAGTACTCCAGATGTGGCCTCCCCAGGGCTGAGTAGAGGGGCAGGGTCACCTCCCTCGACCTGCTGGCAGTGCTCTGCCTAATGCAGCCCAGGATACCGTTGGCCTTCTCTGCCACAAGGGCACATTGCTGGCTCATGGTCCCCTTGTTGTCCAGCAGGATTCCCAGGTCCTTCTCTGCAGAGCTGCTTTCCAATAGGTCAGTCCCCAGTCCGGCCCCATCCTCTTGGGGTTATTCCTCCCTAGGTGCAGGAATCTGCACCTGCCTTTGTTGACCGTCCGTCTGCCCATCTCTCCAGCCTGTTGCGGTCCTTCTGAATGGCAGCACAGTCCTCTGGTGTATCAGGCACTGCTCCCAGTTTGGTGTCATCAGCAAACTTGGTGAGAGTGCACTCTGTCCCTTCATCTACATTGTCGATGACTTAATGGAATCGGATTGAACACATTACTGACCCCTGGGGTGCACTGCTAGCTACAGGCCTCGAGCTAGACTCCGCACCACTGATCACAACCCTCTGAGCTCTACTATTCAGCCAGTTCTCAATGCACCTCATTGTCTGCTCCTCTAGCCTGCACTTCCTGAGCGTACTTCTGAGGATACTGTGCAAGACAGTGTCAAAAGCCTTGCTGAAGTTGAGGTAGACAACATCCACAGCTCTCCCCTAATCTACCCAGCCAATCATTCCATCACAGAAGTCTCTCAGATTGATCAATCGTGATTTCCCCGTAGTGAATCCACCTATAACATGTTTTAAGTCAATGGAAATGTGTTAATGAAGAACAAGCTGTATGAGCTGTGTAGCCTGTATAACCATTTATTATTTGTAATCCAAGTAAACCCCCTGAATTATGTGAATTTAGTTTTCTTTCAAAATCATTCTCTAATTATCCTCTAACAGCTCCCTAGAAGAAAGTCCTTACCATGCACATAGTCTATAATATTTATACTAAAATATTCTATATCCCATAAATATTTAATTCATTTTTCATTTCAGGAACTTTTACAGTGTTCACAGTAAGGAATATAACAAAAATGTACAAGTAACAACTTTAGTAAGAAAGTAGCTTGTATGACTAAATGGAAAATTCATTGATGCAAGAATTTCAACTTGCAGTCAATATCCTATATCATACAATTTATTTTTACTGCATTTAATCTGTGAAAAGGTCAGAGAAAGCTGTTCTTGAACACAGATACACAAAAAGTGCCTTCTGCAGGAAAAAAAAAATCTTCTGTGTGCCTAAATTCATTTCCCGTGGAAGTAGAATTTGGTTTCAGCTGTTGGATTCTGTGTTTCCTTTTACTATTGATGATAAGCAGGTGAAATTTTCTTACTGAAATAGAGTTTTTATGTAGTGCCTATTATACTTGGTCATTGAATGCACACTCAGCTTTTATTTTGCTGACATCATGAACATAATATTCAGTAGTCAAATAAAAGTTCATTTTGATACTATATTTTTAAAACATAAGTGTATTCCATTTTTATGTTTGCATATATTTTATTCATAGCTCAGTCCCTAGTTCTTCAAAAGAAAAAAATTTTCAATTCATATTCATTGGGAGACCTGGCCAAAATATACTCTTACCCTCAAAATTTATGGTTTCAATAATTTTTAGAGTCACTCTGGAGTGTAGGAAATCAGATTTCCTTTACCTATTTACAATGTGATACAAACCTCTTAAAGTTCAGTTCCTGAAACAGGCTTTTTAAACCCAAGAGAGTTAAAGACACATTTAAAATCCCATTATCAAATGGCAGCAGCAGTATACTACTAGTCATGATACAGAGCTAAAAGTTTAAGAAAACAAAAATTTTCACCT
Source organism: Rhea americana (assembly GCF_003343005.1). Taxonomy (NCBI): domain Eukaryota; kingdom Metazoa; phylum Chordata; class Aves; order Rheiformes; family Rheidae; genus Rhea; species Rhea americana. Next base: position 673,394 of record NW_028186299.1, read on the forward strand.
TACCTAATGTATGAAAAACTCCTTTGGTTACAGAATGACTGTGTGTTTAGGATAATAACAACGTTTGTTTTCATCCTTGTCCCACAATAGCAACATTAGCACATGTTAATGCAATAACATAACACTTCATCATTATCCTGAGAAATGCAGAGGAATGATTATCTCTGATCATTGGATTTAAACATTATTTGGCACAAGGTTTAAAAATAATTTGCTTTGGTATTGTTTATGGGTAAGAGAGTAAACTGATCAGAACCTATCTTTAATTAACAGTAATAAAAATAAGTGATGATAATATGTGGATTTTCTAAAACTAAAAAAAAATCAAATTTTCTCACTGTAATTGAGAGAATTTTATGCAATATGTAGTGCAAGTTGAACAATGACTGCATATTTTGATAGCACAAAAAAAGAGGCTTATTGGCAGTAAGAAGGGAGGATAAACAAAACATATATTGGCGGAAAAGAGTGTTTTTCTCCTTAGAGTCCTGTATTCATTTAGGGAAAATGTGGGCAATGTTCCCTTTGCCATGATGCCCCTATGATGGGCTATGGAAGGAGTATGCTTGGAACTGCAGCAAGAAAGGGACTGTGCTGCCATAGTAGGACTTTGCCACCCATTTTTAGTGGATGACTTCTATAACCAAAGTCTCTTTTAAGTTTTCTGCACTGAACTCAGGTACCAGAACTTTGTCTAAATGATGAAGAATTGTCAATATATAAACACATATACTGTGTATGTATGTATGTGTGTATATTAAATTGGCTAGATAGAATCAAAAAATCACAGAATTATGTATGTTGGAAGAGACTTCTGGAGGTCACCTGGTCAAACCCCTTGCCTAAAACTGGGTCAAATAGAGCAGGTTGCTCAGGGCTGTGCATGGCCAAGTTTTGAATATATTGAAGGACAGAGATTCCACAACCCCTCGGGGCAACTTATTCCAGCATGTGACCAACCTCATAATACTTTTTTTCTTTTTCCTCAATGTATCTAATTGGAATTTCCCGTGCTCCAGCTTGTCTCCATTACCTGTGGTCCCTCCAGAGTGGTGCCCCTCTGGGAAGTGTCTAACTCCGTCTTTGTATCTTCTGACCAAGCAGCAATAAGGTCTCCCCTGCGCTTTCCCGTATTAAGGCTGATCAAACCCAGCTTTCTCAACCTCTCCTCATACACTGTGTGCACCAGCCCACTTGCTGACCCTCCATGGGACTTGCTGCGGTCTGTCAGTGTCTTTTCTGGTCCTGGGGAGCCCAAAACTAGACCTGGGCTCCAGATGAAGTCTCACAGGGCTGAAAGGAGGAAGGATCACTTCCCTGGACGTGGTGGCTGTCTGCCACTACAGCCCAGGATGCCACTTTTGCTGCCAGGGCGCACTGCTGATTCAAGTTCCACTTGCTGTCCAGCAAGTCTTTCTCTGCAGAGGTGCCTTCTAGCAGCTTTCTACATACATAGAAAGACAGATAAGTGCATGCATGTGCATGTGTTTGTATTTCCTGAGGAATAGGATTGAAAATATACTTTCTTTTCAGAAAACTGTATTGTGTGAAATTTGGATCCACTATTTTCCAAGAAGAATTTTCTCGAATTCCAAATGAACTGAGCCTGAACCACATAGTATCTGGAATAGATTTTCTAAATATTCAGCTGCTTTGTGTTTCTGTCTTTTCCCAGTTTGTGCAGGAGCACAAGAACGTAAATTTAATATCAAGTTTTTTTTTCCTATTTCTTGTCTACATGAATCAATAAATTAACTTACGTAAAAAGTACATTTACGAGGGACTAACCATACAAAATTTCCATATTGAAAATACATGCATTAACATTGAACAACGATTTTAGCTCCTGGATGTTCATGAAAAAGGAAAATAATTCCATAGAAATGGGTTATGCAATGTTTTAATTTATTTCATCCTTGGTTACTAACCTTTGTATTCAATTTCCTTTGTTGGTTGAAAATTATCTTATTATTATACTATGTCAGAAGTATAATTCTTTCCTGGTTTCTGAACAAATTATCCACAAAGAGAATAAATTAAAATGCTTCTAGGGGGAAAGATCTGCTTTATAATCTGCTCAGATACCTAATATATTACGCCTGATTAATAAGACTATCTATAGCACTGAAAGCTTTAACTTACATTGTTAAAAAAAATACTTTTTTTCCTTAGAGATGCTTGGTCCTCAGCTGGTATCCTTTAATCACAATAATTATGTTCACTGTGCAAAAATGTCTAAGGGAGGAAATAACCTCTTCGTAGTCTAATACCTTTTCCTCACTTCACACATAAATTAAGAAAATAATCAAAATAAAGGGGCTGGGGCAGGCAATCCTCTGACAAAGGTCAGATTTCCAGGGATGTCTTTTACTACAAGTGTAGAAAGAGCAATTGCCATGTTCCTTTTTTATTTAGTCTCTCTATGGCAGCAGCAGAGACTGTGTCTGGTCAAAGCTTCTGCTACAGGACACTCCTGCTATAAGATGTCAAAGAGGGATGAATAAAATGGCATGATATTTATGGTTACACTTTATTATAGGTAAAAAAAACCATAGTTCTGATTAAGTAAGAGTATTTTAACAGGATACATTTCCCAGATACCATGAGGAATTTATTGATTTTGTTGTAAATATTTTAAGGTCTGATTTCCGGACGATTCTAAGACATCAAGATGCACCTATCACTTAAAATGAAATTGATTTTACCTTTCTGACTTACCATTTCCAAAGTGTTGACTACCTCTCCCATATCTGTGATAAAAATGTCCTACTCAGTGGTCCTTCATATCAATTTTCATTAATACACACTCTGCTTAATGAGAAAACCTATAAGAAACTGTGAAATTCAAAGAGTTCCTTTCAACCTGAATAATGGCAGAAATTTCATCTCATGCAACACTCAGAAATATTACAATCAACTTCATTATGATAAGACTGAAACAAATTATTTTTCCTTTCTATTTGGAATATAAATCAATAACGATAATTCAATATTATATAACCAAAATGTTTTGACTTTACTTGGATACTTTGCTTTTGTAGCTCGTATACTGATATTGTATTTTATTATATAAGAAAATATGCACTATTTTAACTGGTTAAAATAAGCTATTTCAATCATTTGCTATTCAAGTGGGAAGAAATTAATGCAATCTTAAAAGAAATAGGACATCAGCATGTTTTGAGAGAAAGAAAGAATAAAAGAAAAAAGAAAGAAAAAGAAAGAAAGAAAAAGGATTGTCAGAATATTTTCAGAATGCTTTAGTAAAATGCAATTATTGGAAACATGACAAGAACCTTGTTCTACCATCCCCTCTAAAGGTTATTGTACAAAGCTGCCAACTAGTTTGTGATACCCAGGTTTCTCGATTTTACTTGACAAATGACAAAGGAGAGGGCAAATGCTTGTCACTTTGATATCTAAGAGCCTATGAATTCAGTTCTCTCTGAATTTTTTAATGAAAAAATTATTTTGTCTTCTGAGTAAGACGTGGTAAATCTTGACTTTTCTTAGTGTATACCAAAATGTATAATGGAAAATTGTGATCTGCCTTTGTGCAAGTGCGTAATGCCAAAAATATTCCAATAACAATCCTATTTATTATCTGATTACAATAGACAGTTATTGGTCCACGAGGATTGTTGGGAGAGAGTGGTCATGAGAGGGAGGCTCATTTGCTGCATTTATGTTGCACCTATGATGGCCAGGCAAAGAAGCAGGGAGATGTGCAACATGCTCACAGCATATTTATATTTGGTTCATGTGCTGAAGGCTTGTGTCCTCCTCCGTTTTCCCCAGGGAAGAGTTCTGCAAATTGAAGTCCTAATGGTTTGTATGTCTATGAAACTACACTATATCGCAACAAAACACAAAACAAAGAATAAGAGGTTATATATTCATCTTCTTTAAAGACATTAGAGTGTTAGCACCAGGAATTAAGTTATTTCAATTAAAGAAAAAGTTAGCTCAAGAGTGATAGAAAACAAGGTAAAAATTTAAGTGGATGATTGAAAGAAATGTTTGTTTTCCTAAGTACCAGAACCAGAAATGTCTTCACAATATTAGACTTGGAGGAGAAGGGAGAACAAACCTATTTTCAAACCACAACTTGAAAAACCACAATTTTTAATAAGAGCAGTTGCATGTTGTAGTTTTTTGGGATAGTATGGAAGTGGATTTGATGAATCAAAAGACCCCTTCCAGTCTTACATCCTGTAAAACCAATACATTTTGATTTCCTATTAAATTGTACATTCAATCTATAATGCAATATATGATCCTCCTGAAGTACATTTGACCTTGAAACTTTTGAAATATCCCCAAAAGAAAACATTTTGCAGGGTACATATTAATATTCCATTGCTGAAAGAACAGGAATGTCACAGTCAGGGATGTTTATTCCTCCATGTCCACGATTTTGTATGGATTGCTTTTTGTTTGAATAAAAGATTAGATAAATGTATTTCTCCTACTAATATTGGAAGAATGCATATAGACATGATACACATTCTCACTTCTGATTTCAAACTGAGAGAAATAATATTTTTTGGCTGTGAAAAGGTTAAATTTAAGATTTTCATAAAATTACATATACTTACTTTTCTAAAGTCTTTTGAAGGCTTAGCTGTCCTTTATTTACATTTAATGTTAAATTAGACTTTTAAAGGAAGTAATAATAATTTATAGTAAATACTATTCACATTTTCCTCAGTAAAACTATGTCAGTGTAGTATAATTAATATTTTTCATCCTATTTATCTTCATAATTGTTAAAATACTAATACTGCAAATGATTAAGTTAGCACATAAGTTTATCAAACTTAGTTAATGAGCACCATATAGCTAGGAAAAGCACTCAGTCGGTTACTTCTCCCCCTGAATCAAAATACATTTCATGATCACTCTAGACATAAGAAGCTAGAAGGTCACATTTTCTTGACAGTGGCTTTGGTAATTACTGATAGCGTTCTCCTGCTGACGGAGATGGTTCCTCGGGGACTGAGTCCACAGAATCTGTTTGTCTGGTTCAACTTTGCTGATCCTAACAAGAATGAATTCCCTTAATGCCGGTGACTGTATAAATATTGATGCCTTTCTAACCTGATCCTGTATGCCAAAGTGAACCAAGATAATTTTTATATGGAACAGTTACGTATATTAAGAAGAAATCATAATCCATTATATAGGTCTTTTGGTGAAGTCTCTTGAGTACAAATCTCAGCTCTTTTCATCATAGCAGTCTAAATAAGGAAAAAATATATATAGTAAACAGGGCTTGTTACTCAGCTATGCCTAATAAAATCTGCAGCTGAATTTTTTAGGAGTGTGAGTTTCAGTACGGCATTAGAATAGCAAGGGATTCAGTGCAAAATTTTACAATTCTTGTATTCAGTCCCTAAGTGCATGTGAGTCATATTTATGAGTATATACTTTTGTCAGTATGGGGAGGAGATAGTTGTTAGCAAAAATGCTGTTAACATTACAGAATAAAATAACTGCAGACCCTCTGTGAGTATCAAATATCTGTATGTATTTCAGATTCTATGTTGAACAAGGGCTGATCACCTATTAAAAAAAAAAAAACTATCAGAAGTGGATCTTCAGTTAGGAGACATGAAAAATGTAGACCTGAAAGGTACATATAAATTATTCATATCTATTTCTGGGTCTTGCTTGTATAGCTAGTGGCTGGACAAGGAATAAACAAATATAAAACGACTTTAGTAAGACACAATTCTAATCTTAAAAGGAGACAAGAAAGTGGTCTGTTTTCCACTTTTAAATACTCTTAATATATTTGAAAAAAGGGTGTAGTGTAGTCTCATTTTCAAAGAGACAGAAGCAAGTTGCATGCTAAATAGAAGTGTAGATTATATAAATTTGTGAAGTGTTATAAATGAAACTCCAAGAGTAGTAAACATAATATACGATGGAAATATATTTTTTATTTTAGAAATGATTACAGTACCTACTGAGAATTGTTTATTTTATTGGAGTTTGCAGAATCAAGTTGATTATGAACATTTGGTACTACTGTTAAATGGCCACAAAGAAATAGACAGAGGCAGTCACAGTTTAAATAAACAGGAGATAAATTCAGCTTTCTTTCCATTCACCTTGCCTATTTCTTGTGGTATTTATCATTTGTAAAGCATAAATCATACTTTAAAACATGATTTCTGGCCTAAGTTTGTCATATGTAGTAGTACTTCTCATTCTTATCTTTTTCTATTTTTGACAGAGGAGCTTGATTTTCTGGATTTGACATGATTTTTTTCTATCTTCTCATTCCAGAAAGAATCTCTGCAAATTGAAAACCATATTAGGAATTAACAAGTTTCAATTTGCAGCAATGAATCTCAAGAAAAACTTAATATAAAAGTAAATCATTAATGTGCACAAGGTACTTTAACAATAGGAAGAGTAAAAGAACTAGAAAAGAAAAGCTGGAGATAGTCTGCATTGCATCATATGGCAATACTGGAAATTAATTAAACTGAAATACATAATTAATATATAACTTGGTCTAGAAAATACTTTAAAAATAAAGAAATAGCCTAGATTATAATATGAATATTTATTTATTTGTGGTTCAAAGAACAAGGTGAAAACTAATCCACAAAACATTGCATACAGTATAACAACAGTCACTTCTGTTTACCCTGTCACTTCTAATATCTTCCGATTTGACGTGAAACCACACATATAAATATCTTGCATCCTCATACCAGTCTGCATTTCTTCTTTAATGGATTAATCTGCAACAACTGTTACGCTTCCAGAGGCAAGAACAGGTTGTTCTTGTGTGCAGGCTCCCCCTGGGATTCCCACCTTAGCTAAGGAGAGCAGGAGCAGGTTTTGGGGGCAACGCAGGGTTCATTGCACAGCTCATCAGACCAATGCAACTGCATGTTTCCATAATCTGATGGAGCTGTCAATTTACATCAGTAATGCTAGATACCAGAAGGGCAAGACTGTCAAGAAATCTGAAGCAAATTACAAAGATATTCTCCAGCTGCAAGTTTATCTTCTTCCTATGTAGTATAAATAGCTAATGGTCTGGTAGTCTAGCAGTTGAGAGGGAAAAGAAATAGCATATCACCTTGATAGACATCAGTTTCTATAGAAAGTCACTTCTAACTCATTCGGAAATTAAACATGGTCTTTGCCTCTTTTGTTTAAGAGAGACATATATCTCTTCAGAAAGAAGAATGCATGGGGAATTCTCCCTTTTCTGACTGACCCACTTCAGCAATCTTGATTGAATGAATTTTTTTTTTTTTCCTAACATCTAAAGGACTAAAAGTCTTTCAGTTGTGATTTAGGCACTTAAGAATCTGTGCAACATTGAAGTCAGATGCTTTTCTGAACATTTTACCAGTCATGTCATGTTTTAGTTTTGTTTCAGTTTTGTATTATCAAGATTTTAGTTAAATAAAAAGATCACTTCATTAGAACACTTGCAAAGTGGTATTTTGTAACTAACAGTGTTTTCTCTCCAGAAGGTAACTTCCTTTTTAAAAATCTGCACTTCATTGAATAATAGTGATTAACCGTGTTTTGTTTTATCATACTTAAACAGGGAATTCATTAGAGGCAAACAATTTCAAAAGTACTTGTATTTACTAACCGTCTTAAATGAGGGTTTTATTTTCATCCAGCTCTCAGAATAGCTAAGGGAACATGCATTTATTTAACCTTGTCACTACATTGGGGATCCATATTATTCATAAATATATCACAACTTGAAGTCTTAATAGCTCCATCCCTCCTACTACTTTTCAAGACGTGTAGTAACTATTTACTTACCAAACAGAGGTACAGTAATTAAAAACCAGTTCATGTGGATACAAGACTTTGAAAAAAATTGTTCGTTTATATGAGTGCTAAATATTACTTATTTTAGATTGAAGCAGAGATCCAACGTAATGTAGTTTTTCTATTATTTCTGTTTAAATTCTGTAGACTTTTTTTCTTATTTGGAGTGCTGTTGAAATGATTACCATCCTTGCTTTGGGAAACTTTTGGAATAGAGACAGGTTACCTAATTTCAATCAATCACTGAGTTAATTCAGAGAGAAATTCAAATTAGTCATAAAGTGCTAGTTTTTATAAAATAAAACATATCTTAAGGTCACTTTGATCTTTTTCTCTACACTATTTAAAGCCATTTAGAGCTTCCCACAATTTTCACACTGATGTGTGAAATCACGTTTATGTGATTGCTATATTTGCTTTGCTTTCCTTATTTTAAAGGAAGTAGGTCCCAGTACCTATTTCATTTTAAATGGTATTATTTTACACCATCTTCCATCTCTTTGGCTGGTAAATTGCACTAATTTAGTTCTTCACATTCTGAAAAATTTATGAAAAGAAGTGTGACAAGAGTAGCCAATAGAGTGCAAAGAGGCCTAATTTTCAACACTAAGTGAAAAATCTGGCTTTGGTGAAGTCAATGGTAAAACTCCCAGTGTCTGACTTCAATACAGCTGTTATTTAACATCATCTCTTAAATTAGCTTATTATTTTCTAAGCAAGCTAATTCTGTCATTACCTCGAAAGTCATCCCACATTTCTAATCATTCTGTTTCTTATTTTATTTTGAGAAGGGACACTGAAATTGATATTTCAAAATTTGCTAGGAGAGTATCACAATATCACCATAGTATCACCATAATACACAATGCTGCTAGCCATTTCTTCCTATATACTATTATAAATCATTTGACCTAATAGAATTTTCCACCTTTTATAAATGAATGTAAGAGAGAGAGTTTGCAGAAGAAGAAAGAATAGGAATGTTAAATAGTTCACCTAGTTTCATCCTGGATGAAATTAGTTTGATGTACTGAAATTACCGGTTGAAATGTCCTGATTTGCAAATATCACTTACATATGCAGCCAAATAAGTTCGTAAACTTACGTTTTTATTCATTGGAGCTTTATAAACTTCTATAGTGTTTACTTAAGTGGATTCTTGTTTGAATGAATCAGTTCAATGAGTCAGATATAGACACAGTATCAGATACACAAGTTGGTCAGCTACATATTAATCTGTATTTTTCTCTACTCCTCAAATTTTTAATTAATCTCATAAATATTAATAAGAAAATGCCTTAAAAGGCATTACTGATGGGAAATCGTGAAGTTAATTAATTTAATTATTCTTCTTCAGAACATTTTAGGAAGAGAATGTTAGGTTAGGTTCTTCCTCCGCTTTTAAAAAATAATTAATGTTTAAATTGCCTTTATATTACAGCAGCATAACTTCATTTAGGAGCTAAATGACCATATTAAGAAAAATTAACTTAAAACCCATTAAATATGAACAATAGTGTTAATATAAAATATGAATCATGCCAAGAAGATTATGCACTGCATAGCATTATCTTTTTAATATTTCCTGTAGCCATAAAGATCCTCTCAGTGAAAAGTCACTGTGAAAATTGAAACGTCTTGACTTTGATATGATCTCTGATACCATGAAGAAATCTTTTGTTCCTACGAAGAAAACGCATTAAGTTGAAGCTTGTTCCAAGGAAAGACTGTAAGGTCTGTCCATTCTGCCTGATTACCTACAGGAGTCTCAGCTCTGCACGGTTCTTGCTGAGCAAGAACTTCTGTTTCATCATATGATTACTCATTTTGTCTTCACAGGATGGCCCAGGCAGGCTTTCTGTAGATAGCTCCTTTAATTCCACATGCATGTGGTTATTGGGGCTTTCATAAGCTACTGCTTCTCTTCTTCCTTCTGTGGCGAGCTGTCTTCTCAGTGACTTTCTTTCCAGAGTGGAAAGAGATTAAATGAGAAGCTCACACTTTTCTCATTTGTAAAGACAGGGCAGACAGACATCAGATATGGAGATGCACCATGGAAAGAGTTCTTCAGAGTAGGGCTAAATGTGGTGGAAAACTCCTGATACAGTGATTAGGAGAAGAACTGACAAGCAGAGAAACACTCTGCATGAAGAAAGTTAGGTCATCAAGAGGACAAGGGCAGGTAAGGATGGAAAATATTGGTGAAAGCTAAGGACAGAGGGAGAGGCTGATATTCACAGGTTAAATTCTGCAAATCCTTCCTCATGTGATTCCTGGAAGAGTTAATGAAGGTAAATATTAGAGAAACTTAAGATTTTCATCCTGGCAATGTTAATGCAAGAATAGACATTTGCATATAAGAATGAATTAATTATAAACAAATTTTATGGAAAAATATATTTAGAGATTAATTTCTAAGTAAAAAATGTGAGGCAGTTTCTTACTTTGTGGTTGAACTACTCAGGTGAATTATTAAAGTCCTGCTGATTTCAATTAAATTAAAATTTTCACTTTCCATGTGGGATTTTCTTTGTATTTTGACAGAAATTAAATGGTCATAAGAGCAAATAATTCTCCTACAAAACTCAAAAAAAGTTGAGCGCAGTCACAGGGAATCCACAGATCCTAACTGAAGGAGGAAAAATCTTTAAACATTTATCCACAGAAAAATGAGGAAAAAATAATGGAATGAACAAGGTCATTTTTAACTTAATGGTATTTACTTACAGTTCCTTCAATGACTGTAGATTAGCATTTTTTAATAGAAACAAAAGCTAAATAGCTTTTAGCTTTTTAGCTAAAAGTCAACCAAAATTGACTTCTGTATAGGACTTGATGGAACTAGAAGTAGCAGAACAGATAACATCATCTCTACAATGCCATTTTAACTCATCTTCAAAGAAGTGATATCAGTGACTAAGGTGAACAAGCTTACTAGAAGAAAAGTAGCTTCCAGTCAGGATAATGTGCTCATACAGTGTTATATCCTATATTGATCATCTCAGCATAAAGTGAAAATCTCAGAACTCTTATACTTCTGTTACTGGAAAAAATAGATGTCTTCTTGCTTCTACTGAGTGACATTTTTAGGAGGTTCTGGAGCTTTCTGTGTTCCTTCATGAGTTAAAAGTGGCTACTAGTGCCTGACACAGATCATTTTGCCTGAAAATATAAAATTTTAGAAGAGTTGTCCTGCTGGAGAACTTTTAGGGTTCTAAATCCAATCACTTAGAAGCAAGAAATGTAGCCTCTCTTTCCCCGATGTAGCTGCTAAAAAAGCCTTAGGCAAACTCTGTTCCTTGTTGTTGCTACCTCCTATCTTAGAGGTCACATTGTCATCACATGGCAGGCAATCAAATTTTTCTTCCTTTTGCATGTTAAAGCTCAGTTATCCATGACCAGTGACTTTTCATTTTCTAGGTCCTCGTCATTTGGCCCTAAAGTCTTGTTCTTTCTTGTAAGCACACTAAGTGAACTATTAGGTTGTGGGAAGTATCCTTCACATTCATTTGATGATGTAGAATGAATCTGTGCTTTTCTTCTGATTGTAGTAAGTCTAGTTTGAAAGATCATGTACATTAACTAGGTCACATTCACCTAATCCTCATAGAAGCCCAATGTGTTAAGTGTGCTCAGGCTGTATTAATCATATTTGATCTTTAAACATATTCCATTACAGTTTCTGAGTCCATTCTATTTCAGGTATTTTTACCTTGGGCTTATTTTAAAACAGCCTAAGTATGCCTTATGGATTTACTACATCCAGGTGCATAGGCATAATTTAAGGATCTGCTAAGACACATCTGCAAATCACTGTCTGTTGTAATTCTAAATATAGGCATCTGAGGAGTTTTGTGGCACTGTGGACAAAACTTGAGGCATCAAGTGATTTTATGAATATAGTGCTGCTTGAAAGCAGATAGAGTAATCGTAAGTCTTTGGTACCTCATTAGACTGAGATTTAAATTGTCTGAATGTAACTATATTTTTGTTTTCTGAAATGCCACAGAAGATATGTTACTAATAAATGTCAGATTTTTTTTTCTCTCTCCCTTTCTCACAGTGCTGAACCAAAACTATGCAACTTTAAGTTTAGATTATGTCAAGGTGACTACTAGTTCTGTTAATTTGATAGTGCCTAGAATTTTACTATGCTTAGAGTGTGATCATTTGTTGCCAATCCTCCATGAACTTTTTCATTTTGATTTTTATCTCAGGAACTTACTTGGAAATAAAATTAGCTTAGTACCTATAATGGGATATGCATAAGGATTAGAATTTTCTCTTGTGCATACTTTTAGATAATTTATTTTATTCCGCTGTTTTGCTTCTAAGATATATTATTTAATATAATGTATGTAAGATACATAATGTATGAGCTCCTTTAGAAACATACTCACTCTTTCTCCCTGTGAATGCAAACTTCTGCTTTATGGTCTATTTTGCCATTAACAATGCATAGAAATGGCTATTTATTATTAAGCTCTTTGCAGTTCTTATTATGCATACCTTACAGTGCTAAATACTGATGTCTCTGTTGATTGCACAAAATAATAATATTCATAATTAGAATTTAGATAACATATGACTATTGCCATAATCAGAAAGCCATCCTAATCCTTAAGTGTGAAAAGCTGTATAATTTTTCTTTCAAATTAAATGAAATAGGTTAAGCAGAGTTACTTTCTATTCAGAAAATCAAAGAAAATTTCTTATGGCAAGTAATTCTTCATAGAATAATAACAATATTTTTCACGAGTAAGTAATATGATTGACTTTCGTGTTTGTACTTTACCTAGCAGTTAACACAATTGGACCTCAATCTTGAAGGGACATAGGCTGTGACAGCAGTATAAATATTTAATCATGTTAATTAACTGTAAAAGGCAAGAGTCAAGAGCAAATCCATGGTGTAAAAAGTCTGTTAAATTGTCTGAAACAAGACTATACTGAAAATATATCAAAGAGTTGTAAAATGTGAAGTAAGAAATAAAAATAGAATTAGCTATTTGAGGTCAATGTTATACTTTCACGTACTTAAATTTAAGTAATATCCCTCCAGTATAGTGAGGTAGTAAACAGTTACAACTATTTAATATAGTAGACAGCTCATTAAAACAGGCCTAGTTCTGCGGTATTTCACAGCAGTGAAGAATGCTGGCAAAATGTGGCATCGGAAAGGACTGCTGAGAGACTGAATGAAAGAGGAAAGGGACAACAGGAATTGGAAAATAGACTGTTAACAAGATATGTAGTCAGTTCATTTATAGGGAAAATTTAAATAAAAGTTACAAATACATTTACAGGGTTCTTAACAAATTCGTCATCGTAAAAGAATTATCAGAGAAAAAGCATAAATAAAGTAGAATAATTTAATGACAAAGACTGGAGTTAAAAGACTTTTACAATTGTTTCTGCCTTCCCAATCCAGAAAAGAAGTTTGAATATTTTATAAAAAGACCTTGATTTTTTTTTTGACTTTTTTTGTTTGTTGGTTTTTGATTGGGTGGTGTTCTGATGAATGGGGATATTATGGATACTTTTAGACAAGCAATACTAGGGCACCAAATGGCAATACATACCTATGTTAGCCATGGCATGTTATACAAGAAATTGAGCCTTTGATCAATTAAGCTTGGGGAGTTCTTCCACTGAACAGATGCTAGGTGTCCAGAGCAGTTTCAGCAGATTCTCTGGAAGGATTGCGTTGTCTGTACTAAGTGGCAGTGCAGGTCAGCTGGACATCCAAGGGTGTCTGAGATGTCATGGACTATCTTGGCTGGCCTTTATCTGCCAGACCAGAGGGACATAAAAAGGTCATGTATCCTATCTGCCAACCCTATGCAGAAATCTCAAAAGCCCTAGGATATCTCAAAAAGCACTAACTGCCTATATTTAGGAGGTATTTCAGAGCATTGAATACCTTTGACTATAAGGAGTGCCTACAGATGAACTCACATATATGTAGTTTTAATATTGAACTGCATCCCAACCCAGACACCTAGATGCCTATCCTTAAGCTAGCCAGCTGGATCACAGTTTGTTTGACCAATCCTCGGAGCCCAGAAGCGCATACTATGTGCTATGCTGTCTGGGATAGGCCTGACATACTGGATGCTGAGCATATGCCCTTCTGGAGTTTCAGTGAGGACAAGCCAAGATACTTTGAGTCATATTCGCAGGGGTAAGTTTTATCAACCATCTGAACTCCCTTTATAGTTAAGTGAGAGAAATAAACACTGCTTTGGAGTGATTTATCAGAAGATAGTATAGATAGTATAGATATTAGAAATAGCCCAGATGTACTATCTTTGCCACAGAATGGTTGAGGTTGGAAGGGACCTCTGGAGATCATCTAGTCCAACTCTCCTGCTCAAGTAGAGTCACCTAGAACCCTGTCAAGATGGCTTTGTAATATTTCCAGAGAAGGAAACTCCACAACCTCTCTGGGCAACCTCTTCCAGTGCTCACAGTAAAGAACTTTTTCCTTATGTTCAGATGGAACTGTCTGTGTTTCAGTTTGTGCCCATTGCCTCTCATCCTATTGCTGGGCACCACTGAAAACAGTCTAGCCCCATCCTCTTGACACTCTCTCTTCAGGTATTTATAGACATTGATCAATTTATATAAATATAGGTCTATAAATACAGACATAGATCTCCCCTCAGTCTTCTCTTCTCCAGGCTGAACAGTTGCAGCTTGCTCAGCCTTTCCTCACATGAGAGATGCTCCACTCCACTAATCATCTTTTGTAGCCCTTTGCTGAACTCACTTCAGTAGCTCCATGTCTCTCCTGTACTGGGGAGCCCAGAACTGGACACAGTACTCCAGATGTGGCCTCCCCAGGGCTGAGTAGAGGGGCAGGGTCACCTCCCTCGACCTGCTGGCAGTGCTCTGCCTAATGCAGCCCAGGATACCGTTGGCCTTCTCTGCCACAAGGGCACATTGCTGGCTCATGGTCCCCTTGTTGTCCAGCAGGATTCCCAGGTCCTTCTCTGCAGAGCTGCTTTCCAATAGGTCAGTCCCCAGTCCGGCCCCATCCTCTTGGGGTTATTCCTCCCTAGGTGCAGGAATCCGTACCTGTCTTTGTTGACCGTCCGTCTGCCCATCTCTCCAGCCTGTTGCGGTCCTTCTGAATGGCAGCACAGTCCTCTGGTGTATCAGGCACTGCTCCCAGTCTGGTGTCATCAGCAAACTTGGTGAGAGTGCACTCTGTCCCTTCATCTACATTGTCGATGACTTAATGGAATCGGATTGAACACATTATTGACCCCTGGGGTGCACTGCTAGCTACAGGCCTCGAGCTAGACTCCGCACCACTGATCACAACCCTCTGAGCTCTACTATTCAGCCAGTTCTCAATGCACCTCGTTGTCTGCTCCTCTAGCCTGCACTTCCTGAGCTTACTTCTGAGGATGTTATGGGAAACAATGCCAAAAGCCTTCCAGACAGTCATCCCATCACAGAAGACTACGAGGTTGTTAAGCATGATTTCCTCTTTGTGAATCTCTGTGAATGTTGACAACACCTAATTGCCTACCTGGTCATGTACTTCCAAATGGTGTCCTCCATGAGCTGCTCCATCACCTTTCCGAGGATGGAAGTCAGGCTGACTGACCTGTAGTTTCCTGGGTCCTCCTTCTTGACCTTTCTGAAGATTGGCATGACATTTGTTTTCTTCCAGTCCACAGGCAACTCTTCTGCTTGCCAAAGACAATTGAAAGTGGCCTTGCAATGGTATTGACCATCTCCCTCAACACTCATGGATATATCCCATCAGGGCTCATGAATTTGTTTATGTCCAGTTTGTTTAAGTGATCCCTAACCTTATCTTCTTCCACCAAGGGAAAATCTTCCTTTCTCCAGACTTTCTCCCTTGTCTTCAGGGCTTGGGGATTCCTGAGGCCAATCTTACCAGTAAAGACTGATGCAAAGAAGACATTCAGGATCTCTACCTTTCCTGTGTCCTTTGTCACTGGGACTCCTGCCCCATTCAGCAGTGCGTCCGCATTTCCCCTAGTTTTCCTTTTGTTACTGATGTGTTTATAGAAGCCATTCTTGTTGTCCTTAATACCCCTTGCCAGATTAAACTCCAGGTGAGCCTTGGCTAGTAATGATCTGCAAACGTTACTTCATCAGAAGAAACAGCTAATATTCAATATGGACCAGATTGATTTGAAACCTCCTCTCTTCGGCAGCCAAAGGATATGAAATAATTTTCCCTCAAGGAGAATGTTAAAGTTAGTTTGTAGCAGCTTTGTGTTGTGAAAGCTTAGCTTGTTAACACTGCAAAATAAAAAATGACAAGACACCAAATTTGTGACTAGGGAGATTTGTTTGATCTTTGGAAATGTTTTTATTTGATGCAAGTATCTGGGGTTTCCTCTGACTGTTTCAGTCATTCATTAAACAATATTCAGCATTTATATTTACTTGTTGGACCATCCTGCAAGCATGTAGAATGCGATGCTATAATGTCACTTTTGATTTAGACAGAATAAGCTGAAAGAAACTTCAGTGAAAGAGTTTTCAAGCAAATAGTGAGCTGCCTTACATTTAAATTACTTCATCAAATGTTAATAATTTCAAAAAATGTTCAGGGAAAAAAAGGACAGAGAGGTTTACTTCTCTCTTGATATCTAAGCTTAAAGAATATGTATATGGGTGCTAGTTCTTTCATCATGGATTGAACAAATATTGCAAATACCAGGAAAAAATACCGAGAAAATCAATATCTTTAGTTGAAGACTGATCTCCACAGGAAACATTTTTTCTCTACTTGAAAAGTTTTATATATCTGTATTACAAAGGGAAATATGATGGAGAAGGATGTTTCCATTTGAGAGGAAGACTGAGGAAGCTGTATAGCAAATGATCTTCTAATGGAAACAATTCCATGTGCTACTGTCAGTTTTGGAGCAATAATATTTCAAACAGTGGTGTTCAGGATATTTAAAGTAGTGCTTTAATAAAACCAGAAGCACTGAAAGAGAAAACTAATTTCTAGTTTATGTTTAGGCTGTGAATTTAGAGAAGTCGTGTAATATTTTTATGAGACATGAGTTATTCATCCTTAAATCTCAAATGCTTATTTCATTTGTGGAATTTTCATTTTTAGATTAAATTAATGCTCATCTAGTCCTTGGTCACATAAGTCTCTAAGTTATTTATCAAAATGTTATCCTCTATAACTTTTGGCTCTTATATTTTAAATATTTATTTCTTATTAAATATTTATTTCTTATTGTTCACATAAACAGTGTTCCCCAGAAATGCAATATATTGCATGATCTCCAACTGGGTCAAAAGTGCATGTCAGTATTGCTGTATAATTGTCTAGTCACTTTTTTTCAGAAGCAGCACAACTCCATATTTGCTGTGTCCACTCATGCTCAAAG
This sequence comes from Rhea americana, assembly GCF_003343005.1. Taxonomy (NCBI): domain Eukaryota; kingdom Metazoa; phylum Chordata; class Aves; order Rheiformes; family Rheidae; genus Rhea; species Rhea americana. The sequence goes on from NW_028186299.1 coordinate 690,610, forward strand.
TATTAATAAAAAAAATTATTTCATTAGAGTCAGTGTTGCTCATACCCCGGCTCCAAATAAAGATTTCCGTAAGGTAATGTTTCCTTTCAAACGGATAGCAATAAGCCATGTTTAGTGACCTTTTCAATTTCCAATTACAAAGGTGTCCATTTCTGTAGTGTTTTCATTTACTTTTCTTATTCTTTGCTTCTGTTCATTTGTCAATCAATTAGAACTGCAGTTGTTTCGGGCAATAAATTAGCTACAAAGTTTACCATCCTCTTGGCACATATTCCTTTGCTGCGGGTAGATTAAACATTTGTACTGACAGCTCCCCAGCAAGTCTAACTGAGATGTTAATAACAGCCCACCTTCTCCTTCTTCTCTGTCCTCTCATTTGGAGTAACCCAGTCAAAACCAAAAGTATATTTACAATTCTGTAAACCTCTGTACTGAAAGAACAAGACAGATGTGGAGCCTAGTTTAATCAGTTCCTGGTCCTCTATTCCTAATGTAGCAATTTAAGAATTATCCCACTCTATATAGTTTTAATTTCACATATAAAAAGTTTGAGAGCTTTTCTGGTGAGGAGGAGGGATGAAATGACAAATGAGATTCAGTTTTTGTCAATGGTAATGTCTGTAGTGTTACTCTGGTCTTTCTGTTCGGTTGTAGAGTGAACTTTCAATGAGAGGAAACACCAGGTATGTGTCTCATTAGCTGTTTCTTTGTGCAAGGATTACGGGCCCTGTAACATGCTGTGATGGCTGAAAAACCTCACTCCTTGCTAACCTTCAATTTTTCTTCTTCACATTTCTATTGCTGCATTCAAGTTCTATGATTCTATGATTCTCATATAGTGGATCAGAAGTTTGACTAATTGTCTAATCAAATCTCATGCTTCAGGACAGAAGATAATTAACAGTGACGTTTAGGAAGGAGTCTCTCCTTTTGGGTAGCTGACAAAGGTTATTCTTTGGCTCACAAGTTTAACTGGCAGGCACAGTTAGAGTGATCATGCTAGAATCAATAGAAGAGGGTGACTGGCAACGCCGTGAGAACCTGTATTGCTACATTAATTTGGTATGCAAGAACTGATCTTCAGCTGACACAAATTGCTGATACATTCATTCAGAGGGACTCTGCTGTCCCTGATTCTGCAAGACTAAATCACCTTATTTTTCTGATCATTTAGTGTCTTGCACTGTTTGTTTTTGCTTGTTTTACGACATTTTGAGAAAGTCTATTTCAACACTTCCTGTGTAGGAGGACAATCACATTTCACTTCATATATACTGTGGTGTAAGTATTTTAGTTTATAAACTTGAGGATATTTATGTATTATAAGCATGCACACATATGCATACGTATGCATTTTCCTTTACAATGTTAGTATTTTGTCTTTTTGTTTATTAAATCATGCAGTTTTTAGATAAATCTGAAATTCATAGCTTCAATTATTGACCATAATTTAATAACACAAGAAAATATTTTAACAACAGCAGTGAGGAAAGACTGGAAAGAAAACAGTGCATCACTATGTTTTCAATGTAGGTGCCTCCTTTGTAGTTTTTGTTTGTTTTTCCTTTCTTTCAACATTCTTTCATCATGAAACTGCTCTGCTTGTATATGATTTGCTGCTTTCACTGTGACTCTTTTTTCCAAGTGGGTAGCCATTGGAAATTTATTATTACTGTTGATGATCAGCATTGTTTCTCAGTTTATAAACACAGTAAGTTTCTTGAAAAATTCAGTTACTTTGCTAAAAGTGAAGGTTTTTTTCTTAAATAATGTGCAATAATTGAGAAACAGAATAGGTTCCCTTGCCTTGCTTTACCTTGCCTTTCACTTTCTACAAATCTGAAAAGGATTATTTATTCCTAAAACATGACAACAAGCTGGTATCACTCTGTAGACATTTTCATATGATCTTGGTGATTTCTTTCATCAGAATGTTGAACAGTGTAAATAAGTATATTTGGTACCAGAGTAAAAAAAAAACTTGTAGAGCAATTAAAATACACTAATCTACTGTAGAACTGAACCTGCAACACAGATTGCGGTGCAGAGATCACTTCTGTATAGAAATCTGTATATAAAACTGAAAATACTCTTCAGATAGATAGTTTACTTTTGTTTAGACAATGCTCCTTTTTTATATGGTTGTGAAATTCTCTTTTCGAAAGGGCGTCTAGCACCTAGGGTGATTAGAATAATTTCCAAATTACTTGTGTAGCAAGGATTTCCCATCTGTTTTGCCTTGCTATGCAAAGGCAGTGAAGAGCTAATGTTTTCATTCCCTAGAGGGTTCAAATTCTGTGGCTAACAACTTCTTTCATATTTTGCCATAATGGCATCACAGCATATCCAATTTTCACTCCTGTTTTTTTCTCCCTCTGGAGCGCTATCATTACGCTGAGTGAATAGCATATACTGCAGTTGCTTAACATCATCATTTTGTTAAACAGAGTTTGTTTAGCTGCTTTAACTGGTGATGTGTGTTTCTCTTTGGGAAGTCCTCCTGCTTCATCTTTTGATGTAACAGAAGACTGAAACCATGTATCTAGAGTGTTAGGATATCTATAAATGTTACAGAGGTGCATGTATATAAAGATGCTGCAGTCTATAAAAGAGCATAAAAGTGTAGTCAGGTGTGACAGATGTAGCTTTCTCTATTATTATAGTGTGCCAGGAAATGATTGCTGAATCGCAGAGCCTCACTTTATGTCAAATGTTTGCCAGTTGGATTTACTCTGTATTGTATACTAACCAAACTTTACTCCAGTCTAGTTAAAATGCCCTGAGTGATGCATCTTCTTCTGCAAGTTTATTTCACTATTTTTCACTCTTGGTTACTGTTTTCTAAAACTCAGCTATATTTTTCTATTCTTCATTCAGTGAAATGGGGATTACTGAACATCATCTTCAACTGGATCTATATTTAAAACTGAAGGGACAGCTTTTTCTTGAGGTTTTGTGGTTGTACAAATACTTTAAGCATTCAAAACATGGCTACTGTTATAGGATCCCAAACCCATGCAGAAAGTACCAGAGCACAGAATGAGTATGGATCAAGGGGAATGTTCTTTGTTCTTAGTATTGTTTTATTCTTAACAGGAAAAATCAGATTCTGCATCTTTACTGAAGTAAACAGCTTACCTCATCATGGAGGTCATACCTACTCCATGCTAGGCAATACATTTTTGCAAGTGAATTTTAGGATCCAGACGCTGTAACCTTGTTATTACCTTGTAGTAATTCTGCAGCTTTAATTCCTGAATCATTCTAAAAGGACACTCAGTTTGTCACAGAGCATTCCAGGCACGTTTATTTTTTTTTCCCTAGCAATGTGATTGAAAAGGAACATCACAATATACGTATCTACTGGGATTAACACTAGGGAAACAGATTTTCTACCATAAAAATTATTCCCCAGCTACTGAGGAGAACGGAAATTTAGGTGAGTATCTCTGGAGGAAAGCTTTGAGAAATAAATTGGAAAACAAATTCATTGTTCACAGCAAAATTGCATCTGCAGTTTAGCTGCTGGCATTTTGCTTGTTCCTCAACTTGGAAGAGAAATACTTTTCCATTGGAATTTTTTTCTATCTGCTTCAATTTGGAAAGATGGTTTTCAGGGTGGTAAAAGGCTTTGGAGATATAAATGATAGACTGATAACAGTATTTTTTTTTTTTTTTGAAAAAATAAATAAATGGAAGATCAAGAGAGAAGCATGGCAGATATGAATCTTACTCCATTAAACTCCTGTAATTGTTTCTATCTTTTAATTTTTAAAAGACAAAATTGATGAGGAAATTGCAAATAAGAATCATGATTGCCATACCATAGAAATGGATATCTAATGTTTAAATTCTTCTTCATGAGCCAATATTCCCGAGTATGTATGAAATCACAATGTTTTTAACAGTTTTCAAAACATGCCCCTGTGAGGAATTTCCATTTATTTTTATTTTGAATAATTAAAAATTTCTACTTAGTACTTTTTTTCAAAACCAAAAACAACAGTCCTGACCACCAGAGATGGTGTTTATCTATCTACTTTACTCAGATTCTCAGTTTCAAGGGATATTTGCATTTTATTGGTGCGCTGAAAGCACAGGCATATCAAAAGCTAATCAGCTGAGCTGAAAGGAGTACAGAGACATATTTATTGGAATTATTTGGTAAGAATTACCAAAAAGTAACAAAGTAACCTAGTATTCTGACAGTGATCATTTGAGGTCTACCAATGAGAAGCTCTGTCAGATGGTCAGAGCTGTAGAGCACAAAAGGCCAGGAACATTTCTGGCTAGGCTCTTCCTCTCCAGACTTTTTTCTTGTTGCTTCCAGTCATTTTTTTAGCAGTTCTTATATCTTTCTAGATTATAGTTGCCCTCAAAGTTCCACATCAGTCCAAAATAGAAACAGGAGCTACTATATCCAGCAAATTAGTTGATGCTAAAGGCTACTGTCTTGTTCAGATTAGAGAATTCAGTGAGCACTTCTAACCATTGGGGTCTGGGCACAATCTCTAATCACATCCTAGCTTTATATCAATTCCAATAAGTGTCTTATATGGAAAATAGATGGAAGGAATCTGCCCCAAATGGAAGGAATACAATGTTCCAAAGGGAAGTGATATCAACACTATCTTTTTATCCACTGGTACACATTGAAAAGATAATACACCTTACTGATTCTAACAGCTTTTCTGCAGGTGATTCATAAAATACCATGGCATCTCACCCACTAAGTTTCTGGTCCCGTCACCCTCTGTATTTCTTTGCTTGCCTAGTAATTCACAGCGAGCAGTCTTTATTAATTCTGCAGTGCTCTGCAATTTGTCTCTTCTACAGCCAATCTTTGGCTTCTTCTCTCTCATAAAATCTCTTCATAAAATTCCTGTTCATTCTTCAGTGACCTATTGTGATATTCAAAAGGTAACAGTGAAAGCAGATATATCTCACTTCCTGAATATTTACTATTTAAAACCTTTTTACCCCACTTAATATTCAAGATTTCTATGCAAAATAAGATTCTGTAAACTTCCATCAAAAGTTAAGTATCCAAAAGATAAAAGATGAAATTGGTGCATTTCACAATTTGCCACCTCTACTGCTGCAATATTGGTATCATGTATATTTTAATATGATCAATATGAAAATAAGCTTATCTTTATACCAGTGAATACTGAGCAAACCTTCTGCCAGTTGGCTGAAAAAGTTGCCTGCTTTGTAATTAACTGATATCAGAATCCTTACTCATACTCTAGAATTAAGATCTGCTACTATATGAGTACATGTCTGTATACGGATGATACATGGTATAGAGTGGCTTTTTAATTTGTTTATGTATGCTTGCCCTTAGGAAATAGATTTAATTCCTTCAAAGTTTTGCACAGTATGAGAAAGAACATATGACAAAGTCAATTACTGGAAGTTGTAAGGTATCTGGCGGAAAGAACCATTCCACACTTGCCTGGTCTCCTTCATATTTTCCCTAAGCAGTAAAGGTGGCCGTGAACAGAGGCAGGGTATTGGGCTAGAGGCCTTCATTCTGATCTAGTGAGCCTTTTAAAATTAGCTCATGAGAATGAAACCATTTTAAGGAAAGAAAAAGCAATCTGTGTTATTTTGGGCCAAAACAAGTACAGCAGTAAAAGTTTTCCAGATGCATTTCCCTGAAATTTTTATCACTCTTTCTGTGAGATCTGCAGAAAAAAGTTATATAGGAAGAACAAAATATTTTTGAAATGTAAAGCAAAAGGTATAATAAGCATATTTAATATTTATAAAGTTAGAAAATACCTTCTATAAGTCTAGTAAGGGAAAAAGCATATTACTTATCTTTGTTCAGTAGAAGGAAAGAGAGAAGCATTATTTTCTCGTAAAGAGAAAAAAGATCCTTGCATATATCTAATTGCACGTGCTACATACATGACTGAAAAGAACTTAAGTGTGATTTCAATTAAAATCGAAGTGTTGGTGTGCTTCTGGAAACTACAAATCTATCCATCATGCAGATTTTTTTTTTTTTTTTTTTTTTTTTTTTTTTTTTTTTTTTTTTTTTTTTTTTTTTTTTTTTTTTTTTTTTTTAATCCAGTTTTGACTAGTTTATATACCTCGGCTTAAAGCTGCCCACTCCATCACATTTCATGAACCAATGTGGTGCTTTTAGTCAGTGATAAGAATAAATACACTCTCTCCTATGTTATTAGCATATTCTGGAAATATAATAAAGGAGATAACTGTTTAGAGCAGCATGAACCTCCTTCACAAAATGTAAATTATAAATCTCCATCCAATGGTCTAATCACAATGCATTAAGCATCTTTTCTGATAAGCAGGAAAATTGCAGGGTGAGATGCAGATAGATACGATTAACAGAATGCAGAAAACAGGGAAAAATATTTCTAAAGAGGCTCTAATCACAGGGTTTTAAAAGAAATCCTTTTTGTAATGATAAATTGTACTATCAAGCACACTTTCCTGATCATCAAAATAGTTCTGTTTGTTACATATGTGGTCTGTTATTATCCTAAATAACAGGGTGTGGAAGCTATCAGAAAAGGAATGTTATATTTTCTGAAATTTCTAGATATAAACATTTTATAATCCACATTTGGGGTAAAATCTTAATAAAAATATTTGTAAAATTGTTATTGATTGTGGCTATTAAATTACCTTGAGCTTCATTCTCTTAAAGTTTGCTCATGTACTTGGAAGATGTTGTTTAGTCTCTCCCTTTTTAAAGAATTGTTCTCCATTGTATATGTTTGCACTGTTTGAACTCTTTCCCAATTAACTTAATATACCTTGTTACTTAATTATTGAGAGTTCAGTTATTTTACTATGAATGCAGATTACTCTGATACAAATTTTAGTGTTAAATATTTGTGTTTCTGAGATAAAAGGAACATTTTTGATACATCAGTTTTAGAAAGCAGGGAATGAGTGGTTCAGCAGCACCTGGCATGACATATCCAACTCCTCACAAGCTCTTTCTGGAACAGGAAATATTTTCTTTGCTAAGATACAAGAGATTCCATGTTCTCACTGAAATTTCCTCCATCAAAATTTAGTCCATGTGAAAATAAATAAGACTCCTGAGAACAGTATAGTATGATTTTCTTAAAGATTGTAATTTCTTAAAATATTTAATATTATGAGACAGTTGACAAAGCAGTAATTCAGATTAAAAAGAAAGCCTGCTTGGAAATAAACGTATATTTTTTTTTTGTTTCTTTGTTTAAGTCTTGTAAAAACTTTGAATAATGAATTAATATGAAAATTTACAAAGCAATCAATGCATATGTTTTTTAATTATTGAACTTTGTAAAATTTGTTTACAAGAGCTAGAGCTCAGGAACTTGTCTTCTTCACCAATTTGCTCTCCAACCCAAAGCATATTTTATTCTTTGTTGCATAATGGACATGTCTATAGTAGTATTTCAGTGTGGATCAGGAGAGAGCTTTTGAGCTTACTTTTTGATTTTTTTTTCCATTTTCTGAGTTTGTCTCAGTAGAATCTCAGCCTACACTCTCTAGAGCCCTCTCACACTGAATTAAACCCAAATATATATTCCCATGGCAAGTGGGCTTTCAGTCCACTGAAAAGACCAGAGTAGAATTTATCCAAAGTAATCCCCTACCATCCCCACCTGGACTTGCATATAATATGGAAATTGGGTTCTCAGCTCAAAAGCTTTTAGATGTACAGATTCACATCATTTGCTAATGTAGATGTAGCCAGTGGCACAGTCATTGCAGGAAAGATGGAATATGCTTATTGCTTATTTACTGGACTGCTCTCTATGAAAGCAAAAGTTAGATGTGTATTGGAACATGCTTTGACAGAGAAACGTCTATGTGTAGGCTTACTATTTCTCAATATTCCACTTACCATTCTTACCACTACACAGTTGATGGTACCTTGGGATGTACCCCAAGAGAGAGAGAAGTCTGAGGAAAATCTGCATGTGCTGCAAGTACCCTCAACACAGCACAAGTGCTGTGCATCTTTAAAGTTAGGTTTTATCAGAGTATAAACTAAATAGGACACTTTCTATAATAAACTCAGAATGAAATAGAGTAGAAACAGAGGAGCTGAAAACATATCCTGTCTCCTCTGCTGTCCTCAGGCAACAATGTTCTTGAAAAGAAAATTCTTTAGTCCAGACTTCTTGGTCTAGCAGCTTTTCAACGTCTGTCGAACTTGTACTGATTTCCACCTAGTCCTTTCCAGATTCCTAAGACGACTTTTTCTTCCTGTCACCTCAGGCCCTCTAGTTTTGTACACAGTCCCTCAGCTTCTCTAGAGTCCCTCAGCCTCTGTAATGCTCTGTTCTCCCAGGTCACTGCCTCTCGCTTGTGCCTGAGAGTGCTCTGCCTGCGTGGCCCGGGAAGACCTGGAGAGCAGGTGCCAGAGAAAGGCAAACAAATTATCTTCCTTGCTGCACCACTATATCCTGGTAAAGAGAAATAGCATGTATAAATTTGTATAAAACCAAATCTGTCTGTTGCCATACATCCCACGTCTCCATCACCACTGTTGAAAACAAAATGAAGCTGCAGTATTTTGATTCTACTGGCTTTTGTATAGGGATTGATCTCCGATAAGAAACAGATTTTCTTCTCTTTTGTTTTGAATCCTCTCTGATCTTAGGCAAATAATACTCTGCTAAGATCCTTGAATTCTAAGAAAGAAGTGCCTGAACWCATTACAACCCTGCAGCTGAGCAATGTTTGGATTGTAATTTGGACTATGTTGTTTTTTACATACCTACATTCTTTACAGGGGGCCATCTTTTGTGTAACAGGTAGCTAATAGAAGAACGAGGAAGGTGTGGAAGCTTTTTTCCACATRGAAAAGATGCCATTCATAAATCCCTTAGAATATGAATTTTAAGAAGCCCAATTCACTTGTGAGTTTGATTTTGAATTAATAACTGGAATGTCACAGTAATTACTAGAGATCCAAAAAAAGATGAGTTGTCCTGAAAACACCATCTTGTTACTGGTACGTTGAATGCTGTGTATTGTTTATTCTATCCTGTATCTTTATTTGTGATGCTTAATATTGCATTGTTTGCGCTTTTGGATTACAACCTTAAGCTGATTAAGGTCAGTGGGTTTTGATTCAGGCTCMTTTATGTTGACATGGTCATAGGGATCTCAAGAATCTCAGGGAGCAGCTTTACTGGTAACTACTGAAATCTCAAACCTGTTTGGTGCTGAGAACTAGGATCACTAATGAGATCAATATCTAATCATAAGGTGAGTATTAAGTATTTCAACAATATCATTGATCTAATTAGCACCTTTGTATCAAAGCTAAATGCTAGGTTCTGTCCTAAATTAGGTGCTTAGGCTACTCAAGTATGGACTTCCCTTTTCCTYGGTTTCTATCCCTCCTATTTTTTATAGAAATTGTTACACAATTTTGCTCCTCTTAAAACATCAACTATTTTACTTTTAAATATATTGTATCTATGGTCTGAATTTGCAGTGTGGAAATACTGTTCCAGTGCAGCATAATATCGAATAGGTCTATATTTATAGAGCAAGCTTTCAGGAAGATGTTTAGGAGAAACATGCAATTTAGTTCCCGTGGAGAAATGTTTGTGACCAATATCTCATTTCGCTGTGTGTCTCAGTGTAACTTATGTCTCATTTTTATGGTAAGCAGTAAGCAATTTTATAATTATTAATTATAAAACAAAACCTTACCTTTCATGAATGTTTAATTTGGTCTTCAGCAATCCACAGGGGATTGCATCTGCCTTTTCCTCATACAGGAGTATTTAATGACATAAATCTCTTTTATCTGGAAAATAACACAGAATATGTGGGATAACACCCAAGTAAACTTTTAGCACTGTGTTTCTGTTTCCCCTCCTTGGAATGAAAAGTATTTGTTTTTGTTTTAAGTCTCCTTTCCTGAAACTAGCTACTAGGCCCAAGAGACTCACCTTTTCTAATTTCAATTTATTCCTTGCTTCAGGGTTAGTGTTTATATYGTGGAAGGATGTAATAAAAAAAGTAATTTTGATGACATTATATATCAGAAAAATCAGGATTTATTTTTCTCTTAATATTTTGCTACTTTATTTTAAAATGAAACCTTAAGATATTTTAGATGGTCTGAACTGTATGGAAAGTTTCAGAATCATCAGTACAAAAGCCATATCTTCACAGCACTATAGATTTCTCTACTTCCCAAATAGCATATATTGCTTATGCAATAAAGAGAGATGTAGTATTAATGATAAGTTTTTAATGTTATTTTTATAATGTAATCCTTTACAAACAGTTTCATGAAAAGAACGTAATTAGGAATAAGCTGAAAGAGAGGAATAGTGATCAGTGTGCTGAATATCTTTAGACTTGCCAAGGTTGTGGGTTGATTTACTGACAAACATTTGTATAGCAAGTCATGATGTATAGGATTCTTTAAAGCACTGCAGAAATGCAGGCATCCAAATCCCATTGACTTTTGTAAATGGAAAGAGTCTGTTCTTATCAAGTGTATTGCTGTTAAGGTTGTCCAGTGACTGAGTCAACATGGGAAAATAATGATTTGATTACTCAAGGTTAAAATTGTAATTTCAATTAGTGTCTAAAAAAAGAGATCGAGATTGAATGAAAAATTTCATTCAAGCCTGATACCATTTTTTTTTGAATGAGAGAAAGGAGGCTAATTTTGAAAATTTTGTTTTAAAGGCAGAATAAGGAAGGTTGGAATTGTAAAAGGAAGGATATACCTAGTAGGTTGAACGGTCAGCATTTTAGCATCACATATCTCCAGCTTCCATTCCATTACTCAAACGATATAACCCCCTGCCTTGTTCATCTAAATCCTTAGGTTTCTCTTTTTCCCAGAATTAAAAAATATTTTATTATGAAAATATTCAAATGAAACATTCTGTCTTTTAAATTTCCCCTTTCCTCTCTTATTGCTTTTATCTTTTTCTATTCTGTTCTCAAAATTGCATTTTGTTGAAAGACCATCTTTTGTTTATTTTTTTGTTTTGGAGCGGCTATGGTTTATTTTTGTTTGGGGAAAAAATACAAAGAGGACAGGCAGCTATCAAAGAGGAGACAATCTATAAAAATGAGACACTTCCTCTATCTGAAGAGAGGAAACTGAAGCAATGCTTCATAAGAAGCTGTACAACTAAAGCATAGAAATTGCTATAAGTATAGCTGTGACAAGGAAGAAGTGTTTCCTGCAATAGATGAATGTTCCCACTAACATACCTAAGGTGTTCCTACACCTTAGACAGGTGTAAACTATCATTAATATGGTAAATTAATTGCCTAAAAGAAAAGTCCAGCAAGTAATACTCCCTTTTTGTAATGGATTCCTTCAGAATCTGAATTTTAATAATGATGTCTACTCCTCTTATGTTCATTTAAACATTGCATTATTTTCATAATATATATGTATACAACTGAAGGAGCACAGGCATACAAGTCGCTAAAGCATCACAACAGTCCTATCAGACAGGCTGTATAAAATAGGTAGTAACTCTAACTACTATATGAACTAGGATTTACTCAGAGTTGAGCAAACTGGATAGATAAAATAACAGACTAAAAGCACTTATGACTTTTTTCAGTTTCTTATACAAGATTTTTCTGAGAAATTGTAATAGGAAAGACTTTTTTTTTTTTCTTTTCAATTTTGTAGATGTTTTTTGCTAGTTCCTGGCTGCAGTTGAGTTCAGAAAGGAGTAGAGCTCTTCTGCTGCGGTTGTTTGTAATCTTGTAAAGGAGGTCATTTAGTGAGACTTCTAGACATGTGTTAGGCTATAAAGCTTGAGCATTCTAAGTTTTGCCAGGCAGGAGAATCCTTAAGATGCTTTTAAAGAGTCAGGGTTGAATATGATAAGCTTAAACTACTGCTAATATCCTCGTTTGGAATAAGAAGACAACAATGATATCTTATATCTTCAGAATTCAAGCACTGGAAGTCATAAGGGGAAGATAGAGAATAATAATAAGTTACACTTTCCCCAGTGAGATATGTTTCATTATGGCATGTTATGGTCTGACTTCTGACCTTGGTATGATTTCAAGCAATACTTAAAATTATTATCTTGCTTTAAGCAGATGTTAGAGAACTATCCTTGATATCCTGAGCACTTCACTAAGAATTTTCTGGGAGCACACTTCTGAAAATGGATAATAGCACTAAACAAAGTAGATAAAAGCATCAAGCAAGTAGATGGCGGGAGGGTGTGGAAGGAAATACCAAACCATGAGCAGTAAACTTTTGGACATATGTATAAAACATATCCATTACCTGGATTTCTGATTTCATACTACTTAGTCTTTTGATAGGCTTATTTACATGTACTTACATTGCTGTTTTGAGACTCAAATTCCTTTTACATAAAGCTAGAAGACTGTTATAAAACTGTGGCTAATCAATACCAGAGCAACCTATCCATGCAGAGCTGAGATTCAGGATTTGAACGCTTTCTGTGCTAACATCATCACAGAAACTGCAAGCACAAGAGATAACTAACATCTGCAAGATCTGAATAGTTCACCTGATCTATGCTTTTCCATATTCACAAGCTGTGATTTTCTTTTGATAAAATTTTATCAGAATGACAGTGCTGTGTTCTATTACCTTTTTTTTGTGTGTATGTTTTGTTTGTTTGTTTGTTTGTTTTGAAAGTAGCCAGTTGATCAAGTACCATGTGTGTCTGGAATAAGAAACACACTTTCTAAAGGTAGCCCTTAGAATTATGTTATTATATATATATATGTGTGAAAGCCCAGGAAAAACAACCACATGTGAAAAAAATTGTCACTGGGTAGACAAATAAAACATACACAGTTAAAGATAATTCATCCTATCTACAGGACTCATAAATTCACATGGGACTCTCTTAACCAATTAATGAGAAAAATGATTTAAAGTAGTTGCTTTTGTTAACATGCTCTGAAGACTCAAAATGAATTATGAATGAACACAAAAACTCAAAGACATGATAACTCTTTTCTGTTCTTAATCCTACAGTTGTCTGTGTGGTACTTGCCACAGAATATTGACCTTTCAAATGCCACTCATGATATTTGACTGAGGCAGAGTATGATGGGATAACAGCCATGTAGGTTAAGCTGAGGCTTAGAAAAAAAAAAATGTTTCTCCAAAGTAGGACTAACAGACTCCTTTACGATTCTGAGAATTAGGCGTAAGTTTCATGTTTTAATTTAAAGACCCAATTTGTTGTGTGCCTGTATAATAAAGTGAATAGTCTTGCTATCACTACCATTTTCATAAATGGTTTTTCATGCTTATTGAAAAGCATTAGCTTGCTTGGTCAACCACTTTTATGTTCTCATTTACTTGTTATTATCATTGACTTTTATCCTGGAATTGTCAGATAAATTACTATTTCTCTGTAAAATTGTCTTTATCATTGCCTTTGTAAAGGCAAACACATTCTTGGAATAATATTGCTAATTTATTACTGCACTCTAAATGACACAGTTGTTAAAATTTTCTATTATGATGGCATTAACAGTGGTTTCAGCAGCCTATCCATCCTAGTTTGTGTTGACTCTGATTCCCACCATTACCGAAAGCAAGCTTTCAGAATGTTATACCATGCACAGTTATACAAATAGCTGAGCAGCATTTCTGAACACCAAAACCTGTTATAGAACATATAGAAATGAGGACCTGAAGTCTGAAAAAGTAATTGCAAGTATCTTGGTACTGGTTAGCCTAAGGTSGACTTAAATCTCTAATAAGAGTATTGATATTTATATATAGGAATAAGACTACTTTAGTGTTGAGAAATATTAGTTTGTCACTCCACAAAACCTAGCTAAACCATTTTGTTTCACACACTTATCTTTCTAGATTACAGCATTTCTAGATTACTGTATTAAGTGTAATACAGTAATCTATCCCCTACAGAGCATACATTTAAATGAAAAAGCATAATTGGAAAGGCAGTAAATGATAGCATTTATTTGTTTTCTAATTTTGGAATCTTTAGGATCCAATTTTTTAATTTTTTTCTATAAACTTTCATACTAGATATTTAACCTAAAAAAGAATAGCTTTTTATGTAATCATATGAGTAGATTTCATGATTTCAAGAAAAAAATCCTAAATATAATCAGATATGCAATAAATGTAGAATTGACAAGATTTCTGTAATACTCAAATTAAGTTTCTTTATATATTACAACAAATCTTCCTAAATCAAATAGTGTATAAAAATATATATATTTAGAGTGAAGGCTTCAGACTAGAAATTCTGAAAAAGTTTGCAAACTAATTCTGAGTCAACTCATGCTATGTCAAGTAGTTATTTGTAAGATCAGCTCAACCAACTGAAATGGAATATTTTGACTCAAAGACATCAAAGTTTAATTTCAGTCTAAGATACTGAAATGGTGTTGACATTTCTAAATAATGTATTTTTCTTTAAAAAAATCAATATTTAGTGTCTGAGTCCTGACTTCAGATGAAGAGATTTAGAAATACTAAAAATACAATGAAATGTATTTTTTTCTAATTTTTATTCTACCTAAGAGTCCTATAAAAATGAGCAGAAACACTTGCAGACTGATATAATAATCTGTATAAATAAAAGAATCATACTTGAGTATATAATGTATTTCTCCACCCTGTTCTGCATACCCCTGGGAGTAACCAGCGTCTGTTCTCACCAGGTTCAATATGGGTGAATGAAGAATGTCCTCAATTATTTTGATTTATGCAAACCTTATCACATTTACAGCCTTGCTCATCCTTAAAATATCATACCATTTTTCTGTAAATATAAAGGAATGCTATTGTTTCCTATATACTAAGCAAAATCATATAATTATATAGGCAATAATATTTTTGAAGCAACCATTGTGTCTTATAATAGGATAATTTATAATAATTCAGTAATCTTATGGCAATGTAGAAAATGCTTTATGACTTTGAGAAACTTTTTAGGTATTGACACCTCTGTTTTATCCAACTAATTATTTTGTAAACAACATATACAGTTGTTTGAAGTATATCTATTACAACAAGAGAAAATGGAATTTTATGATGTATGATGTTTTGTGATCTTTTTTCTGTCCCTGGTAGAGATGGTTTAATTCAGTCCATACTGGAGGAGCGAAGATGGTGTTTAAGCAGTTTATTGTTAAGAAAGGGTAGTTTGCTGATTGTGCTTGTTGATTATGTTCTCTTCTGCTCCAATTCACCAAAGAAATGAGAGGGAAACCTAATCACCTATTACTAAACATTTTGGGAGCRCACTGCCAGCCTAAATAGTCCCGGTGTTGCCCTGTGCGTGGGATCCTAGCCAGGGGCTAACAGTTATGTCAGTGGCTCTGTACCTCGTTATTCCCCTGGAATAGCTACCTTGCCAGTTGTGAAAACCAAACTATAGCATGCAGAGACAAAAGGCAATATCGTGAAAAAGCGTACAGGATGTAGCAAATRTAGATCTTTCTTTAACAGAGATGCTTTAAGAGCTTTACAAGTGACTGTGAACTTTATAGCATTGCAGTAGGAGCTAGCTGCATTACCACATATTAGGTGCTTCCGGTTGAGAACAAAAGTTTATGCAAAAACCTAAATGGCCGATAACTGAGAAAAAATTTTARTCAGATATTTATGTGGCATACACATATCCCTTTATGCTTGTTAAATCTGCATGCTTGTCAAATTGCTTCTTTCTTTATGTCCTTTTGTTGMTAATTTTGAAGTTATTCAGTAGGTTTAACAATTTCCCTTAAACTAAGTCACTGTGAAGGACTCCATCCATCCAGTACTAAAAGTCCACCAGGGGAAGAGACCTCAAAGGCAATCTGTKCTGAGAAGACATAGATTGAGAGTTGCTCAAAGAAGAGCTTTATATGTTGAAAAATTAAGGCTACGTTAATAAGGAATGCATTCATTCAACTTGTCTTTTTAGCATCCTTCTTAGAYCAATAAACTTAGTTGCCTGAAATGATAGTATTTTTCCCCCCCACGCAGTTAGAAACTGTTCCATTGAATAACACTGTCTTACTGTCATTGAAACATCTCTAATAGCAAAGTTGATCCATCATATGAATGTAATTTTGTGCATTACAATTCTATTTTGTAAAAAGATGGGTTATTCATGTACATTTTTCTTTGTTTTAGTGAG
Organism: Rhea americana; assembly: GCF_003343005.1. NCBI lineage: Eukaryota > Metazoa > Chordata > Aves > Rheiformes > Rheidae > Rhea > Rhea americana. Next base: position 706,755 of record NW_028186299.1, read on the forward strand.
TAAAATAAATCTTGGATCAGTTTTTTTCTTCTAATACAGGTAGACCAAGATTAAAATATCATGAACGGTATCACATTTCTTCTTTTTTCTCATCTGTTAAATTAATTTATTAAGGCCAAAACAATTACAGAGGAAGGCTATCATAAGATTATAAARATGTTAGGGATATCATAGTTTACTGTAAAAAATTCATCTCACAAGTTCTTTTAACATGAAAAAAATATTATAATTAAATCCTCTTAGCTTATACTGATTTTTTTTCAATTGAGGTCAGAAAAAAAGGATTTGTAAAGATYTGAAGTGGAAAAATCACAGACAATAACAGACTTAAAGACTCAGAAAACACTCTTGGAAAGTAACTTTTCATACGTTTTGTATCTTGAGTTGTTCAGTGTTCTTGGCTCTCACAGTAGAGCTAGTATGAGGTGTYCAAAAAGCCCATTAATTGTCAGTGTATTCCCTACTTTGTTTCCAAGTAATACTCAAGAATTTCAGTTTAACTTCCACAGAACTGAGTAGCTCAAAATCAGTACATCTTGAAAATTTTGCCTTCAACTTCGTCACTCAGACAGCATGACATTATTTTTTACAGGTATCTTTTTCTACATCATCTGCATATGCCTTATGTTGTTTCATCAAGACCAATTTGTTCCAGTTGCCTGATGTCTTTCAACACCATACAACTTGAAGAAACCTAAAATAGATTTTTACCACCTTCGTAAGCAATGATCTCTGCTTATGCCCATCTCCATCTGTCCTCATGGCTCCCACATCTGTCTTTCTCTCCRTCTACTGACAGAATTCCAAACTGAACAAAAGCCAAAAGTGAATAATGAAGAATGAAATGAAAATACAAAATTAATTGAACATACTATTGAACAAAATAGACAACATCCTTTCAAGGTTCTGCAGCTCAGTCATAAATATCTTTCATTATACCAGCTACTTCTTACGTATTTCATCTACATATCATTTCAACAGCAAAAAAGTTAAAGATTTATAAGTTATGCTTTCTTTCTCCTATGTGTTATCGCACAAGGTGTTTGGCCCCAATCTGCCAATAAACTTCACAGAATTAATTTCCATTCTATGTGTTTGATTATTTATTTTTSTGGATCACACAAGATTATCAACATCTTCATTTTCTTGTTGTTTTGTATGATTGGTGTTAATTAGCTTTTGAAAAGGATCTAAGCATGTGTGTGGAACAATTTATTTCCTTTTCTTATAGGTCAGAAAATGCTAAAGCATGGCATTGTGTCAATGTGTTTTACATAGAGAAGGCATGAGAAAACCTTCATCATACCTTCGCAAGCAGAAAGGCAGGGAAATAGCCTTATGCATGTTTTAAGTTCCCGAGATAAGAAGGTGAAGTTATGTATCAAATCACTAATAACACAGAGATTAGAATTCTGGTTTGATACTTTGGATTTTTCCCATCCAGATGATTCCGGTTTACAGCTTTAAGTTGACTTGACTAATTGAATTCATACCTTTTCTTGGTTAGTACTTATCCCTAAGTGAAGTGGGCATTTTATATTTCTATGTCTCATTTTCTAGTATTTGTTGGTTCAACTATTTATTTCCTCTTGCTATCAAGTATGAACTTTTTTTTTAATGGATCTTTCTGTTGTCTATGCTATTTTTGTTCTCATGGTTATTTTCTTCCATGGATCAGAGAAAGCAAAATGGGAACTTTCAGCATGGTTATAGCAGCTGAATCAATGTCTTCTCCACATGTTTTCCTGGCACATTATCTTCTAAGGACTGCAGTTAATGCACAGGTTCCATGATTTTTTTTCCTATGTTGAAAAGTTAAATGAAAGCTATCTCATAACTCCTGAATTATTTATTGACTTTACAATTTCCTTTTACCCCTGATTACTTCTCCTCTTGGTCTCCAAGAATGCTTTATATTCCTCTTAATAATTTAATGTTACTTTCAACAAAGTAATTTAATGACTTTTTTCCAACTTYTTCTAAAATATGTTCCAAAAGTTGTCCATTCTGTGGTTGAATAGGGAACCTGGAGTGGGAATGAGGTCCTAGTCTGTCCATTGAATATCTTGCAGGCTGTGTTGCGTGCATCTCACGACATTCTCGTCAGCTGCTTCAAAAAGAAAGCTTTTCCTGCGCCTGCTGCTAAAACAGCATACGAACAGCGGGTTTCAGGCATAGCCGTCCTTCTCTTTGATCTTTAGAGGCTGTGCAACACCTGGCACTTATTCCTCTAGGAATGTGGGAAAATCTCTCTGCAACTTCTCACTAACTGTCCTAGTCTTACTTAGAGCAACCTAATTGTATGGCTAACAATGCAAGTTGAGTCCTTTCAATAGTTTTTCTGAATAATGACAGAAAACAAAAAAAGAAGAAGAGTTGTTTTGTGTGTTTCTTCCACCTACTTGCTGATACTTAATAGGAGGGGAAGTGATCAAACATGCATCAGACTGTATGATCCTGTATATTTATATTAGAATAAAACCTTTCTTTGTGCCAAGAATATTAAAATGGAGAAGGGGAGAAGTGCAACTTGTACTAAAAGTTCAAGGTAATGGCCAAAGTTTTAAAAGGAATTAGCCTGACATTAATTRCAAGACTAATATATGGCACTTATTCTTTAAATTGTATTTATTTGGAGTTTACATTGGACTCAGCTTTGTTCAATTCTAGATTTATCTCCGCTCATTTGACAAAATACTTTTTATCTTCATATTCTCAGCTTAAGGAAGATGAGTATAACCTGCTCCTGTGCTTAAAATGAAGCATGCTCTTAAATGTCGTGACAGACTGTTGTCACATTGCCCAGCATGTTGCATTATTGAACTTACAATAACAGAAAATTTGTTTTCATGAGACTGGCATCTGATGATACTAAAAAAAAGACTTTTCCTGAATCTTTTGCATCAGATCTAAAGCCCTACTGCACAGAAAGTAAGCAAAAGGAAGTTCTTACCTCCTCTGAAATACCATTTGCAGGAAAAAATAAACTAGAGTTTTAAAAATAAAACATAAATGAAGATAAATATGACTGTAGTGTCTTTTTTTCGTTAATTATGGAATGAATAAAAACAAAATGAGATCAAAATGTAAACAGGTTTTCTTTATATGAAAGAAAAATTAAATTAATTGATGCTATAGTCATCTTAACTTGAGGCCTCATCCTCTCATTATTCTTTTGAAATGCATGAGTGCATTCCAAGTCAAATACACATTTGTAATTTACTTTTTTAAAAAAAGTAAAAGTAAAATTGCCAACAGGACATAAATCATTTCAGACATGGTTTTGATGGACATTAGTTGAAGCTTGTGCTCAGAAATGAACATTTAAAAACTCATGTAATGGAAGAATTCAAGCTGATCTTTAGCAACCTGATTAGCATTTTTTTTTATTTCTAAGAAATGTCAAGAAAGCGAGGATAGGACAATGGGAATGGCAATGCTTTCAGAATAGTATAAAAATGCAAACATTAATTTTATTCAGATGAGATCATTTGCATGCAAATCGATTAGGCTGCAAGCTTATCTCATTACTGTCTTAAGCCTGTGACTTGTCTCCCTTTTATAGATGCCATTCAGTTTAATAAGATAACTGCCCTCATTGTGTATTAAACATGTGTGGCTACTACATGGTTTCTGCATGATGGTGAACTGTTAATGAATATTTATCTTATTTGGTTCTAATGCATTCTTCTTAATTTGYTCCATACGAAATAGATGTGACAGCAAGTCACAGCTTGTTTTTTTTTCCAATTTTTACTGAATATTTTCCTCCCTTCCTTGTCAGTATTTTTTTCAAATTGGGCATTTAATTAACTATTAGCTTTAGTCCTGTTTCTCGGTGATATTTAATTGACTTAAATATTTAAAATAAAAAATACRCTTTCACCCACCCAAATTAAAATGCCATTTTTACAGTTAATTATACAGCTCTTTAGTATAGAAAATTCAGATAGAATTTTTTCACTTAGCCCTTTACCAAAGCCATTAGACCTTTGTACAAATTACTGGACTGACAACCAGATGCAGATGCCTTAACCGTTGAGCCTTAGAGTCTGGAAACACTCAGAGGCCAGACTGCACTAGAGCTAGAGATTCAAGGCTTTCTGGTTGCTGGCAGATGAAGAATACACTGGACCCTCAGATTTGGGAATTCAGAGCTCCAACAGTTTTCAGGTTCTGGCCTGCAATGCAGCAATGCTGCAAATAGTTAAAGAATAAAACAATTTAGGAACACAGGAACCAAAAGATCTTGATTTACAAGGTTTTCAGGCACTCAGCCTGCTCTCAAGCCCTACTCACTCTACCAAAGAGCAGAAGGGAAAGAGGYAAAGCAGCAAGACATCAAGTTATTAGTGAAAAGCAAAAAATAAAGTATCTCCAAAGTCCATTAGGCCATGATTTCCCCAGGCCACTGCCTGTGGAAACAGTACAGGGACRGTACTGTACTGTGAGCTGATACACAACTGAAATAGGAACAGGATCACTGCACTTGCAGAAACGATCTGCTCAGAGCTCTAGAGGAGYAGATGATCAGGACGGAAAGGAGGCCTCTGTCAGTGCACGCCAGTGGCCGCCTCTTTGCGCGCTTGCTTTGGCCGACTCCTGGGAGGCCACAGAGGTGCTAGGGCAGGCGCAGTGCGGAGGCGGCCGCTTGCTGAACCTCTGCAGTCAGARCTGAGCCTTCTACGCTGAGGACACTAATACAAGATAGCAACACCGAATAACTTGAGGCTCTTGGGCCTTCAGGTGGAACTGGGCAACACCTTGGAGGTGGGCAACACCTTGGAGGTACTTCCTTGGAGGTATCTGACCATATGCTCTATTGGATATCTACTGCTCAGAACTGGGTCTGGAATTACCGACCGTTGTTGAAAAGGAGTGTTTAATGTCATATTCCTCTGTTGCACTAATACATTTCCCTTCATTTACATGTCATGCAGGAGAATGGGTAATCGTCTRCTGACTGTCAACAAGAAGTGCTTGATTTTACCAAGACTCTTAGCAGATGCTTGAAATAGTTTATCAGATGTAAAAGGTGCATTTGGCTATTAGGTTATGTCTGATAATGCCTTCGATTCTACTACTAACTATCTGTTATAAAGTTTTATGGTTCAAAAATAAATCAAGCTGTTACTTCACAGAAGATTTCAGGCTATAAATGACAGTAAGGGAAATAAGGCAAGTACAGAGGACCTGGTCACCATAGGAAGCAGATTTACTGGATATAGACTGGTTGATCTGTGGCTGGAATTACAATTTAACATGGATTATAGATAGGACAAGAGATATTTATTTCTCTCAAGAGGATTRGCTAGTCATTTTTTTTATTATCAGTGGAATATTTTCTGTTAACTTTCTGTTCCCCATGGGAATATCATCTGCATGTTCTGAGTTAATGAGACAAGAAAGATCGTTCCATGATTTGAGGGATTTTCTGGGGCTTGGCAGCTCTCTGTTTTGTTACAACTTTTCTATCTGATTTTTTTTTTAACCTTCATTTTGCACCAGGTCCCATTTGCATGAAGGAATAGTTACATGAGTACTGTAAAACTAAATATATGGAAGACCAAACAAGCATCATAGCATATTATGTACTGCATTTCTTATGACCATAAGAAAAAGCAATCTATCACCTACAAAATAAATACCAAATGTCAGAATTTCCTCATCTGATTGGCCATATGTAATCACTGGCCATTGAATATGTATATACTATATGATTTAAAAGGAAAATAGTTAATAATTTTTTACTAATTTTCTTACAAAGATTCTTTTCTGCTTTATAGGTTGTAATGTGAATTGTTTCAAATGAATTGTCAATTTTGCTAATAAACTCATGAAATGATATTATTATCTGATGAAAATACATTTTTCTAGTAGATATTTATTTGTTATGCACTGCTTTAACATACTTGCTAATAACACAAGAGAATCTATTTTTAGAGAGTAAAATGTAATGCTAATTTTTCATCATAATGAGTTAAATTCATATTAAGTCAGACAATAAAAGTATAAGTGAAAATGATTATATTAATGTGAGTAATTTCTGACTGGACAAATCATGATGGATTACAATGTAATGAATACCTGAAATTCTAAAAAATGTTAACAATATAAAATGCAAGAGTCTAATATAACAGCTTTAAGATCTTCATCTCAACCCTATAATTAGCTGCAGTTATATTATCAAATGGCACTCTATATCATCTTTTACTGATTTTTTTTTTTAACTAAAAATTTAATCACTTTCTTCACTGGGTTCTCCATTGTTGTTTTATATACCTCTTCTAAATTCCTCTTGGATATCAAATTCAAAGTCTTATTTGAATTTACTCTGCACAAAGTGAGATGTAACATTTTCATATTTATGAACATAGTTTTCGGAGAACAGATCCCTTAGGTTTACTGAATTATCCATCCAATGAATATCTGTGAATGACCCATTAAGCRGGACTCACCTATTCTCCACACTGATATTGGTATACAAAGTGATACTTTTGTGATTATTAGACATATCTGAAATTTATGAATCTGATTTTTTTCATTCCCATTTCATGTTTGTTCTCTCCCTTAGTGAATGATTGCATTTATTTTGCAAAYGTTATTTATGTTAAACTCCTTCCAGCGAGTAGTTCTGCTGTGTGTTCACTAAACTGTTGAAAACAACTCTTAATGATTACAAAAGCAATCCTAAAGGAATTTAAGGCTACCATGGAAAGTTTAYATTTTCCAGTCTACTTTCACATTTTTCTTACACAAGAATGAAATTTTGATTATTTCATGTCTCCCTCTCCTCCTCCCTCCGCCTCAAAAATCCAATATGCCTTGGACATACTTTAAGATCTACATGTAAAATCATATTCCAGGATTTACAAATTCAAAATATGGATTTGTTCCATCAGATATATTTCTTAGAAATGACAGGGTTCCTGTCAATTGTCTACACCTATTCAAATATTTTCACCTATCAATATCATAAGATGCAAGAGATAAGGCTTTTACCACTTTTTTGAAATGTTCTTTCATAGCCTAATGATTTTTTGATAATAATTTTTTAATGCTTTCAATTTTCTTATTTTCATCCTATTACTCTGGTTATGCATTCAAACATGTTTTCTCTGTTAAACTAAGGTATGCATAAATTGTAGTTTATGCTTTCCTTATTAAAAGGAATTTCAGCTATTATTCCACAATAACGTTCTSAGGTTTTGTAGAAAACACATATTCAGGTTAAAGAGACATTTTATTCTCAAAATCAGCAAATATCACAGAAGATTACCTCCTCTATGATTTTCAGATGTTGCAATGCCTTCATCTAAACATACCTTTTCCTGATATTTCAGCCTCTCCTATAGTTCACAGTCTTCAAGAAGCATTTCAGGCAAAACTATATGATCAGTGTAATGTGGCTGTGGCTAGTTGTCCTAACAAAGGGATGTTCTTAATAACTATTGATTGCCCCTGTCATCACCACTGATGTATATATATAAGTATAGATATAGATATATATTTTTATCTTAAAAGGTATTTTATTCCTTTTTTTCCCCTTCAGATGTGAACGTTAAAATATGAGATGAATTAATATTAGCAGAATGTCTTCTGCATTTACTGGCTGGTATGAATAGCCCACCTTGTGATCAGTGGCTATGAATAATGCTGTTTATGCCAAGAACGTATTCTTACACTTAATTTCAAGAAATAGATTAATCTTCAGATCCAGTCATAATCATTACTAAGTGGTAAAACAAATATCTCTGGCAGAACAGTGTTCATGAATAAAGGGCCTGTTCTGGGGAAATCACAGAATCGTTAAAGTTGTAAGATGATCTGGAGATCATCTAGTCCAACCCCCTTGCTCAAGCAGGGTCACCTAGAGAATGTTAGACAGGGTTGCATCTAGGCGGGCTTTGAATATCTCCAGAGAAGGAGACTCCACAACCTCTCTGGGCAACCTGTTCCASTRCTCYGTCACTCTCACAGKGAAGAAATTCCTCTGGGAGTGGGAAACACCACTGGTGGGTGGGATTATTAGAAGACATGGAGAAAGGACATGTAATTGGAACATGGATCTTTTAGATTATAAGTAGAACTGGGATCCTGCTACATGCTTTTGAAGCACTGAGTACGCGTCAAAGCCCCGCAAGACACCTGTGATATGAACCTTTTAAGTTAGGGAATTCACACTGTTTTATAGGAGAGAAAAGGCTGTGAAGCATGAAATAAGACTAAGTTTCRTGATGTTTGATACTCTATTATCAGCAGGTATTGGTTTTTACACTATCAATGAACAAATCTGCCATCTAAGGATAAAAGCCAGATGGCAACATGTTGCTTTTAAATGCGCTTTCCRGAAAAACAGAAGATGAAGTAAACAAGATCTATTTTATGAAAAGCATTAACAAATAACAGATAGTCTGTCTGAGTGCAACATTCAAATAACAGTTGGTGACTGCAGCATGGAAGTAAGAAAGGTGCCTGTATAGAAAACAATTAAAATTAGTGTGAGTCTTTAAGACATAATGAAAGCGCGAAGGAGGAGAATAATTAATTATCCATATACAAAGTTATGGCTGTAAAGAGAATTGTGTTTCATGAACACCATCACAATCACTCATAGACAATCCTAAATGAAATAGAATTGATATTAGTTGCTTTCATCAGCAAAATCATGCATTTACTAATTCAAGACATTAGAGTGACATCAAGAACATGAGAAACCTCTGAGGATGTCTGTACTCAGACCACTAACTTATAAGAACATTATAAAAAAATATTATAAAGAACTGAGGGAAACAGATGAGCTGCAGTTACAATTCAGAATCTTTGAGAAATCTAAAATACAGGTAGCAATATCAAATAGAATGTAAGGCTTTAGAAGATCATTGTGTATATTCTAGATAACGTTGATATTTTGTATGAGATGTTCAGACAGATAGTCAAAAGAGGCACCCAAGACCATGAAAATGAAGAACAAGGGATAATTTGAGGAGTATACCCATTCAATTTCCTGTTTTTAAAATGAATTGAGAAATCAATCTTTTTCAAGATCAGTCTTGTGTTGATGAATATGGTAAAAAAAAAAAAAAAAGATGTCTCAAAAGGCAATACKTCTACGATTTGATGAAGAAGATAAAGTCAGAAAGCAGTACTAATAATTTGGGAGTGATTTGTAGGAGTATCCATGTAAAGAGGAAAGACTATCACTGGAGTAACTTTGCCAAAGTCCAAAATTAGAAAACCTTTAAGTCACAAAAATTGAAATTACAGAAAGATAAGAGAGATAAAAATAAGCAATGATCAACCATTTTCAGATGCTGAGCTCATTTGTAAAGGGGGGGGGGAAAGAAATTGAAGAATCTCAAAAGTTAATGAGAACAAAAAAGCTAAATATTTTGCAGCATTCCTGCTAAATTATTAAAGACAAGAAAGGATAAACCAAGTTGAGTACTTTGCAAATAAATTTTATCTTTGGAGATCTGAAAGAAAACTTAGAGAATCTGAAGCTTTGGAAAATGGGATGTAACAGTCTTGTAGGATCTCCTGCCTCAATGAATAGAATAGGATTTTATATATACATTCATCTTATAAAAATGGCATAACAGGAAAAAGAATATCAGCTGCATTACCCAGTAATCTGTTGTGTGCTATCAGCAGTAATTGGCTGTTAGAGCTGCTAAACAAGTTGGACAGTTTAAATATTTTTAAGTATTAATTGCTAACAACAATTTAATAGGAGAGTAAATTAAGGCACTGTTATAGGGAAAACTTACTTTCATATGCCTTCAGATAATTTTCAAACAAAAAAAAAGGGACCACTGTAAATCTATATACCTATAGATGTTTAGATGTTACAGTGCTTATTGCTCTATGTAAGAAGTGAGGCCTCATCACTTACTGAATAGCAGGATGACTGTATGCTTCTGAAAATATCAAATAATTTAAAGAGTACTGAGACAAGTTTTTGAAATAGTAAAGTAAAATAATGCATGAAAGAGACAATCTAAGAAAGACTGCAGGAGCTCTGTGAAAAACTAAATATAGCAATGTAATGAAATGCCAACAACGTGATTTGGCAGGGCATGCAGAAAGAATGACAAAAGCTAGACTAGTTAACTTGGTAATGCAAGAACATTCCTCTAATATTCTTCCTCAAGGGAAGGGAAAGCAGGACGTTGGACAAGACTGGAAAGCCCTTGATGTGAACTAGCAGAAGAGGGAGGCACAATTGTAGCAGGAGCTGAGATCCTGCAGAGCCTAATGCCATGTAGCCAGAGAGGCCTTCAGAATGAAGGAGGAGTTTGGATGCATGGAGCTCCTCTGCAGGACAGATGACCAGCTTATTGAAAGCTTATGAGTCAGGATGAGAGGAGAGGCCACGTTATGGTGGGAATTTATTATAGCCTGCCCAGTCAGAATGAGAAAGCAAATTAAGCTCTCTTTAAAAGACTTAAGGCTCTGGATCACAACCCCTGGTTCTTATGGTGAACTTTAACATCTCTGACATCTACTGGAAGAGTACCATAGCGTGACATATGCAATCCAAGAGGTTTCTGGAGAAATAAGTTGTTTATATAGGCACTGGATGGGCCAAACAGGCGTGATACGTAGCTGGATCTGCTATTCACAGACAAAGAAAAACTGGTTGGGGAAGTGATAATTAAAGGCAGCATTGGATGCAGTGGTCACAAAGAAGTGGAGCTGAAGGTCTGTAGGGGAGAGAGGAGTAACAAGTAGCATAGAGTACAAATCCTGGACTTCATTAGATCAGACTTTGGCTTATTTGGGGAATTGAAGGGCATAGGAGCTCAGGAAAGCTGATACTGATATCACTGCAAGGCTGCTTACTATCATCTTTGAAAGGTCTGGAGACCAAGGAATATTCCCAATGAATGAAGAAAGGCAAACGTTGCACTCATGTTCAGAAAAAGCCAGGCTGGTTAGCATCACTTCAGGTCTTGGGAAAATCATGGAGCAAATCCTCTGGGAATATATTTCTGGCCACAGGGACGAAAGGAAGGTGACTGGGAACAGTTAGAATGGGTTTACCAATGGATCATGCCTGTCTGACCTGATTGCCTCTTATGATAAAATGACTGGATCTATGGATGAAAAGAGAATGGTAGTATCGATTACCATGATTTAGCAAGACTTTTGATAATGTATCCCACAACATTCTTGTATCCCAATTAGAATGTTATATTCTGGATGACTGGTCAACTAGAAGGAGGAAAAAAAAAACCAACCCTATTTGAATAGTGAGGCTCAGAGGATAGTGTCAATGGCTTACACTATACATTAGGGACCATAGGGTCTGTTCTGGAGCCTGTTTCTTATCTTAATCATTGACCTATAGGAGGAGATGCAGCGTACTCTCATCACATTTTCAGGATAAGACCATATTAGGAGGGAAAGTCAGTATGCTTGAGAACAGGGCTGCCATCCAGAGGGACATAGACAGACCAACAGGAATACTACAAAATTCAATAAATAGGCAAATGGCAAGTCTTGCACCTGAAAAAGAAGAAGAATGGGAACAAACTGGCTGAGGAGCATCTCTGCTGAAAAGGCCCTGGAGGTTGTAGCAGACAGCAAGCTGAACAAGAGCCAGTGGTGTGCCCTGACAGCAAAGAAAGCCAACAGCTTCCTGGACTGTATTAGCAGGAGTACATCCAGGAGTGAGCAGTGTGATTTATCCCACTTCAGTAGGATTCATTAGACTTCATCTAGAATACTGTGACCAGTCATAGTCACTGGCCCACTCAACACAAGTACACTGACAAATGGACCAAATTCAGTGAAGCCACCAAAATGATTGGGGGCTGGAGCACCTGCCCTGTGAGAAGAGGYTGAAGGACAAGGGCTTGCTCAGCCCTTGTCCTTGGAAAAGAGGTGTCTTCAATGAGAACTTAATAACAACCTTCCAGGACCTCCAAGGAAGAGACTGAGAAGATAAAGCCTTCATAGTGGTGCATGGCAGGAGGACAAGAGATGATGGGCATGAACTGGAACAAGATATTCTGACTGGATACAAAGAGAAATTTCTTCTCCATGAGCAGAAGCAGTGGAGCAGGTTGTGTAGTCTCCATCCTTAGAGCTTTCAAGATCTGATTGAATAAAGTTGTGAGCAACCTGGTCTGATCCCACAGCTGGCCCTGGTTTGAGCAGTTTGGACTAGAGATCCCTGTAAGGGACTGAGGTCCCTTACAGTCTTATTATCCACACTTAAACTCTGCTCCATGATCCTTCTTATATTTGTGATGAAGACTCTTAGGGAAAGAGCAGAGTTTGGGCACAAAGATTCCAAACAAGCATTTCTAGATAAGCACTTAGTATAACTGGAAGAGGGATTAGATTGGTTTTTTTTTAATAGGTGTTACTTCTTTCTATCAAGCCATAATTTCTGATCGGGAAAGACATAACTTCAAATGTAACTGTATTACATTTTGCTTCTTCTGTTCCCTTTTTTTTTTCCCCCCTTCTTTTCTTCTTTTTTTTTTTTTTTTCTTTTTTTTTTCCCCCTTTGGTGCTTTGTGTGTGTGTGTTTGATTTTGGCACTTGTTCAGTTTGATTCAGGTTGAAAATACGATGTGCTTAACAGGTCGTTCAATATTCTTAAATGCTAAGGATGGGCCTGAACAGTGAGATTCAGCTTTGACTCTTGGTGGGTTGCAAAATGCTAAATAGAAAGAGCAATTTAAGATGCAAGAGGGAAGATAAAGGAAAAAAGGAAGAAAGGACAATTGATGAAGGAGAACAGTGATAAAAGATAGCCCATGGGTTATCTTCTGTATCTACTCCAGATACAGAAAATTGATTTTAAAAGACATAGCGAAATATGGTCAAGTGAATTCATGGCAAAGATGCAGAGAGAAATGTTGAATGCATCAAAAAAGAATTTGGCATCAGGCTGTTAATAACTGAAGACAAATGTTTATATCCAGAAAATAGAAAACTGTGTATCTAATTGCAGGTGTATACACACACACGGCAGTGCAAACAGAGTAAACTGTTCTGTAGCACATTACTGCATGATTGGTTTGTGCATGTGTATTATATTTACAACTCTTCTGGTGAAGTATTTCAGCATAGATTCTGTTGCCGTGATGAAATATTTAGCTGGAGTGATGGCACTCGGTGTACATCACTGGAGTAACAGCTATTAGTGCTACATAGTACATCATCCATGTGACAACTTTGGGAGGGTGTGTAGCTAGCCTAGTCCCATTTCAAACATCAATATGTGGTGTTTACTGGTGTTAATAATGTAGTRGGTTTTAGTTTTGTATAGCAAATAGACATAATACCTGCACTTCTCCATCTAACCAGCAGTGAAGTTTTTGTAAATAATACAACAGCTTCTATTATAAATTGACTTTTCTGATAAGAAAAAGTTATTGGATTGGAGTCTAAATATACTGATTACCACCACTTACTCTATTATATGACAATTTCTGGGCAATAAATAAAGCCTTAACGGAAATTGATCAGTCATTCCATTGGCAGAAATGTATGGTAACACAGTATGAATAAATAAGTTAAAATGATCAGTAAAGGCAAAATGAACAGCTTTGAAAAAGAAAAAAGAAAAAGCCTTGATACAGTCAGATTCATATTTGAGCAATATCAAGTATTTCCGAAATAAAGGATGATGAAGGCTTTTAGACTTCAATGGTCATTGCTCTACAGAATAGTTTTGGACAAAAATATCATCATAACCCAGATTAGTGTTTTCCTTTTGAATACTAGGGGAATATTACTCCTTTAGAAGACTTTGATTATTTGATAGAGATCCCTGAATTTTATCAAAGCTATTTCATTGACCATATTTAAACAGAAAGATGATAAAAGAGACTATGAACAGAGAAAGAAAATTGGACAAGGAGTGAAAGATACATCTTCATTAATTAAAATCATGAACTTTAGGAGACTTGGACATACACTCAGAGGAGAGAGGAAGAAACTAAGGTAGGGAAGCAGATGTCAGTTTTTTTCTTTAGCACTTACATATATTTTGTGCTATCTAAATCTAAGCCAAGCATTTTTCTTTAACCATTACAACTTATATTTGCTTGCCTCAATTATTATTTAAATCTATACAGGATCTGAGTACTGGTGTCAGTCTGATGTCAAATTACAGTGTCAAATCGGCACTAGGTCTGAGGGTCTTTGTCTGCTTAATTTCATTGTTGGAAAGAGGCACCAGAGTTAGAAATSGTTCCTGAAAGGCCAAGGAAAGTGCTTACCCTAAAGCCTAATGAGACCTAAGAAAATGTAAAGGCACTTAGATCCCCCAAAAGAGAATAGTCTTTGACTATGTAGCTGCAAACATGTTCCAAAATGCTTCCTATATTAGTGTTGTTCCTCCCCTCCTTAGTCCGTTATAATTCTCTCATGTCTTACTGCCTAGGAAGTCTTCTATTTCTCCCCTGATTTAAACCATAGCTCATAGATATCAGCATAGAAATTAGCAGAGTATAGAAGTAAAAGCCAGCTAACATTCACATGACCAGTGGCCCATCTGGCAGAGTCCAGTAGGCAAGCACTAGTTCAGCACATCTCCAAAGTATCTGGAAACAGCCCTTCCTGGTAGTTGTCCTCCTCCCCAAATACCGTCTTTTTGGTTAATGCTGCATCTACCACCATCAGCTGTACAAAAAGCTTCTGCTTTTTCATCTTTGTGTTTCARTACACATCTGATGGTAGAACTGAATCTTAATGGGCTTACCTGAAGACTTGCACTGGTTTGTGTTATACTCTAAAGACCTATATTTCTCTGCTGGAGTTCAAAATTTTGAAACAAAACAAACTTTTCAACACTGACTGTAGGTTTCCTTCTTCCCAATAAACAAGTTCCCTGCTGCTGGTGACTTGAATACAGCCTTTCTTACATTTGTGTATTCTTGAAATACATAAAGCRGCAGTCATTTTATTGTATTTATGAATTCACTACTGAATGTCATGCTGAGTGACTCCCTCCTTACCAAACAAACTGCTGATTTTATTAAAGAAATCATAGCACAATACTTATGATGCACTCTATACTGACAATACGATTTCCAGATGGCTGGCAGCTTTCAATCTTGGATTTCACTTCTCATGACTGTCTGCAGATATGTTGTTTACAAATTTGTGCCTTCAACTTTAAACATTGTTTTTTTAAAAACTATCAATAAAAAGTGATGATTTCCATATATGGGGAAAACACACTCTTAAAAAAAAGAATAAAGACGAAAGAAGAAAATATATTTAAAAACTCATATGAATCATATTAGGTRGTTTTACATAACATTTATGGAAATATTTTTGTGTATCTCATGTAATTTTTTAACTTTCAGAAATATCTGTTTAAAAGATATTGTTTTTGAAAGATGTATGGATATTCCTTTCATGTATGAATAYGAATCTGCCAAAATGGAAATAAATCATTATGTATATTTGTGTTAGTCTTTCATGCCCTTTGCAACTGCGCTAAAGGAAATAATGTTTTCCTATATTTTTCAATAGGAAGTAAGGAACTTCTACCTAAATAGTGAACACTTCTGTATAAACAGTAGCTTTTAAGTATTCCTCATATTGTCAATTTGATTTGACAACGGTCGCAATGATACAAATAAATAGATGTCAGATACCTTCACTTTAAAGAAATGTAAGTTAAGGACTAAACAGAAGGTTCTAAAAACAGTTATTGCACTGTAGCAACATACGACTTTTAATTSTAGTTATTTTTAAGAAATGAAAGTCAATAGTCATTGTGTGATTTTATTTCTTTTTTTTTTTCCTGAGGCAAGAATCCTAATATACTGTATTTTATACTTCAAATTTATCAACTAGTATACATTAAAATGGAGATACATATTTTTTGAGTTTTTTTTTTCTGAAATATCCACACATGCACATATACAGAGACTGTTTTATATTGTTTTTTAATGATTCATCTTATAATTTATAAGCATAATTTTAAATACACAATTTTGAAAACTCTGTCCCTTGAGCTACTTTAATATAGACATTATTGGATTATGGCATGCATATATCTCCTGTTTATTACTTTAATAAATAGAATTATAAATACTCCTAGAATGTTGTGAGAGAAATCAAAGAGTTGGATGGGTAGGCAGACCTTTCTGAAATTTTGACTTTTACATAACACTTCATATTTCAACAAAAAGGCAGAAAAAGTATAATTTACTTAATTTCAAAGAAACCGTCAAGTTAGTGCTATTGTTAGCCTATGACAATTTATAATAAACAAGTATAATCCTTCTGACAGCATACGAAGTAGGTCAGATAAGACAAAAACAGTGTGGATGTAGCCCTTTGAAATGGAATGTTCTCCTGAGTTGCCCAAATATAGCACTCCAGAGTATCYGGCTTAGCATCCAATTGCTATTTCATAAAAACACACGTGTCAGGTATGTTCTGCCAGCTCAGTATGGATGTCTCAGGTACCTTATCATGTCTTAAGCAGCACTGGACAATCATTTTYCAGGTGGTGAACCATGCCCAATTTCTTCATGGATGAGAATGTAGCTTACATGTAACATCTACAGGCAGATATCTAAATCCAGACTTCTTAATTTATGGTACAAGCCTGAATATTTTAGAGTCTAATACATCTTAGCAAATAATTATATTCTACAGAATCTTCTGTAATTTTTGAGTCACTGTGAAAGAATATAAATAATTGATAAAAAAGGTGTAACCTCTCATTCCTTTGTTTTACATACATTAATTTACTTCTTTAATTTAATTTTGGTAAACTTTTCCAACAACTACAAAAATATTTGCAGACTGTATTTTCAATATAAAGTATATTCTAGGACTAAGATGCATACTCTGTTTAAATTTCACTTAAATCCTCAAAAATCAGCACAGATGGAATTTCTGTAAAATTAGCACTATTAAATTGCTCTGATAAGTTTCAAAGTGAACTGGATCCTTCGCAGTTCAGGAACAGATGAGTATCTGTTATAAGAAATCCACTTCAAAGCTCTTTGTTTCTGTTTTCTGTTGTAATATGCTCCTAAAATATTGCTATTTATTCTCTAAAAATAATATAATTTTGTTGAGAATTTAAATGGTAAAGCACAGTCCAAATAGCTCAAAATTTAAAGATGCCTGTAYGTTAAATTTGTAGCTATCAAATTCTCATCTAGTTTGGTTTAGTCCGGGCTGTTTTTCCTTTCCTTTCCTTTCCTGTTCCCACTCCTGCCCTCAGATATTCCTACCACTGTACAGGCTTGACCTACCTCTCTTCCTGAATGATAGGCTACTCAGTAACATTCAGGAAAAATAATTCATTTTCACTTCTGTAGAAATCACACGCTGCACACAGCCCTGGTATTTGGGTCCTTTGACAAACTCCTTTCTTTGCACCCTTCTTTCCTGCTGCTCGTCATTGCTTCCCTGAGTATCAGAGCTATTCTTCTCTGAATGTGTTAGTCATTCATGAATAATGACATAAAAGGTTGGCAATGTTTTAGAAGAGGAACCCTTTATTATACTTTTCTAACTACTATTAATACCTATAGTACTCAGCAGTTTTCTGATTTCCTTTTGTGAAAGGACAAGCTCTGTCTACATGGTGAAATTGCATGGGGTCTGCAACCATTAAAACTTTCATTAATGYGCCTGAAATAGAAGGAAACAGAACAATAGGTTTCGTTTGTGCTTGATAGGAGAAATTTCTAGATTTTCAAACATCTCTTATTTGCCTTCACCTGAATTTATAAGCACTAATTAGAGCAAAAGTCTAGCATGATGGACGTATCATTTTTCCTGGTCCATGTGTCTGAAAGAAAGCAAAGGTACTCCTATTTTGAATAATTTCCTTCACGTAAAATATATTTAGAAATATGCTTTCCATAACAAAATAGATAAAGAAACTAACTACAATGACAGTAGCTTTTCTAAGTGCTTTTTCATAGGGTTGTAACCCTTTGGGATACAGGAAAATTAAAAGGGGATAGTCTAGAGGCACAGGATTGTATATTAAAAAAAAAAAAAAAAAAAAAGAAAGAGAAGTAGGGCTAGTGTTTCATGGCAAACTAATGGAAGATTCAAAATACACATATATTCCTGAAGCGACTTGCTGAACTTTATTCTAAAAGGAGGTAGCAGAAGAAGACTGTAGGAAGAAAAGTCAAGGATCCAAACATCATCTTACCAAAAACCCCAGTACACTTTATAAACTATATATATTTTGACTCATTCACAGTATTCTGACTAATTCTATGTAAACGTACATTTAATATAGAGTATTTTTTGATTAAATGCTAAGGGAGCATTAAAGGTGTACTTCTCTTGGAAGGTGGTAAAGTAAATATTTCTACCGTGCTGGGTCAGCTCAGCCTGGTTGTGCAGAACTGTGGGGCTGCATATAAGAAATTGTAATTTGATTCTTAAGACTAATAAGAATTAAGGACTTCCTGGAGCATGCTGGCTAAAAATTTACAAACCTGTTTTTTTTTTTTTTTTTTTTTTTTTTTTTTCTTTTTTCACAAAATGCCCAAAGAGACATCTAATTAAAATGGAATATTTATATGTATACACTCTAAAAATATGCTTGCTACTACTTCTTGATTTGATTCTTTTTTTCAAAATTTGAAGGAAAAAAATAATTCTTTTCTGTCAAGTATAAATTACAAGTGCAGGAAAAACAGCAAGTCTTTATAATTATTTTAATGATGAAATGCTAGGATCTAATTATTTGCACAGCATTGCCACAATGTTAATACTTTTCATTCAATGGATGATATCAAAATTGTCTCAACATTGTATCAAAACAAACAAGATTTTATATATATATATATATATATATATATATATTTGTTTCACAATGTGGGTCTACATATAAGTCAATACATGTACAGGTATGTGTATGTGTATCCTTTCTAAAATCCTCTTCCTGCTCTTTTACGAGACTTTTGAAAGGAATGTAATGAATTAGGTTGTAAGTATAGTCTTGTGTGTCAGAAGAGGTCAAGACAGAGCATGAGAGTGAAAAGTTTGGCATTCTTTTATGCTTATTTAATGTTTCCTGATATGGAGTGAGGAAGTTATTCAGTGTTACCCTGCTGCTGACACTTTATGGATAGAGGCTTTTTGAAAAAGAAAGTGAAGCTTCTTTATCAGGGCATATGTAGTACATGCATGTCAAGCATAAAACTTGTCCAGTGCTCGGACACAAGATTCTTCCCTATTTGTCCTATTGTGGGGAAATTAGGTAGTTCAATCAGGAGCTCTGCTGGGTGCGAAGGGAACAGGCCTGACCTACCAGTGTTGAGAGCTCCCCATTCTTTCTCTAGACCTCAAGATCCACCAAACTGCATGTCTCCTGCCACCGTCTGATTCTTGCCCATGGCCTTGTCCTTCAGTCTGTTATCAGAGTTTCTTCGCTCTGTTTTTCATTGTTCGAGYATATTTAACTTGAAAGTTAAAGAGTAAAGATAACACTAAACATAATAAATGAATCATCATAAATGGATGAATGTGACTTCTCCCAGTTTCCATCTGCAGCTGAAAATGGCAGTGCAARCATGTAAAACCTTGTATTGGTTTGTTTGGGTGGGCAAGTGGCCCACCCAAAAAAGAATGAAGGAGTATAAAATGTGAGAGAGACACTTTTGTTCTTCAACTCTGTCAGTCAAATTTATTTTTCTTACTTGATGCTATAATTACAACTCTTTATAAGGCCAAAGGAGAGTTCCAAGAGAGAGTGTATGTTTAAGAAGGACAAAATAATTAGCTTCTGGTCAACCCTAGCRCATTATACTTGTGCATAGAACCATYATTCTCATAAAGAAAATTTTTGCATGAATAAATACCTGYTACTAATAAGGCAAATGTTTTCYTCATTCTCAGGAAATTTATTTTTTGAATCATTTCAGACAGTATTTAAGAATGTTGTTGATCTAAATGCTACACATTGCCACAGAGGAATTTTACTCTCTTTTGGATATTCAGATTGTGTTAACTGAAATGTAAAGCAAGATTTTCTTCCTTTTTATACTTGAAGATTAGGTACTTCTTCCTTTCTAGTACAGTCTGGAGCTCTAAAGCTCTAAGTTTTGGTCCTTAGATTCTGAGCACCTGACACGCATTGGCCTCTGAGAGAATCATGCATGATCATAAATCTCAACACAAGTATGAAAGTTTGTGGAGCTGGGGAAAGGGTTGGGGAGGAGGCTGYGCAACCCAGCCCCCAGGGAAGGCACTGGAGGGCTCACCATCTTTACAGCTGGATTCTATCCTAGATGATGATGTATATGGACATAATCCAGATCCTTTGTTTCCATGGTCTTTATGAAAGCATAATACATTTGAAGATACCCACTAGATATTTTTGCAGGAAAAGAAGGGAAAGAAAAAAATCCATATTTTTGGTATGATTGTATTGCAAACTGTGAGCATTCTGGGAATCAAATGTATCTGTTTTAAGGGGTTTTAGTAAGGTCCTTCATCAAAATCTTTAACAATCTTTTTGGTGAGATAAAAGCTTTCAAAAGCATTGATGATCTTCAGCTTTTTCCTGAAAGCTACGTTCTGAAATCATAAACCCTTATGTTCACACTATAGCTGCATTCCTGAATGTTACGTGTTCGGTAAAAGACAATGAACGTAGCTCATATTTTCCATTTTAGATAATCCCAGCAAGCTGGCATCAGCTGTCACAGAGAGTTGTGACAAATATTACTTAGTGAATACAGTAAATAATACTGTAAATAAATGTTCTTTTACCTAGTAGCTATATAGCCAGCTTAATATAGTGCCATGGCTGAGCTTGTCTGGCCCACTGATGCCAAAGCAATTTGTAAAGCGGTATTTTAATTTGTAAAGCTTGGCTATTTAGAATACCTGTGAAATTCACTGACTTTACTCAGATTCATCACATACCGTRCACTTATAGCAGTCTCGAGCTTGAGGGGGAAAAAAAGCCAAAAAGCTTCTTTTTCCTCCTTTAGTTTGCTTAGAGCTCCTATAACTGAAAGAAACAGGTTGCTTTGTCCTATATGTATGTATAGTTCTAAAACAGGAGAACTATCTGGTTTCTGGATACTTCATGAACAGGAAGAAAAAATGAAAAAGGTTATGTAAGAACAACATTTCAGATGAGTTTGGTCCAATGCAACAAATTGAAAGAATATTTTTTAATAAARCCATGTTTTCTTGGAATTGATTTTAATTCTTCCCTTTTTGGTTATTTAAGAAAGGTGAGACTATTCATTTTTGCCTAGAAACAAGTCAATATGTATGTATTTTCCAAAAAGCTTAACCTGCAGGCAGGTCACCTGAACAGCTAGCCCAGAAATCATATAAAAGTTCCCACTTTGCCCTCACCAACAGTAGCAGTCAAAACTAACATGCCTGAGGGCAGGTCAACATACGCAGACAAATGTCTATAAAAGTCTAAATTCAAAGTATTCATGTTCTAGCAAGAATCTAGTTCAGAATACTTTATTCTATCTCAAGAGATAATAAACCTCAAACAAATCTCTAACCAAATAGCTGTTCGGCACCTTAGGAGACCATTAAACTGGTTTCTAACCTCATATATAAGGTATAAAAGAACATCCAGGTACATCTACAATGTTGCCAGTAATATAAAACAGAATTTAAGTTCATTTTCAAAGATCAAAATTTCAAAGCTCAAAAAAGGAAAAAAACAGTAGAATGGAGGATTATTAAAATAAGACTATCACCTGCGCTTTATTAAGTGTTTGAACATACGGTATTAGCTTTGCAAAACAAAATTTTAAAAAGAACACAATTTATCAGATTAACTCATCCCCTCCCCCCCCGCCTTTCTCCACCATGCTCGGGGCAGGATGGGTGGAAAGAAAAGAAAGCTACTAGCCACGTTCTAAATGCTGTTGCATTCCACTTCTGCTGCCTATGAAGATGGCTGTTGTCATATAAGGTAATGGACCTTGTAGCCCTTTATTGCTATAAGCCATTATATAGAGGAAAGATAAATATTTTAAATATATAAGTATCCAAAAATACATTTCCACTATACTTTTAGAATATAGCTATCATTATTTTCCAAACTGCAGCCTTTCATTTTGTGTATCATTTTTGTATGTGAATAAATGATATACGTTTATATGTCTTGTCAGGCATCTTGCCTTGAAAAATGTAATGTAATTTAAAGTATATCACTTCAGGAGATGCCACAGGGGAAGCACACAAAAGCAACTAAGAGTATTTTCCTCAAGCAGTGAAAGTGCCGAGGTTTTTCAGTATCTCAGAGTTTCCCATAGCAACTCATTTGTTGACCCACTTTAAGGAAACCCTATCCGTTTCTACCTGATTTTTGATTTTCAAAACTAGGTATTAAAAGCATTACTGATATATAACTGAAACTTTATTCCAAAAAGGACTCTCTGATGATGGAAATGCACAGTTTTTTTTAAAAAAAACTAGATTGTATTTTCATATCTTTTCAATAATAAATTGTGCATGTGTGTGTATGTATAAAAATGTAATGATCATATCATCAGATATTCATTTAAGGTATGCTTGATAAAAGTGGTCACTTTAGCAACAAAAGCCATTTTTTTTAACTCAATCATCACTTTTAAAAACAAAAGTATAGATTAAATTGACAGCTATAAATATGAGGCAACTGTGTTAAAATATGCAACCACAAAAACATTCACATAAGCACTTGGAAGCTTTTCATCCCAAGACACAGTTTAGCTAACATACATGTATGTTCGGTTTTTCCTCCAACAAAATGCCTTACAGTCTAAAATATSAGATGAAAATATCTCTTTCTGGATATCTGGGCCAAATTTTCAACTCTCCCTGACTTTAAAATTGATTTTTTAAAAAAATATCCAAGCAATGAGAGAAAATCTGCAATAGTTTTGTCACTTTCTCCTTTTCCTTCTAGGAACGTGTATATCTGTAGAAAGAACTGTAACACTGATCTGAGCTCTTGAGCATATCCTGTTCTTACACCTGCAGAACATAGGACACCTGGTACWCGTTTCTGCCAAGACGTGGGTTGGACTCTGGCGTGCTGTGGTGTACTGCCCTTCAGCCACATCCAGGACAAAACAATATCCCAGACATTAAGATGGACATTTTATCCTTCAGTGGAGTAACCTAATAACCTCCTGTGGCAGAAGCAATCCTATTGCTATACAGGATTTTTGAATCTGAGTGTAGTCTTTCTCAGTGGCTCTAAGGCTGTTTAAATATTAAGATACGGACGAGTTAAACTCCCTTAGTCTTTAGCAACAAATTGAGCAGACTCCTCATCTGCAGTAAAGATCAGGCTTCTTATTTGTGCTTTTGTGTTCCTATCTCTCTCTCTCTTCCTTTTTGCTGTACTGGGGAAGGTTTACGGCTGGTTATTTTTAGGAGTTTAGTGACTTTAAAATTGTCTACGTGACCAGTGTGTCTCAAAATCAACTCATATCCAAGATCACGTGAAGAGAATCCTAGGCAAATATTTTAAAAACATTGGAAAAAAAATTAAATGTACACCACGAAAGAGGGCTTGGATGAACTTTTGAGTTTTAATTATATAAAGTTATTGACAATATAGGTGATTTTCTGGGAACCTCAGTTACTACTCTCCACCCAAATTCCTTGGCAGGATTTCCTTTATTTCTTTTACTAGGGTTTAAATATAGGTTTTCAAAAATACTTGTGTTTAGGAACCTAACTGGCAGAAATGTGAATATGTGATCTAAGAGTACTTTTGTCTCCCTGTTGATGCAAAGGCAGGTAGTTCATGAGCTATTCAGATCATCTTTCTATGTACTTGCCTGTGTACAGGGTTATATAATAGTGATATATGTTCTGCATTATGTCAGTAGTTTACCTTTAAGGATCCTCTCTTGATATTATGTATGTAAAAGTTGATGGGGCATCTGAGAATATAACTTGGATTTTTTGAGAGATTTGATTTTTTTAAAGCACTCATTTAATTTTGCTGTTTATATGTTGAGATTACAATGCTTTATGGCATCATTCATGATTTCTGTATATTTATTAAATAAATAGAGCTTCAGGTTCAGAATAGCAGCAATGTGGAACAGACAAATACTTCATGCCAGATGCTTCCCAAATTGGATAGTAAAACTGCAGAAATATATGATTCAATATTTCCTGAAATAAGTTTCTATAAAACTCCTTCATTGATCTCTAAGAACCTAATTCACTATCTGAATTTTGAATTTTGTTGGATATGAAACATCTGCCAGTAAAAGACAAAAATTATGCAACCTCTATTTCCATATTACAATTGTTGTGGAAAACTTGGAAATTGTGAAATGACCTGCTTCACTTCTGCTTTTTCCCAGTTTTTGTATAGTTTCATTACTAAAGTATTGAAGTACTGAATCAGGACTGTGGTTTAGATGAGATAATACGCTTAAGTGATCTGTTTGATTTAAATGCATGACAGAATAATTTACTTTCAGGAAATATACATATTGCTGTAACAGACAGATGAAAAATGTAGCCTTAAATCAAAAAATAAAACTGTATTTCATTTAAAAAGTAATTCAAATTTCAGAGTTCTAGCCATTAAGACACTCACAAGACAAAGTTGGATTTAGTGGGCTGAATAAAAAAGATAGAGAAACTCAATACAGAATTTTGATTAAAAAAAAATGCACATAGTGAGTTTGTTAATTTTCTGAGATGCATTTGTCTCTGCCTGTGTGCTGGATTGTACTCTGGCTCATATCAAAAGCGAACAAAATTTGAATGGCTAACACTAAGTTGTTCTGAAATTTCTCTTAGTCACTTCCTAAAACACTGGAGCCAAGTAAATAAAGGATCGCTTTTAGGTGTATTTCAGAGAAAGTCCTTGATCTTACTTGATTCTTTTTGTAGTAGTATTTCACTGTGGAACAAAATGGAATTTATGCAATGATATCAAGTACATATTGATATGTACTTGGGGCATATCAAGTGACTTCAAACAATATTATTCCACATACCAGATTAGAAAATCATGAAAGAAAATGGAGGGAAAGAAGTACGCTTGCAAATACTATTATCTGTTTCACTGTGCCTTGATATAGAGAAGATTTTTAAGAAATGCCTGCAACCTGACATATTTTAGAAGGGGAAATGCATTTTATTATAGGAAGAAGAAGCAGAGAAGACAAAATCAATTGCCTAAGAAGTTAGTTTCTCTATATTCAGTGGTCCTTGGATATTTAGAAAATTTATTAGTGGTATATTTTCTGTGACTAAATTGTTTCTATTGTATTCCATAGGAACATAGTAATTCCAGTCAATCTTATAGAGCTTTTAGGGTTTGTTTCATTCCTATCATAAATTTAGGTAATTTCTATAAAATTATTTGATCCATAAATCGTGCTAGAAGCAGTGCAAGAAACAGTGTTCTTGAATTGTCTGATATTTGAGGTCTCAAGGACCCCAGACAGCAGTTATAGTGAGAAAAAGTGAACCAAGCTGTTATAAAACTCAGCTCTAGAAATTTAGTTCGAGTTCATTCTGGAGGGCTCTTCGTGTATTTCAGAAATGTTCATCTAGCTTGACTAGAGTTATAGTTACATGTTTTGCTGGCAGATAAACATAATATCCATCTTGAATATAAATACTAAATAAATGAGAATTCGTGGCCAAGAGCCCAGAATTCGTGGTGGTTCTGGTATAAAAAGGCATCCTATTTCTCATGCTCAGCCTACTTATAGTCATCATATGTTGATAATTAACAACAGAATTTGAGATAGCCTCACTTTTAATTTTAATTTAAAAATAATTTCCTTCTCTCAATATTTTACTACTTTTTTACTGTTAAAGGACAGTAAATTAATGCTTACTGCTCTTATCTAAATTTATATACTGTAGTATTTGCTGGCATTTTTTCAAATGAACAATTACAGAGCTTTTGGTTAATTTTTTGGTGGATTTGGCAAACAGGACATTGGCTTCTACATCATTTATTTCCAGATTTTCAAAATAGGTAGGGATTAGTGGTGCAAATGAATGCCCCAGAGGAGGTCATTTAAAAATCTTAATTGATATTTATCTACATCTTTGAACATCTTTAAAAAAGTCACCTTAAGGCACATATTTTATTAYTCATTTGGAGACATTCTGTAATGATATCTATGAAAATTTTTACAAGGCTACTGGTAGATTATAAAATTATTCCCACCCAGGGAATGTTTTGTAAACATAGCCATAGGTGTTATGGAAATATACATTTGCGTCTGTTCTACACAGCCATGCATTGGATTAAAGATTGTTCTATTGATATAGTTGTCAAAATAAAATGAGACATTTGCTTTGCCTTTCATTAAAGGAGTGTGTACCAATTTGGTTCATTACAGCATTTTTTTTCAAAATGTTCTTCATTGATTTTTTCACTACAACTGCAATTTGTCTGATTTTTATAGCAGATCAAGACTTTAATATTTACCCACTAGAACTTTTTACCATGGAAATTAATCCATTGATGGTTCAATTGTAAGTAAACTCAATAGTGCCATGATAGCTCTTGATGAGGCATATTACAAGCTCCAGAAGCAACTGTTCCCTACAAATAAAAAATTTTCTTTGGTGTAAGCCTAAGAAGAAATATTCTGTTCCCTCTCTAAATCTGTATCAATAACTCATTCATTAGAGTTGCAACGTATTTTCCCAAGGTAGAGACATACACTTTACACTGATAATAGTTCATTTTTATTTATCTTGTTGGAATACTGCAATTGTACTGCCAGACTTTTTTTCTTATTTTTTTAGCAAATAACCTTTGGGACACACAACTCTGAGAATTAGGAGCCTGGTAAGGAACTGACAGTGGTATAATATCACATGAATTAAGTATCGCATGGTAGAGATGTAATTTATAAATGGCTGTGGATTACAGATTACTGTATCTGCAAAAGAAGTAGTGATACTATCATTGTCTTCCCATTAAAATAATATCATCTATTTAGAAAGGAAAACAATGCCATATAATATGGGAGAAAATATGCCTATAAATAGTATACCAAAAGAAAAAGAAAGGGAGCAGGGTCCAGTCTAAGACTAGACTGGAACTCTAAAAGCTGATGTGGGTCTGAATATGTTGTTGTGTATAAACATATACAAATTGTAGAAACTACAATATATATGAGAAAAAAAATAAATTAACTGAAGAATGATTGTACTTTCTCATTCCAATTCAACAAACACACAAACAAAAAGATAGGTGGAGGAAGGGAGGATGGAGAGAGAATACGTGACTTGTCACGTTGACTCGCAGACCTACACAGTTCCTTCTCTTCAGTTTCTGATTGCTGTACCACCATCAGTGCTGTAAATGGAGAAAAAAGCTTCTGAATGTTTCCCCCAGGTTCTCAGTAAAAGCAGGAGTAAACAGAAACTGAAGTGGTGAGAGGGATGGATTTGCAGAGTGGAGACAAAGACAGTTGGAGAATTTTTGATAGTTTCTAGGTCTCGTAAAATGCTCTTTTATCATCAAGGTTAAAAAAAAGCCATTATACTCATTGAATGGAGAAATAACACGATGAATGAGATAAAATGCATAAAAGATTAAAATAAAAACTGTTTTATGAAAATCAGTGAACTTCAAAAATAAATCAAATTGCTAGAGAGATTTTTAAGGTAAATGAGGAGCTTTAATTTTTAGGGTACAATTTTCTGGTTCTATTTAAAATACTGTAATATTTTTTAAAGTTAACTTTGGTAGTTTTACTCCATGAAATGAACTACTAGACTTTATAATGTAAAAAAATRCTGAGACACTTACGTAGCTTCTTTACATCACATGCAAATTACTGCTTTCCAATCAATAGACATTTTAAAACACAATTGGTATTCTGGAAATATAATATGCTATCTCTGCTACTGATGTTACGTATTCACATCATAGATATGAGCTCTAGAGAAACAATTACAATATATGCTGCAAATGCATATTAAGACACAAATTATATTAAAGATCGTGCTTTAAAAGGAGACACAAGCCAGGCTTCAATTTTGCACCTGCAATCATTTCCAGAATCAGCAGAGTGGACACATAATTGCAAACCAAATGATTGCATGTAACTGTCAAGATAGTTAATTTTCAGGTTCAGTCATCCGGTTACATATTTAAATGTTGTAATTTGTGTCAACAATTATTAATGYCTATAAAATTTTAGTTACAAAATTTATTTCACTTCTACAAATTGGCCTCTAATATCTCTGCACTTTATTGTCTGCAGGTACATTATTGGTAAAAAGGAAAGGGGATATTTGYAACATTGTAAAAGTGGAGCATCTTTTTTTGCCAAATACACATTTATGGTATAATTGTAATCTATGTTGCATTTAGACAAGCTGAAAAACATAGTTTTTGATATTCCACAAGTGAGAGGATTTTTTTATTTTTTGGTCATTCCAGTCCAAAATGGATTGAAACTATTTCTATGTTTCTGTGTTGTATCTTTTTCCCCAAATTTTCCAGCAAATCAGAATTTTCTTAGACCCTGTTGCCCCTATCGGAACTTGGCTTGCTGATATTTGCTGTTAATCTGCTACTGCAGGCAGTTTTGCTGTGAGAGTGTTGGTCTCTCAGGGTAGCGGTGGTGAGCTGAAGGTGCTTGGGTATGTGCTGAATCCAAGTGGCCCTGAGCCATCGACTAACTGAGCTTCCCATCCTTTGTCCCTTATTCTAAGCTAATTTTGTCAGGAACCTACTCATAACCTCAAAAACACTGCCTTAAATTCAGTGAAAAGTTTGAACAAAATGTTCTGGAGCTTAATGAAATGCTATTTTTTGGTGAAATTTGTCAGAAAATTTCCAGCCAAACTTCTTAGGCTYGTGTTACCCCACCTCTAACCTGCCTGATGCAGTATTTCTTATTTACTTGTAAACTAGACGTGTTTCATATCTCTGAGGATGAAAGAAAGCCCAAAGAGCACATCACACTCCTGGTATCTAGTTATCAATGCAAAAAGCTTGGGAGCAGAAAGCTGTTCTACTCTTGCATGGAGAATATGGGCATTAATGCAATATTCCCCAAACTGTGTTAATGCTCACATTTGCTTCTAGCACAGATCTTGGCGTGAAACCCATACRCAACAGGTTTGCTGCAGTGATGGAGGCATCTATCAAAAGGACTGTGGAGGAATTTTGCTCTGGTTCCCATTCTGTGGTGTGGGCACATATTCTCTGTCACATGATACATTAGCACCTACATTGCTCCAAGTCTCACTCCTCTTCCTCCATCATATCTGCCATTCTGGCAGAGAACTAACTGTAAAGAACAAATTTAAATTTCAGAGCTGTTTTATTCCTACTGATGGTAGCTCTGCCATTAATTATAATGTGTGTAGGTCTGTGTCTGACCACATATAATCCTCATTGCTGAAGTTAAATTTGAGATTTAAGTTTAAGCCACATTTTTATGTTTAAATAGAAGGCTAATAATCAATATATTTTTCAGATATTTGATCATTGTGAAACTTATTCAATTTAATATCAGTATCCAACAATTTTAATTTGTGCAGATATATTATTTATTAACTGCTTTATTCATTTTCCATTGCTAATGCTTTCTCCCAAGACGTAAATGAAAATATTGAAGAATGGATACATAGTACTCTCTAGTTAAATTAACAATATGTAGGAGCAAATATACTGAGCAAACACAAGTAATATTATTTTTTATTTTGATCTTTGCTTGTGATACTGTAATTCATTTTTACAGAAATTGGCTGCAAATTAACTACATTTGGAAACAGTTGGGTGAGTTTGAATGCAATTTTGTTTGCTTGCTTCCACATGTTTGCACTTTTGTTTTTAAACTGCAAATTATTTATTGCTTTAGATGAAATATGTTACCTTTAACAAAAATATTTGATTTTGTGTTTGCTAGTTGTTGCTGGCTACCAAGCTATAGCTTGGTTACAGGAACATAAACATGAAACCTATGATTAAAGAAGCACTTCCTAAAATCTTGATAATATAATACTCAAAGTGATGGTGGCTTGTAACACCTGAAAAATACACTTTGGAGCTTGATACACCTTCCAAAAATAGGCTTATACCCTCTCTATGCTTTAAGTCCCTTATTACATGTCTGTTATGGCTCTCTGGTTTGGGCTGTGCAACCAACTGACTTTTTTGTGTATTCAAAATGTTTTATTTCATATTAAAGTAAATACATAAAATGTCAGCTGTAAGCTGCCTGTTCAGTTGTTTCTATCCTCTGATTTGAATTTTGTGCCTGGGGATGAACACCAGCAAAGTACTGGCCAGCACAGATTAACTGAGAAGAATCTTGCAGGCTTCTGCAGATCATATACGTTGTAAAAAAATGTGCAATAGTTAGTTAGAAAATTGTGTATGGCTGTGGAAGATTGAGTTTGACTATCCTCAAGTCCAAAAAGTTTAAGAATCTGTATAGAAGGAAATTGTAGCATATGAAAGCGGTTAGGAAAGAAGATGGATGAGTCACTAGTATCACTTGAGGCTTACAGTTTTGGACACCAATGGGTATCTAGTTATCTAGCCAATGTTGTCAGTGTTGCAAATAGACCCTCAAAAGCTTAAAAGGGAGCAGAGCCCTTCTAGAATGGCAGATGGAAAGCTACCTGCGGGGATTTCAAATTAAACTTGGTGTCCATATGGGGGCAACAGAGCTGGTCTTTAGTTTTCTGAGATCTAAGGATCCCTGGATCCTTAGTTGGTGAGTACAAACATAAAGACACCTTCACCTGCAAACACAATCTCATCCTCAGTTTCATGGGCTTTCTCTGGAAGCCACTTTTTGTTTTTTATATGTGAATTAGTATGGAATTTCTGTAACTGAGGTGAAAGCACCAATATCTGTAGAGATACCTGAAAAGGGGGAAGGGGCAGCTTGGTGAATATAAAGGGCTGGATCTTTAGATGATATAAATACATGTAACTCTGGTGCCTTCAATAGCATTACATTGATTTACCGTCCAAGGAGCTGGCTGAGCTGCAACACAAGAATTCAGTGCTGTTTGAGGTCTGTGATGCTAAGATGACAGCCTATAAGATGGAGCAGTCATTAATGCTTAATGCTCAAGAGACCAAAAAAAAAAAAGAAAAAAAAAAAGAAAAAAATATGTTTCCCTATTGTAATGGTCTTTGCATACAGATACATTTCTTTAATCTTTCATGACTGTAAAATAAGATAGAAAAGACCTACTTCAAAATTATTTGAAACTTGCTAAGACTTCAAACTATAAAAATCAAATATGACAGTGATTTCATTTATCTGAATGTTATTATTTAGAAAGCAACATGTTTATGTTTTAGTATTTAAAAGAGAGAAGATGGCTAATTTTGTAATTAGGTGTCATTGACTTTCTAATAGTTATAAGCAATATCTTGATAGCTCTCTGCCTATGATTATAGCAGCATTTACTGTTAAGATTATAGCTCTTTTTGTTCAGCCTTCAATTATTTAAAAAGCAGCCTCAGTAAAAATTAGTTCATAAAGGATCTGAACTGAATCCATTTGCTTTTTCATGAGAGTTTCTTTATATGCCCCTGAATGCATTATTTACTTGTTTCCTTTATGGAACATTTATGAGTACAACTAAAGAGAGCAATTTTGAATTGATTATTCTAGGTTTACTTTGTTTTCATATACACTTACACAAGTATGAAAAAATAAGTGTCTGAGATGGATTCACATTTTCTCCCAAATGAAAAAGCTCACATTTTTGTACTCCGAAGAAAGGTTTTGTATAYTTGACAAAGCCATTGAGTACGATTCAGACTAGTGACCTGAATCATTAAATGCTGTCAAAAAGGAGCAATATTGTTCTAGTGACATCAATCAAATGGTAATGCCCTTTGACATTATTCCTAAAGGACTCTGAAAAATATAGCAGAGAGCAATGGGATTTTTTGTTATTGCACTTGAACGACTGAGTAGAATTTTTTAATAGATAAAGGGATTGTGTGGTACAGCATCAACACAAATCTTATATCAATAATAGAATAATTTTTWTATATATAGTAGCACTGTGGATTAGAATCTCATTGTTTCATGTGAAAGACAGATAGGATCATATAACAAAATACTACAATTTTGGCCCAGGCTATCTGATCAGGAAAAACCAAGGAATTAGGCTGTAATTTCTCTCTCACAGTAATCCRTTACAGCTTCCTCACCCACAGTGCTTGTACAGAGGATGGGAATACTTTTTAATTATAATCAATTAAAAAAAAACATACTCTGAAGTCATGTGGGCATCTTTTTGCTCAGTGCCAGAGCCACACCTGGAGCCACTCGTATGCAAAGTCAACAACAGCTTTAGAAGCCATCTTAAGATTTTTCCAACTCTTTGGCTTGACTCAGTGCTGAGGCAGTCTCTAGATAACTTATACTAGCTGATGGGCTGCTTAGGGCTGGCCTTTCTTCACCTCTAGCATGTGTTCCAGTTACAACTAGAGAGGTCCCATCACGCAAAACGTTCAATATCACCTTACAGCCTCAAACACATCTGTCTGCATTTTAGGAAGCTAAGTGTAGTTTGCTGGCAGTTTCTCATTGATTTTAAGCACGTGGATCTGAGGCTAAACCCGGTATATTTTGATGTCAGAATTACATAAAATCGATCTGAAGTGTGAGCAAAAGCTCTCAGAATATAATTTTTGGCTAAACATTGACCACCTTTCATAGAATCAGAGAATCATAAAATCAGTAAGGTTGGAAGGGACCTCTGGAGATCATCTAGTCCAACCTCCCCGCTCAGCAGGGTCACCTAGAGCATGTTAGACAGGGTTGCATCCAGGCAGGCCTTGAAGATCTCCAGAGAAGGAGACTCCACAACCTCTCTGGGCAACCTGGTCCAGTGCTCCGTCACTCTCACAGGGAAGAAATTCCCCCTCCCGGTCAG
>NW_028186299.1:741023-790034 GCF_003343005.1 Rhea americana
TCCTGTTATATATATGAATAATTCCTATTAGCAATTCTGCCAGTGCACAAAATATGCACAAAAGTGGGAATGGATTTTTTTTTGGATGATTTTTCCCAAAGAAATTTARGCAGGTGATTGTTTGTCCCCTCTTTGGAGTGATTAATATGAGGATTGGWTCAAATCTGACTGGACAATCTGACTGAAGTCAGATAGTGATACTTTTTTACTTTGAATCAGTAGGCAAACAAGTATTCACCTACAGTTTCTGTCATGAAAATTTAGTTTCCTCTTCTGCTGAGGAAATTTGAACTCTTATCTACTAGGGAAGGACATTTAAAGACAAGCAGAAGTAGGGCTATTTTCCTGCCCTCCTGACCCAAGCTTGACTGTTGGCTCAAAGATAACTTGGGCAATCCTAAGTAAAATAGTATTTTGAATCAGTTCAAAGAATGTTATGTTTTAATTTTTGTTTTCATAAAATTTACTAATTGAAAACTAAWTTTGGAAATAAGCACCTATTCCCTGTCTATTTCCTATTCTGTTGGGATATAAGAAATATCATTTTTTTAAAAGAAGAAACAAATTTACATTAACTGAAAATCAGTGGTTTCACTAACTTTCCTATAMTTTTCCTTTAAGTTGTCATGACTCAGATCTCTAACTTGATTTTATAAGCTTGAACTCTTTTTCACTTCTGCCTGGGTGTTCTTGATACTAGGTATATATGTGCAGGAGTAAATTGGTCCAATTAATTTTAATAGTCACCCTAGATATGGTATACAATGAGGTGGTCAATGAGGGGATAAGAAATCATAAATAACTAGACCCTTCAATAACTTTACCTCCTTTATCCAGTTACCAGAATTATTTTCTGAGGTAGTTCAGTATTAACAATGCAAGAAGTAASTTTTCACAGAAGGATGGTGCCCCACAGGTGTGCCTCAAAATAAGAATTACTCAGACTGTTCCTTGAGTGTTGCAGTTGGTTATTAAATCTTTTTAAAGGCTATATATGAAAAATAAAGGTAACTTTTACTGAACTATAATATAGATGAAGGGAATTGAATCCTGTTACTAACTCACTTGAATATCCTTAGGATAAGGATATTAATAAAAGCATACATCTGGAACCAGCAAACAAACATGTCTTTAGTCTGTTTCTTTTCTTGAGCTCTGAAAAGACTCAGGTTATTTTTTAATGTTCCTTTTTGTGTCCTGAGGTTTTTATTTATTTATTTATTTTTAATAAAAAAAAGGCATATCTGGCTCATCAATTGTATCCACAATATTTTGGAGAGGTAGTCCTAATCCACTTGCAGGAATGTCGTGAAATGTTGCCACTGGTAAGGTAATGATCTTCCATTTATGTCATTGAAAGTAGCTATAATGTGACAGGGAAGAAATCTCTTTTTTTCTCTGATTTAATTTTTATATATAGAGAGAGACACAGAAAGAAAAAGACATCTTACCATCTAAAATGAGAAAAGATCAGAAATTTTAGTAATACTTAATGCAGACGTGGAACTGTATTTACTGGCACTGCAGTTTCAGTGTTGCTATTGAGGAGTGTAGCTGCTCAGGAAATATGGAGAAAAGTTTAAAATGTGGACATTTTAATTGGAATAAACTATTAGAAGTAGCTAACAATAGGTCAAAATTAGCATATTTTGTGTCTGGAGAAAGGCAGGTTAACATGCATGGCATTTTGGAAGTAGTCACAACCTGACAGATAGTAAACCACACACTCARCTGAGGAAGAAAAAAATTCCGTCTAAAATTGTAAGCTTTGCAATGTAAATTTATTATGGATCGTCTATTAATCTTCCTTGTTTGATAACTTGTATTAGAAAAAATGTATTTTATGAACCTAATCCCATTTGCCTTGTTCAAATGAAACTTTACCTTGACCTCAATATTTGGGGATATAATCAATAAAAGCTCCATCGTCTATTATTACTGTATGCTAGCAAAACATGCAACTGGACAGGACTACGTACCTGTCTCCCTGTCAGCATCACAGATCAGTTTGGTGCAAGGACACTAGCAAACAGTTGTGGCAAAACAAACAATAGGAAATTACTACGTGTAGCTACAGACAGGTGAAACTCACCATGGAAATAATTACACACAGAGGCTGGCTCCAGAAAGACCCTACAAAGGTTGGTTGTCAATCCTACCTAGAGTCACAGGCTTCCTTTAAATGTATTCTCTGATCTTGATGGAGAACGCTAATCAAAACGCCTGTGCCGGGAATCAGCRCTGCGTTAAAAATTCTTCTGTAATGTAGGGCAGCCTTATTGTCCAACTATGCTTTTACTCTCAAAACATAATAGAAGATACGTGGAGTTTCCCAACCAGGGAACACAGAATAAGGCCGATAAGACAATCTGGGACTGAAAAACAGCCTTTCTGCAGATGATAAACTGGGTCCAGGGACTATATCAAGTTAAGTGTACAGGAATATAATATAAGTAAAATCAGAATTTCATTAGGTTTGAATGTGATGTCTTATTTAATAGAACCCTCCTCATTAATTGTATTGTTTTCAGTCAACCTACTTCTTGTGGTTACTATRTAAATATTTTTCTACTATAGACTTTTTCATATGGACCTCCTTTTGTGTCATTTCCAATCAGCTTTGTATCAGACAAATGACGACACTCATAAGGAATAACTATGAAACAACAATATCAAACTGATGCTAATCAGTCTGAGGAAAAAGTGGAGAGAGAGAGAGAGTCCTATAAAACTGAACAAAAATCACACACAAATGGGCATTATCTGTACAAATAAAGAGAGCACAAAATCCAAAGGAGAATAAATGGGGCATATAGGCTGAGAAGTATAGATAAGAGAAGGAGTAAGATACATTTTAAGAGAGGTAAAAGTGTAGTAAAAGTTGAGCAAATATAAAAATGATTTGACTGAGAAAAACATAGTGCTGAAGCTTGCAGGCAGGCCTGAAATATAAAATAACCAGTCCTCTAAAGAGAATTCTTATGATTAGTGTAATAAAGGGAAAAATAGCAAGGATAAGTGTATTATATAGGAGGCAAACTAGATAATTGAAGGCTGATAAGTGCTTGTGACTGCTTTWAAATTGATTCAAAAATGCATCTTTAGGTGATATGAAATTAACATATTTCTTCATGAACACAGGTAGCAAAAAATGTCACCAATACAATGAAGAGAAAATAAAGGAGAAAGGAAAGAAAATGTGTACAATTTCCAACCAAGAGAATCAATGCAACTGTTTTTAGTTCTGTAAAACTCTCTTAATTTCCTCTTTGACTTACTCTATATGTTTTTTATTTGTCTTGTGAGAAATTAATTATTACTTAGAGCAGAGGAATAACCAGGTATTGGTGTATATTTTTTCATTAAGTCTATAATGTGTATGAGGGTGAGGAAAATAGAAAAAGAAAAAAAAGAATATTTAATTTCCATACTTACAAAGAGAAAAAAAAAAGATGCATGATTTTGGATTTACACTATTCTTGATTTGTTAAAGATCAAATTGAGATTTAAGATGTTTCTGTGCTGTATGCAGAAAATAACCATGTTTTGGAATTCTAAGAACTTTCTTCTAGTTATCTGACTGGCTACTATCGGAGACAAAGCACTGGTCAGACTGGGCCTAGCCTTGGACCCACTATGACAACTACCTTTTCCTTATATTTTTGGCCAGATAGTTCCGTTAAACTGAACCAATCTTTTATTATTATTATTATTATTGATTGGACATAATTCTATTAAATATTAGGTTTCTGTGTAAATATCAGTGTTTTCTGAATCTTGAAATTTTTAGTCAAATGGCATTCCATTAAACTTTTTGGAGTTTCTGAATTAAGTAGTAAATCCAGTTTATTTCATCATGCTTTTTTTTACTATGCCAAGTCTCCCTTCACAATTAGCAAGAAGTCTGGAACAGAATGTTTCATTTGACACGAAGTGAAACCTTTTCTCTTGCTTTCCAAAGAACTGTAGTGCATCGGCTTTCGGGGAGCAGTTTAATAAGTAGCTGAGGATACAGCCCATTTCATTTTTGCTTTTTCTAGGTAACAGATAATCTTTGTCCAAGACTGCATAGATTACATCAGCTATTTCAGATTTAACATTTTCCCATTTTCCCTGAGCTATGGTTTGCAGTAGATATTGTATATTAGGAATAATGAAATATAACCAAAGACCAAATTTTMTTTTGCTATTTCTGCACTAGGAAATCAGCTTCAATTAACTCATAGTGTAAGGTCTACCACAGAAAAGGATATATGGCTACATCTAGTATTTGCTCTGGAGGAAAAGGCTTAAGGAAAGTAGTAGCTTTATGTCTAATATGTGTTTTCCACCTAAGCAAACCTAGAAGAATACTCCATTCTTATTGTAAATTTGACTTGATAGGAATCACACAGTGTAACTTAAGGTTTTACATGTCATTGATTGGTTAATTTCCATAAGCAAAGCATATGCTTTGGAAAAAAAGGGCAGATTTTCCATAGGAATCATTTTTACTGTGAACAATAGTGATTCATCCCTGAGGCATGGCTTCATCTTTATTCTTTCTCAGATTTCTGCCAGAATTTGGTAGCTACACATCCATGGCAAAACTTGCTTAAAAGATGGTGCAATGAAGAACTGTTTTTTTCAATATATTCTCAAATACTAGGTGGTTGGTCACAGCAATTTCTGGTTCTGTATTTACATTAAAAAATCTAAAAAATATGGTGTATTACTARGAAGAGAGGTTTAGATTCTTGATCAATATGATTAAAGTGTGTAGCTGCCTTTGTGTCATTATACCTGGGATATCACCTAACACGTGGTCTAACCTGGTCTGAGGTCAAATTCAGCTCTTGAGTCATTTTTGTCTATCCCTCTGCCTTTTCCCCACAGGGAGCGGGAAATAGCTACCTGTGTGCTTTCTTCTCCGTTTTTTTCAAAGCCAGGTAGAAAATCAGGTTGCCATGGTCACTGGGGAGGCAGAGTTCTTCTGCCAATGGGTTAGCAGGCAATTACTGTGGAAGAAATGAATGGACACAGTAGCAGTGGGAGACCTGAGCACCTGAGGTCAGGTGGGATTTACTGGTGTGACAGGAATGTTCACACAGGGAAGAGCAGAGTGTAGACCACAGCTGTTGGCTTCAGCATGCCAGAGTGTCTAGATGCAAGCTAGAWTTTTATGTGTCTCAATTGCAGACTGAATTATTTCCCAGATTTTTATGTTTGGTGTCTCTAAGAGTTCATTTTACATATTCCACCAGACATCTGTCACAGTAGTGACTTGGGCTAGTTATTYAGAGGTGAGATTCTTATGCAAAGACTCTTTGCAGGCCCTCTATAAGCTATGATTTAAATATTGTAATCTTGTTCTCAAGTTCTATTTTTCATATTCTATTCTAACAGCATATCATTTCTACACAAAGAAAAAAGTTCAAAAAGCTATGTGATCTATGCTGGTATTTTTTTAGTAAAAAGTAATTTACTAAGTAACTTACTTCAACTAATAGCTGAATACAACCTCCATTGTTGATACCATTCTGTTTTCTGAGATGGTGTTTATATAACCCAAGATACATAACAACTTCTATGCTCTACCTATTGTGCTTTATCTAATAAAATTCTTCAATATTTAGGTGCAATTATGCACACGGACAGATTGTGCATATAAAGAAGATGTATGGACAGAACATTTTGTCATGACCACTTCAGGGTCATTAGCTTTTGTTATACAGTGTGTTAACAATCATCAAAATAAATTAGTTATTCACACACTTGTGAGATACAAGGAAAATATGTTTGCAACAGCATCACAGGAAATAATATTGGCTCTGTCAGAAGCTTGGATTACATGAAAACAGGAAATGATTATAATAAATGGAAGAGTTTCTCCAGCAGTAATCATAGAATAAGGAAAGAAATGCATGCATTTTACCAAAAATATTTGTCATAGCTATCTGTTTCACCTTCAATGGACAGCAAATGTTTTTTGAGAATCCCCTGTGATCCACACATGAGCTACCAGCTGCCCTGTTCCCATTACTATCAAGGTCTTCCACATACCAGGACTGGGTTCAGTGGCAGTAGCTTCAAAGATCTTTTATTCTGTCAAGAGAAAAAAGAATGAAAGTAGCTAATTTAGAATACAGTTTCAAGAAATGAACCCAATTAACCTGCCTGTAGTATCTCTTATATTAATTTCCAAATCCTTTCAGTGAAACTTGTTACTRGTTTAAAATACTATATCCGTCTGGGAAGTATTAAAAAGTGCTTAGGTTGGCTTTGTAATAAGTCTTAAATCTCCATTAAAATTAGTGTTTAAAGTCTTTCTCAGCTATTTCTTACATAAAAAGAACAGTTGAATTAACTATATAGGAAAAGAAAAATGGAAAATACTGTAATTTTTTCTGAATCATTTTTTTCCCTTCATTACCCGTGGACATTAATGGAGTTTTAATTTGTTGTTACACCAAAGTTTTACACTTCATTACATCTCTGTGCCAATAATTACGGGCCTTATTGATTTCCTGTCTTTTTAGGTATTCAGCAGCTCTTCAGGGCTTGTCTCCCCCTGGATTGTTTTTCTTATACTGAGATGCCATTGTTAATCTTTCAAAAGAGAGGTTGAAAGCATTTAAGCTTTCTGTAATACATTCTCATCTTCTTTACCATGTTACAATTAATTAGGCGGACTGACAGGACTTTTTTTTCCCATGCATAGAATACTACAGAATTTCCTATGATGATCTTTCTGCAGCAAAAGATTTTAAAAACTTTCAGTGCTTTCACAGTCTGCAACATGTTACATTCACAGCAAAAACTTTCAGCTATGTGATTTCATCTTTTGTTAATTCAATGCAAAATATGTAGACAGACAGATGAGGATTGTACAGTGTTAATATCCAAATCCTGGGGAGGGATTTAAGAAGACAGAACAGGATGCAGGTAGATAGTTGCTGCCTGAACACAGAACACTGACTTTTGTTTATTGACTACATAACCATACCAGGACCTTAAGCTCACTATGGATGCCTGATCTGATTGAAATGCTTCACAGGTGTGTGGTTCTGCACTGCACGTAGGTCCTGAACAGTCCTAACCTGAGCATTTCTGTCTCATTTCTGTTGCTGTGGCATGTGAAAGCGATCCTTTCTACTGGCTGGTGGAGTGCTCCCCCAAAGTGTATGTTGCAGGGCTGAGAATCAATCTACATTCAATCTAAACCCAACTTTTTGTGAGCAAGTGRCTTAGCTGCTAAGCTCTCGCACAAAAGAGGACTGGTGGTGACATAAGCACTTCATCCTTTACGCATGTGGAAGAATGACTGAGTCATTCCACTTGGGCAGCTCTTCCCAGATGCCATCCAAGCAGAAAGCACCTAATATGACTAAACTCCACCCTGTTCCTAGCACCTCGTAGCCATTTCCAGTGCTCACTCAACATACATTTTTGTACTTTGCACTCACCTGAGGCTAACTCTCCCATGAGGAATGCAATTAATGTGGCTCTTCAAGTATGAAGAAGCTGAAGACACTCTAATTGTCTTTTAGATCTTGACTTAATTTTTTAACCAGATATAGAAACACAGAATCAATGAATCAATCAGGCTAGAAGTGACCTCAGGAGGTCTCTAGACCTATCTCTTGCTCAGAGCAGGGTCAGTTATAAGATCAGATCAGGGCTTTATCAAATGAGGTCTCTGGCATTGAAAGAGTTAAAAAAAGTTCRGTATCTGAGTAGATGAGTAAATCTGCTTCTCTACCACAATCTACTAAACTAAGGGCCTAACTTTCTGTGTGTCATCAAAATCCTAAGTCATTGTGGATTTTGCCTAGTGAGAGGTGAGTKACTGAAAAACATGACTTAGAGAGATGATGAAATCAACCTTATCAGAAGAWCTTTATTTAATTTAGGACTGATTAATTATGTCCAGTTTTACAAAACTGGAAATAATTCAATCACTTTTTAAAAGTCAGTGMAGAATTTCTAAGGGCTTACAGAAGCCAGAATGGACCCCACCACTGTTTCATTTTTTCACACAATTCTTTATCAGTAACATAAATCTATTATCCTGAGTAGTTTTGTTATTAATTACTTTTATGTAGTCTTTTTTGTTGCATACACTCAGAAATAAGCTTGCTACAGATTTGTATTTTATCTAAACTGTAAAGATTGTAGTGTATCACTGAACTGAAAGTGAAAATTTAACAAAATTATTGAAGGCTGAAAATTCTCAAACTGATAATTCTCAGATCTGTCCTTCTTTACCTCAACTTTCATATCCAGCTGTTCATAACCACTGCTTTCCGAACAAAAGTCTCCTTACCTGAGCACTTATTCATCCTTAACTATAGGGTTTCCTTAACCCCAGGTTGTCATTAAATCTAGTCTTTCTTTTCTTGCTAATCTAATCTTTCTGTCTATGTTTAACCTAATTTTTCTGCATTTTTTATTTGTAAAACATTTCAACAAATGATCGTACTCTTGTGGCACCGTGAATAGACCTTTAATTATACCTATAAAACTAATATTTCACTTTAAATTCATAAAGCAATATAGRTCTCTTAGGAGAAAAGTGAGAGAACGTGTTATATCACACTGGTATTTTAAAACTCCATGATGAATGTGTTTCAATACATAACTCCATCTTCAATTTCTTATGTAAGACATTAAATGAGAGCACATTATCTTAGGCAGTATTAGACAAGCCAGTATCCAGGATATATTTGGATTAAGTTCTGAAGAAAATGCTGTTCCGTATCATAACAAGTTCAACATTATTGAATCCAACCAATGCCATACTTGAGAATAATGACATTATACTCCCAGGACGCTGGCTATGAGCTAAGATATCATTTGCTTCAGAATTGCCCCTTCTAATCCAACCCAGTTTACTATTAGCAGCATATCTGTGCTTTACAAATAACTCCATGCTGTTAAATTCATTTTCATCATCAGTTACCTTCTTACTGGATGTATGTACTGATCACAGCTGGTAGTTCCATTGGCCAATAAGAAGAGGCTGAAGTTCAGATAATAAGGGAAAATAAACTGYGGTCTCTATAAACGTCATGATTCTAATTTATGATTGGGTTCTGTACAAATTTTCCCTTGAGAAATCACAGCGTTTACTTTTGGAACACTTATTAAACTCCTTTATTCCCACAGTTAGCTCATCTGTCCAAAAGAAATTAACAATGACGTGAATAAGAGTAAAAATCCTTCTAGACTTAGGGATAGTTTCAAATCAAATGGATGTTGAGATCTATCAATGTCCCACCTAGTCTATGACTGGAAATCTTGTATTACTCCTCTGATATTTTTCTTTCTGTTCCAAACTGTAAGGAAAAGTGAAAGATGCGAAAATTTTAAATGCACAAGATAATAGAGAAAAAATTCATTTTTTCAGGAGAAGTCAAATATTAGTTTGCTGCTGCAAATGATTTAATGATTGACGCATTTTATCGATTATCAGAATCCAAAGCACACAAGAAACTTCCAAGGAATCTGTACAAGGCTGGACTGGAGCCAGACAAGACCCCAATGGTGCTATATTTATAATTTAACTGGATCTACTGACAGCTGTTCTTTGGAAAAAAAATATCTTTAAAGAGGTTACAATTACAGAGGGATTTCTTTCAAAACATTATTTTCCCCCAATTTGCTTATTCAACAGATAATATTCAAAGGTTATTTAAGGTCAACATGTTGTAACATCTACTAGTTCTCTTTTATCTATGAGAAGAATTATCTTGTCAAAATTGGAAGTTAGATTGACTTTATGTGTTTTTTTTTTCTAGAGAAAAACATGTCAGAATAATTATTGTTTTATTATCCTGTAGATAAATATCTAAATAGTGGCTTAATAATTTATCATGGTCTTTCCTCAAATATCAGAATTAGACTGACTGATCTATGATTCTCCAGACCTGGCGTTTCCTCCCTTTATTTTAGAAAGATGCTATGTCCTTCTCCTTATCTCAGTGTCCTTCTCCTTCTTCTAGGGACCTTTTCCAAATTCCTTTAGTTCTYAGGATAAAACCACAGTCAAAAGATAGGTTATGCCATTTTTTTTCAAGAATTTTTCAAGAATTCATGGGCAAATTTTTTATCAGATTCTGTCACTTTGAATAATTTAAGTTGTTAAAATAATTTTTAGTCTGTTCCTGCCCTTTTCTGGCATTTATTGCTGTCTCTTTTTAATATTATTTGTATTAAGTATCTGGTCATAACCCTTCTGTAAAAAATTAAAAAAAAATTTCCTTTAATTGTTTTTAGCTCTTCAGAGTAATCCACTTTCTAGTTACTCTCCCTCAATGATAAGTAATGGATCCAGATATTAATTTTCTCTTTTTCTTAGTCTCTAATGTACTACAGTCTTTTACTTCATTGTTTTTAATGTTCCCTGAGAACTGCAGCTCTTTTCTCTCCTTAACCTTTCTGACTTTATTCCTGCATGCTTGTGCTATTTCTTTATAATTATTCTTAATCATATATCGTTGCTTCTTCTTTTAGAATGACCTTTTTGATTTCAGTGTCATCAAATTACTACTGAGACAGCCAAATACACCTCTTCTTATACTTCACTTTTGCTTGTGGATTGAATTCATTAGCAGTTGTGCAGGCAGGACTTTTTAGTGATTGTAAACTTCCCATGTTCCTTTTTGTTTCATGAGTTCTTCCCAAGAGAAATTAAATATTTGAATTTTTGAGGTCAGCTTTTTAAAAGCATATTCTTTTCCATTCCAATGCCACTTGTTACTAAGCACTTTCACAGAAATTATTTCTAACATTTAGATTCTTAGGTTCTTCCATTTTCAAGTCAGAAAAAAAGCCTAATATTATCTCTTTATAAACTCTTAGATTGCTCTGAAGTAAAACACAAGACAGAGGTATTTCCCATGTCACTGACTCTCATCTATCGCAACTGGCAAACCTCACAACTGCTCTTTTAAACTGCTTCTTTAACTGATATTAAAATGTTGTTGTAGAACTTTACTGTCTTCTAATTTCCAACCTACCGGTATTTATTATATGCACATATTTTTTTTATCAGCTTTGTTATTCGACACAATTCTTGCTTTTCATACTGCCTCCATCTTCCCTTGAAAAGCTATTAATGTATTTTAAGAATTTACTGAGCAATGTGTGCTCGCTTTACTGAATTTTTTCCAAATGAAGAAGTAAATATTTAAAATGCTACTCTCTTTCTTCTGGTAAATATTTTCCTACATCCTCCCTGCTTTCTTTCTCTGTTGGCTTGCTTTCTGTCTTCTTCACAGCATTCAACAAGTCTTACCA
Organism: Rhea americana; assembly: GCF_003343005.1. NCBI lineage: Eukaryota > Metazoa > Chordata > Aves > Rheiformes > Rheidae > Rhea > Rhea americana. The sequence goes on from NW_028186299.1 coordinate 752,304, forward strand.
ACTTCCCTTGAACATTCTTGGTATGTAGTATTCTCTTCTCGTCTTTCTTCCTGATAGGAGTTCTGGTTAAATCTCAGGCATATTTCTGTGTTCTCCTGGATTTTGGTTCCAGATAGACAGCCTGACTTCCACTATAAGTACCCTAAATTTTTGTCATATTGCTATCTCTAGTAGTGGAGCTGAGTCAAGCACAAGACTGGGTTCAAGTCTGAATGTATCTATAGCTGAAGTTCTCATTATTCAGGAGGTCTGAGATTTGGATTTTGAGGGTACTGGAATCTTTTGCAAAAGTCTTTTGCTTTGGGTCAGTAAATGCAGGGTAACTCTATTAACGTATATTAATACAGTTATTCCAGACTTGCATCAACATTCCTGTAAGCAGAGGGTGTCCTACAAAACTTAGCTACTGATAACTGGAGAGTCTTCAGGGGTCATTTCMGGTAAGGATTTTCAATCCCCTTTGATAATCGTGACAAAAAAGTACTTCTAAAGCATTGATTTGTTGCATCTAATGCATATAATCAGAATGAATATGAGATAAAATTTGACTCATTAGTTTACATAGCTACAGTCACTACAGTGATAAAAACCCTGGTATAACATCAAGGAATAAACAGAGCAAAGGGAAGATGTGCTTGGTATTATACTTTTTWAAAAAAGACAAATAGCAATGTAGTTAATTACACTTTAATGTCTCTATCTTAGCATTAAGGATATATCTATGGGAAGATTTCCTTAAAGTCTTTTTCATATCAGCTGAGAAGAAATCAAAGTAATTTGTCAATAAAGCCACCTAATGCAAAACAAAAAACAAAAAACAAAATAAATACTTTGACAATATGCTATTATTGCATCTCCCATCTCCTAGAATGAACTCTAAACTGCTCAAGTATAAGCCTTTAACATGTAAACTCATTCTTGACCTTCTGGATGACATTTATCACTTTGCTTGTTCGAAAACATTCTTAAGTGAAATTGAATTGGAATTAATCACAAGACAGACAATAGTTTCACCTTTGTATAATATACTATTGAAATTATTATCTCTTCATGAATGATATCTGGAAAATGATGTTTGTTTGTTTGTTTTTTAATAATGCATATAGTTTGTTTTCAACTAATGTTCCTGGGGAATCCTGGGAAATGAATAAAAGTGAGAAACTTTGAGGTGGTTTTTCAGTCTAAATACAGAACTTAGTCTTTCCTTCTCGAGGCAGAAGCACTACACAAGCATATATCCTCTTTGTCAGCCAAGTATGAGTCTTAACATACGCTCATCCCGTGAGCTCCAGAACATTTCTGAGTGCAGGAACACTGTCAGGGCCATAATGCCAGCTCTAATTCTCTTTGAGGCACGCTGGATAGATCCAGCCTAAGCAGAGCCAATTGCGCTACGGCCCAATGCAACAGCAGGTATTTTACATTTAGGACTTCCAAAGAACAGTGTGGAGGCTGTGAGCTCACACTACAGATAGGCTTGCATCAACAAGGTGAATGGAAAAAAGCAAGGTTGTGAGACTTGGCATGCTTCAGCCTTGCCGTATTGTCCTCTGGCAATGGAGCTGAAGCTTCAGTATTCTGCAGCCATGCTACATAACTAGAGATACCACTAATCAGTCACTGGTTAGTAATCATATAAATATGCAGTTGTTTTTGTTTTCTTGAGTAGTTATCAAAGAGAAAATAATTCTACAACWTTTTTAAAAAAATATCATTTCCTGCTAGCACTTGGATGAAGCCCGTCATGAAGTTTATAGTATGTGACACATTGGTAATGAGTGCATTCTCTGCCCTGCTCCCAAGAAGAGCCATGAAACTTGTTTTAATAGCTCTATCATGACATTAATGCTAGCACTGCTATATTCCTAGATGCTGAGATATTTAATGGCATTGGTTTTGTAAATGTAGCTTCAGCTTTTCAAAAATGATGTTTCTAAATATTTTCCTATATTCGTAACTGTCTTTCTTTTCTGCTGGTTTTGGAGATCTTTAATCTATAAGCCRTAAAATACAAAGAAACTCCTGCTCTGAACTCTTTCTTTAACTGGTTCTTTTACTGAAGTATAAATAAATCAGCAGAATATGGGGGAAAACATATCTTCCTATAATTGTGCCTTCATGCAAAATCTTACTTTTGATAGGTTATAATTTCCTTTTTTATGTTGCAGTAGATGTCAAAACAAATATTTTTCTTTCCTTATTCTAGATAAGTGGGCATTATTTGAAGGAATATTAAGACACTCATCTCTATGTCTCTTCAAATGTGATTGAATTTCAGTGGTTCGCAGGCCTATAGAGATGAAAAATGTGGTGATTATTTCAGTTTGAATTTATAGCATCTTCTAAGCGTCTTTGGAATGACAAAAATAAGTTTAATATGATCTTCAAAACTGACATATTTTTAAATCACTTACTACAGCACATGAAAAAATGTTTAATATGGTTTTAATTCAGTGTTCATTCAATATTGAGATGTATGAAAACTAAGGACAAGATAGTAAGAGTTTCTGATCATTTACATAGCCTATTGACTTTATTGGCAATTGTATGCACTCAACGTCAAGGCCTAAAATGAAGCTGTTGATCATCTTTATATGTTTAGTTTCAAATGGGTTTACTGAATTAAAACTAGAATGTATTTTGTTTAATGTTTCAGGAACTGGATGGCCTGGGGAACTGGTTCTGCAAAGCCTTTTACTTTCTCATTACTCGTTCTAATTCAGCCTAGATGGCTAAATATTACTACTGACCAACAGGTCTCTTTTGCAATATTAAACAATTGATATTCCCACCCTAACTAAAAGTCTTAATTTAAACCAGGCAAGGCCTGAATAGACAGGGTGACTGTACTATTTTATTAACCCCATAATTTGCTTCTGTTTCATCTTTGAAGCACATAGGTGCTTTAAAAAAATGTTCATTTTTCCTCATGGGAGTAACTTAGCCTTCATATTTGCAATGAAACATGTTGGCTTCTTGTTCGCCAATTATGCAATTAAAGAGCAGTTTAGTGTTCCCTCAGGATAAACGGGGGCATAATAATTTGTGACTATATTACTATCATACTAGTTATGTCCCCGGGGCCAAGTTGAGAGTGAATAGGCAGAGACTGCAGTATTTCCTAATTTTTCACTGCTTGACTTTCAACAGTAGTAGTGATCTTTTAATGTAATTTTGTGTGTGATAGGAAGAAATTGGATTATTTTACTTGCCTGTGTGTCTGTTATCTGTCTTTTAGAAGCAAAGAATCTAATCAAAACAGAAGAGATCCTTTTATTTGTTTTTCCTCACTTTTTTTTTTCCTCTTGAGTGCTATAGAACTCTTGTTTCTTTTATAGGTTTGTCAATCATTCCCTTCAATGTTCTTTACCTTGTTTGTTGTATTTGAATTTGGTTTGCTCAGAATTTAAGAGTCTTTTTTATCATCACTTGTCCACTGCTTCTTTTTAATTCCAAGCGTAGGTTTAATGAGAAGTGTCTTATCTTTCATTTCTTTCCCTGGATACTGTGGATCTGAGGTCACTGACTGTAGCAGAATTGTCACTGAGCAAGGTTACATTCCAATTCTTATTTCAAGTATTCTTTTAAGTTTCAATGAGTGTTTGATTAATGAAATCTGTTTATACACCGTTACAGTTTTCTTGAATTAAACCTCCCTGCATCTTTTATGGCTACTGCTATATAAAATGAATTATAGTGAAACCACAGCAACTTTAAAAAGGAAAATAATTACTACAACATATATGTTTTTATAGGTATATATAGTGAAGTCTGTCGTGTACTTCTCGAAGTAGCATAGCTGATTCTAACAGCATATGTGCATTATGTATGTATGTATAGGTGTACATACATATATTTTTGGCCCAATGCCCATCTGAATATAATAATTCTTCTGATTCAAAACTAGTTAAAACATGTCTGCATGACTGTATTGTACCACATTCATAGAAATATTGATATTTAGCCTGCCTAATGTTTCCTGTTACAGATAGTTCTCACAAACTTTTCTTTATGCAGTTGCCAAAATGTTATGACTTGGCCTCCAGGTTTGGCAAGTGCCATCCTTTCTGGTGGCAGTGCCTTCATTTGCTCCTATGATATTCTGTTCAGATTTAGCAGAGTCTCATAACGTTAAAAACAAGCTTTTCTTCCCCCTTTCTCAGTCATGTTCCTTCAGGGCTCCCTGCCAAAATTACTGAACGTTCCCAGGCGAGGCTGGAGCCCTGCCAGACAGGGCAAACAGAGTGGGGTCCACGGAGAAAAACCAGTTGAACTGCAGGGTCTTTGCAGAGGACTGTGAGAAGAGATAGAAACCTCTTCTCCCCTCAGCCCCCCCCATGGAGCTGAATTTCCCCCAGACTCTAAGATCATGACAGACGCCCAAGCATGTTAGATTTCTTTCTTTTAAGCCATCTTCCAGGCATCGTGCAGGTGGGAGGTTATCACTCCGACGGTAGGGATGAAGGACGGCTTCATTAGCAAAGCCTGGATCAATAGGTGACTTCAAAACCACCTCTGTCTTGTAGAAATTAGCTAGGCAGCGCAGCCTGCTTATAGGGCAAAGTTACAACAAATGCTGCGCCTGGAGGAATGAAGAGAAATCTTTCAAGCCAGGGCGATTTAGTTTATCATTCTGTGCCTTGATTCTCTAGGCTGGTTAGAATGGCTCAAGGAAACAATACCAGCACAAACAAATAGATTACAATACGGGCCCTGCAAGCGTCTTGGAGGAATCTTGATTTGTATTCCCCTGACATAACRTACGGTAAGTGTTCCTGTGAGCCGTTTTTTACCATTTTTACAAACCAGACTATTTAGAACACAGTCCAGTGTATTAACCCCAGATGCTGACAGCGGAATCACGTAAGGTTTTTCTGTCTGGCTGGCAGTTTCTCGTGGAGAGGTTTTTAAACTTTTCTTTTTATTTAGATGTTTTCTGTTGAATTACATTAATGCTTCGTAAGACAGACAAAACGTACAGAGGATTCTGATGGTAACGTTGGTGTCTAAAACTACTGCAAAGAGCACAGCGTGTCTCAATGTTCTTGATAAGAGGCTTGGACAATTATGTATTGAGGCTTTCTCTTACAGCTCATTTACTTAACTCTTCTGGTGTGCTAGTAACGATAGGCTGCATTTTTATCTCCTTTCAYGAAAAATTTCTTTGAAGAGCAAYGGAAATGGTGTATTTCTCATAAAAYATTAACTTTGAAAACACTGAGGAATAGAATGATCCCCAGAGTGAGCGTTTTTTTTAACCTACATTCAGTCCATTTTTTCTTTTCTTTCAAGTGTAAGTGTATRTGCACATATTTATTTTAAAAGACAGGTATATAGTCAGCTGTATTTTAATTTGTTTAAAAATAAATTAAAATTTGAAATCATCTTTGAATAAGGTAAAAATWAAAAAAAAATCCTTAAAAGAAAAAAAACAGATATTTTAAAAGARCTATCTAGTCTACATCAGTTTGATTATGGCCTGTTTATTCCCCCTGTGATCCTTTCTTTTCCTATAGACAACTTAAAAATTCAATGCTTCATCATGCTGCTGCATGTGCCGTAAAGAGCTCTTAAGGGTTTCTCAAGGGTCCTTTTCATAAAATGCTGGCACCAAATTGCGTCTGAGGGACTTTTATCATCAGAAGTAGAGGCGAAGGCCTGAAGGTTATGCTATGAGTCTGCCTTTCTGGGTAACCCTTATAACCTGTCAGAGATTCCACTAAAACCTTCCCTGGGGAACTYTAGGCTTCTGCTTCCTTGCAAACTGTGACCCCCATTTCAGAGCCAATAGCAATAATTCTCTTACAAAAAGAGTTAACAAAGGCCAAAGCTTGGAAAGGTGGTGATAAAAAAAGTTCTCCTTTAACTTCTCCTTCCTCTGAGGGCATGATGTAGCTTTTAGGACTTTGTTTCATTTTAATTTTGGCATTCCTCTGATGCATTGAAAAGTGTCTGGAGGAAGGACAGAAGAAGGAAGGTGGGTAGGTGCTCCTTGGGATAGTAAAATCCATCAGCAGCCAGCTTCCTGTTTCTTCATTGTATGTTCAAAGTTAAGCTAAAGTCTAGATTTAGAAGAAGAAGGATTTTTTTCCTAGAGGAAAAAATCTGTAGAAGGTGTTGCTAATTTTGTTTGTTCTTGTTGCTTTCTTCTGTTGTTCGAGGTGTAGCCGACTTCCTGGTAGCATCTGAGGGTTTTACCCAGTAAATCCACCTTTATCGCAGAGATGCAGTATGCAGACGAGGCCTTTGATCTCCCTACTCCCTTCGGTGGAAAGTTATATTCCCATGCTGCGACTTTTGGTCTGTAGATTACAGTTTGTCATAGGATAGCAGGCRTGTTTTCTGACTTATAGTAAAAATAAGAATGTGAAGCGGTTTGTGGACCCTTTAGGATTAAATGCGTGGCACAGTTATAAAGCTTTAGATCAATAACCAAGTGATTCCTTTAAGGCCTTGAGAAGCAGAACTAGAGGAAAATGGCTTGACACAACTAATCCGTAGGCAAAGATAAATGTTGAACTGTTTTGTTTCGAGTTRGGTAACAGCTCTCAATGTTTTGCTGCTTTTTTGCTAAAAGATCACTTGCCCAACAAAGGTAGGTAGTTTTTAAAGGGTCAAATGTATTTTCCATTTTCAAATTCATGTAAGAATTYTTTTTTAGAGGATATTAAAAAAAATGACATTTCCTTCTTCTCGTTACAGAAATTGGTCAGTAAATCCTCAAATTTTGTTCTGTCAAATTTTGCCTTTTAAGAACACTGAATTGTAGTTTACATTAACATCTTTCTCCTCCAGTATTTAACTCTTGGTTTTATATTTTAAACTGAAAGGGATGTTAGACCACTGTGTTGTCCTAAAATGAAACTTAGTGGTGCATGTAAAAACATTTGTGCAAAACATATATTTCAGTRATCTTTTACTAATAATGAAGTAGCAATTGACTTACATTTTTCATCAATCACAACTTTACTTGAATTAGTTTCCTGGATTTAATTATTAATGCTTTTATAAAATTATCTCAAAATTTCCATACAGTAGTGATCTCCATCTCATAATCAATAAGCATTTAACATTTTGACTTTATAAATACATAAATATACACACCTGAACTAGGAGTTAATGAAAAGCCTTTTGCTGGTTATGATGTTCATTGAGAATCAGTTGTGAACTGTATGACTTTACATGGCTTTCATTAAGTCATACATCTGCAAAAATAATACAGCATTGTGTAGGCTGCTTAATAAATTGATATAAAATGGTGCTTTAATATTGAACCTAAAGTAAATAAGTACAATACAAACAGCCTAGAGCACGATTAATGGATTTTCTGTGTTTGGTTGAAATTAAATTTAAAAATGCCCTGAGAGAGACAATATTTTAGTGAAAGTTTTCATAGCTTGGRTCTCCTCTGCAGAACTCAGTTTTAGGTATAGGACACATCCTCCACCCCCAAGACCTCGTGTTCATAGATAGGAAATCCACACCTATGGACCAGAAAATGCCCGGGCCACCCTCTCGCAGCTCCTCACATCTGGACCAGCTGGGTTATGAGGCAGCGGATKGTGCTGGGCTCACTTGTCTATTCTCTACAGAAATTGGGCAAATCATTGAATGTAAGGACCAGAGATGTTCCCAACGTGAGAGAAACTACCTCTGCACTATCRAGGGCTCCCATCAGAGTAAGAAAGATAACTTCGTGGGATATATAGTTTCCCCATTTAGAGCTGCTAAGAGCCATTGTGACCATTTAAATTTTCTGAGTAAATAAATATGCCATTGGCACTTTAGAAATACGATCACTGATTTCAAAGAATGAAAATGATAGAATAATTATTACAGCCCACTGAATTGTTAATTTCATACTCTTAATAAATTTGTATGTGGGGGGGTGGTTAATGATTTTTTCCAAGTTTTCCTTTGCTTTGAAGTATTCTAGGGAAGCAAATATTTGTGAACTACAAAAACTTCTTTGCTTCAAAACTCYCTTTCACATTCAGAAACATGAGATATGTAACTACATAGTTTAGCCATGTAAGCAAAACAAACTAAAATTTTGAACATCGAGTATATTTTCTAGACCTCAAAACACTCTTGCCCAGACTTTTGAAAGCCTTTCAATTTTCAATATTCTTTTTAAGTTATGACTATAAGAAAGGCACTAAACTTTCCATTAATGATACTACTCTGCATGGAGAGCTGATACAATCTCACTTTCACTTGATACTCTGCTTTCTCTGCATCCAGTGATTTTATTATCTCATGTAACACACCTATGAGAATTCATGTTTATTTAGCTCTTTCAATCTCCCTTTAGCTTCCTGGTGTCATAGCTGTCAAGCCCTCTTGTTCTTTTTTTCTTGTAATTGTAATCTATGCATTTTATTGCAAGAGGTATAGCCTGTATTCGTACAGACAAATACACTAAATGCATTAAAAGAAAAACAAGTTTATGACTTAAACTGTTGAGATAAAATTTATTTCTATTATCTCATCTATCTTCAGCTAATTATATAGTTATTCTAAAGCATACATTATCAAAAACATAGCTTAAGACTGAAAAATATGAAATCTTGGTCTTTTAATACAAACTTTATGGTTACCTCATCTGCATATTTGGCAATCTCTCTTACTGAGCTTATACAAAAATAAATCCTTCTGATTTTTCCAAATTAAAAAATAAAAAAGCCATTAGAAACAATTTTAACTTAGACTGTTGATTTTTTTGCTAAATATGTATTCAGAAATTTGAAACACTTCAGAAATATTGTATGTTAGCATGCACTCTTCYAGATAACACAATAATTAATTTTTCTCTCTGCTACACGAAGCGTGTTTTGAATGGATGGTTTCAATAAGTAGCCTCTGAATTGTAGAATGACTTACTGAATGAGTTGAAGTATTAAACCTGGAGCAACTGTTGCCAACTCTTGCTCATGTTAATAGTCTTGTTCAGTAGTCTTGCTGACCTTAGTGAAATGCATGATATACATATGCATTAGTCATGTTAGAAAGGCCGATCTGAGTAAATTGCAGGAGCAGCAGCTAGCCCTGGTCTTTGCCCCACTGACAGCTTTCCTAATGGTCCTGTCATGCTTACGATCCTCTTCAACTCTAGTTTTGGATCTGTGTTTCTTGATGTCAGAAGCGGCAGCAGCAATGTCCTTGAGGTAGCAGGGAGAGGCTCTGTGGGACCTTTGCAGTGGTGGCCTCAGAAGGGGTATCCTCTGCATTTTTCACAGGAATCTTAGGAGTAAATACTTCCCCACTGGTGTCCCACATGGGATGATAGCAGAGGCTTCCTTACGCCAGTGGTAAAGTTGGTGGGGACTGAGAGACCTTTCCTCACCATAGGAGGTTACCCAGGGGCTGAAGGAGCTCATGACCTGAGTTTGCTCCTGTACCCTGAGCGGTGGAGCTGCCTGCCCCATATCTGTTTCACTGCCAGTAGACTGTAGCCTCGCCTCCAGGTTCATGGCTAAGCACAGCACGAGCTGGTTGGTGGTCACTTGCTACTCCCCATCCCAGAAGCTCTTATTCCTCCTGAAGTACAGGTATTACCCTAGGAGGACAGAGATCTCTTGCAGATCCTAAGTGGTGCCCTACTATCCCCAACTGTATGTTTTCGATCATGTCAAGTGCTCTTTCATTCTAAGTATTAAGGTGATAGATGTGGCAAAACCCACCAAAATTAGGATGATAATCTGGCACAGGCTCCTATGGGGTAGAAGAGTGGGATGTTCTCCCTAACAGCTAGGCCTCTATAGCATTTGGAGGATGTCTGACAGCTACTAACTAGGTGCATCCTCCTAAACATGAGGCAGAAATACAAACTGGGCTATGTTTTATGGATCTCGTTCTAAACCCACCAGAGGACATACATCACTGGACCTGCTGCTGAGAGAACTCTGTCCCCTCTGGAGAGCTGCTTGGTGAACAGAGGAGTGGGGATGGCTCAGGGCAGTGCCTTGAATGGCAAGGTTCTCTGATTTGAGAGGTTTGGGCTGCATGAAGACTTCTGCCAGTGTGCTTGCTTTCCTGGGCTGGGAGAGATAAGGAATGTTRGGGAGGCTGACAGACCCTTGGATTGTGCCAAAATGCTCAGAACTGAACTCACCAGTATCTTTTTCTGGTGTTGGGGGACCTGCACTCTGCATTTCACAGGTCACGGCTGGCATGAGAAGCTGCCTCAGTAAACAGCATGAAGAAATGAAACCTATTTTGAGGTGTTTTGTTGCTTACTCAGAACCTCCACTTAATATCCGGAGAAATCATGGCCTCCAGAACAACACTGCCCAGCAAAGCACATGCTGTGATATGAATGACAGAGCATTTCTTCCAAAAATCCATGCAGTCATGATCCTGTATTCCTCATGACTAACAACATCCTGGGGAAACAGCTGGAAGTCAGAAATCTCCAGTTTCACCACTTCTTGTCTGAGGCATTTAGCCTCTTGTGACTGCCTACTACATTTCCAGAGGTGACCTTGCGAGATAACAACCAAAATATTTTTGCTATGGACTCCTGGCAGATAACTGATTTTTTWAAAAAAATTCTTCCARTGGAGGAACATCTATTGTTTTCATTTTGCCTCCTGCTGTCAACCAACTTTAGTGGTGATGGGGCCTGTTTTGAGGGATGGTCCTAGGGTTTAGGCTCCCATGCTGGTCCCACACCTGTTCCATCTCTCATTTCCTCTGTTACACTAAAATTGTCATTGCCCTCCCCTGCGCTCCGTGTGTGCTTGGCTGTCCTGCTTACCTAGTTTCCAACACTGGACTTAAGTTAGTTCATCACAATTTAAATTGTGTTTGCCTCAAAGGATTTGGTGTCAGTGAGCTACTTACTGTCCAGTTAACATGAGACATTGTCCTTGACCCTCTTGATGCCTTAGCTGTAGGGATCTGAATTTGAATTCCATCCCTTCTGACTGTGATACTGAAGCACTGTGYTTCTGGCAGTTTTATCTTGGTCTTGAAGCATCAGGAGAGTAACAGCTCCCTGTGGGTCCATGCATCAGGGCTGGTATGAAGCTACCTGCGTTCTGTTGGARGTCTTGGGGTGTACAGAGCTCTGAAGGAAAGGAAAAGAGGAGGAGAGGGATATTATTCTTCCCATCAAGGAAATGTAGAGTTTGTGCTGTATGATCTGGTAATGTGTATGTCAGTGTGGAGCTCTGTTAGGAAAGGTCATGATCCTTTCACAGTATGTGTCTTGAATGTGATATGATATATGCTCATTTTTTCATGAGCATATATCTTGTGTTAGGGAGAGAGGAGGGAGCTGCTGCTGACAGTGTCCTCAAGGTAGGCAAGTGTTTGTTGCCAGTGGTGTAAGCATCAAGACTGACAAGATGCTCAAGGGATGTCAGTGCAAAGACCCRTATCTGTCACCTGACTCGGCAGTGCAGAGCATCCCTGGTGTTTTTGAGGCTGTAAGCAAAGGAGACTTCTGGAAGGGTTCCCAGCTCTACCCCTAACCTATACTTGCAGAGACGGCAAAACTGAGAGAGAGTGCGCTGTGTGAACACATGTTGTGCCTCTTCTCCTGAGATGTTCAGTGTCTGTGTTGTTTGCCAGCTGCTCAGCTCCCTCTCCCTAACTGCACTGTATATGCTGTGCTTCGCATGCAGAGCTCTTCCCCCTCTGCTGTGCTGAGAGCATGCCTTTGTAGGGCAAGCATGARAGTGGATGATTCAATGCGCGGGTGTGCAGCAGTCTCAGTGGGCCTAGCTGGTGGTATGTGATCTGCCCGAAGTGATGCCTTCCACAGAGTTGGTCTGCAAAGAGGTGTTCTGCAGAGCGTTGTGTCCTTCTGAGGGACCCTTGCTGGGTCCCTCTGAGGGAACAGAGATCCCTGCCATTGGTGTTAGCAGTGACTGATACAGAAATATGGAAAACTCACTGGGAAAGTAGCAGGGTTGTTCAAAGTGGCTGGGAATATTGCCTGGGAATCTAATTAGTGAGCAAAGACCAGTTTTCCAAAATGTTTTCTTTTCTTTTTTTTCTGGAGAAGGGAATAGTCATGGTAGAGCATTGTGCAAGGAGACATGTCAAGATGTGGGAAAAAAGGATTTGGTGCAGGTGTCCTGCATAAAAGATCCAGTGGGGGATGTCTTTTAGCTGGCTGGATTGATGGGCATCTGTTTGGGGTTGCTAGGAAAGTGTGTGGGATGAGGAATAGATGCCTTTAGAGGTGAGCTGAATCACTTGTAAGTACAGATATACAAMTGGAAGAATGGAGTGAACCTCCCTATAAATGCTTTTATTTAAAACCTAATCACGCATTAAAAGGTAGCTCATCAGTAGCTGGTTACCAGTTGACATTTCACAGAATATACTTCTTTGTCAAGTGATTCATTAAATAACCAACTGGTTCAGACAGCCTAAAAAAATGACCTTTTCTGAATGCATTCCTAATTCAGGAGTTTAACAGTAAGTAGTATAAGACACAAAGTATATATTTCTTACCAAGCTTCTTTATTTTCCCTCTGGAGTGATAATGTAAAGCTTATGCTTTTATGACTTTTTCATAAAATTCAGTTTCCAAGGGCCTAATGTTTATAAGTGAAGGAATTTTAGGTGAATAGGGCTAGAGGTTATAAGAAACTCTGTTTTATGAGTCACTGAAAGTCGTTGTCACTTTAAAACTCTATAATAAGCTTTTTTGGCTTTCTTTTAACCAGATCTACAACCTGTAAGCTTTCAACACATATTCTAGTGATTGATGAAATACTAAAAAGGAACTCATTAGTCTTCTATATGAATTGTATTTTATTGTGTGTCTTCACCTGGTTATAGATTTCTAACAATCTACTAAATTCAATAAATTGAAAAACCACTTTCAGTCTCTAGAAGGTCAGTTCAAAAGTCTTTATGTATTATTACTGAAAAGGATTTGGTCTATTTCAACTATATTTCATAATTATGCCATAAATATAGCACTAAGTAACACATAAAATTACAGCATTCATATAATGTAATCATTTAAGTATATCTGTATGTTTAAAATATCATACATGAAATTTTGTTTATATTCTGTCAACAATATTCCTCATTTTTATTTACCTGCTTAAAATGTTAGCTAATTAAATTAGAGAAATAGTTTTCAGCATTTTTTYTAACAAAAGTGTTTGCACTTTTATTTTTATAAACACTATATAAGTTTTTATATATTTATATGATTGAAAGAAGCTCAATTTTGTTTCCTGTGCTGTTATTCACCAAAGAGCTTCTCAGTGGAATTTCATTAATGTAAATGTGCTAGATATTATCTCTTCCATTGATCTAAGAACTCCTCCTTAGGAATGGAACAGAAAATATAATAAAGCCTTCAGTCACAGCTGAATGAAAAGAAAATTTCAGCCTTCCATTAACATTGAATTAATCCATCTTYAGGTCTTTGAATGTCATAAGTATTGAGAATTATCTGAATGAGTCTGTATTTTATTCCTTCACTTATGATTATTTTTAGGATCAATTACTATCAGCTCTGAATAGATAGATTTAATACTATTCAACAAAGAGAACTATGATGGTAGAGTATGTAACTAGTCAACTCTGTTATTAAATATTTAAAATAAGCATCATAGTATGCATAGTATCTATTCCGTACTTAATACGTGTTTTYCTTTATTTCCTTTCATAAAGTTGCAGTTGAAGGCAATTTTTTTACACAGCAGCTACTATGAATTTTTAGTCTCTGAAAGTTCAGTTTGAAAGTGCTCATGTGATTTTAAAACATCACTTTTAACTAAAAATACTACTATCTTTAATGTATTTTTATTTTATTTTATTATTTTACTCTAAAACAATACATCTCAGGATCAATATGGACACTGTGGAGTTATGAAGGATGTGAATAGGTAATAGYTAAAGAGAAAAAGAAAATAACTCAAGTTCCATGATTTTAAAGACTACATTCTTTTTTTTTTCTGGTAATCAGGCTGGTTTCTGAAATTGATATTGTTTTGTCCCTGTAACAGAAGAGAATTTTGGTAACAGTGTAGCAAACATGGGATTAAATGTAACACACTGGTATTTTTAATGGCTTCTACTGAGTAATAATGGATCGCTACTTATCTACTCATATTTGTGTTTCTGTTCTACCATTAGACATAATGCTAGTTATTTGTTAGTGAAAATAAAATAAAAATAAAATGACAAGTTTTATCATTCACTATTCATGTTTTTAGAACTTTTAAAGTTGTGCAAAAGCTACCATTTTAACTGTGACTTTTCCTTCACGTTTGTCTCTTCCGTCCCTCTGCCTTTCTTTTCTGTGTGAACAGGTATTTGRGAGACTGAAAACTTTATCAGAAATCTTATTAATACATTGGATGTACATAGCCTTCCGCTTTGCCTAAGGTTGTGTTGTTCTTTTGCTCTTTTGACAGTGTGTATGAAAGAGGAACCACGATAAATAGTGTGTACAGTTTAATATATGCTCTTTGCAACTATGCAGCATTTGGAAATTTCTTCTTGATCCAGTATTTCTATTTTGAAACATGAGATTTTTTAATTTGGGGAAAGCATTGCAGTCTTGAGGGCTGRGGATAAGCTGAATTTCTTCTTGGCATGACCTGCTTCAGTGTGGCTTGGCTAGCAGGGACCTTTTCCAGCACAACCTGTCCTGGTGTGGGTCACTGGAGGGAGCAGCTTTATTGGCATGCAGATTCTTCGCCAAGCTCCAAGCACTGAATTGCAGCCAAGGACTGCTTGAATTTTTTGTAAGCTTATAAACAGCTTGTCCTCTGGAAATGTCTGGGGGTTTGTATTGTGGGTTTCAGGTTGTGGGATTTTTGTTGTCTTCCCGCTACAACTCTCTAACCTCTTCCCAGCAGATCATTTCGTTGCCATTTCTGTCTTTTTCGTGAGATTAGCAGCAAAGTAACTTTCTCAGGCTGAAAGGAGCTATCACTTCTACACTGTAAATGAGAAAAGAGTATTTTATTCTATTTTATTTCGGAATGAAATATCAGCTTGTTTACATTTCTGCTGAGTCTTAGAAAACAGGAGTGGCTTGATTTGAATGCATACATGATAACCTTCACTATTTCAACACAGTATTTAGTAACAATTTACAAGTTCATCTTTCCAAATGAGTAGTAAAGATGATTRAAAAGATCAAATGACCTTGAGCAGAGACTGACCATTTAGGAGGCAAGCTGTCCTCCTAGAATATAAAAAGAGGTAGAGGCTGTGTAAAACTTTAGAATACAAATAATATATATTAACTATAGAATTCAATGAGAGAAAAGAAAATAAAAGAGAATACAGGTAAGTATTAAAAGAAAATAGTCTTGGACTAAAAATGGAAAAGCTAATTAAGACTATTTTAAAAGGTCCAAGTTTAGTTTTTAATGTCCCACTAAATTCTAATAGTAAGTCTTTTACATGCCTGCATTATCTAGCATTTATTCACAGATGGAAAAAATGTCATGGGTCAGTTTTGAAGGCCACGGAAATTAGAATTCATATTAAATTAGTTCTTTAAATCATCCAGCTAAGCTTTTAAATGCTACAACAYATATTGTAGCCTTAAAATCATCTCTACTGCTGGGAAAGCCAAAGATATGCTATCAGCTGCCAACTTTAAAGAAACTAACTTCTTTTTTCCTAGCCAGTTCTTGTCAGACTTATAGTTTTAACTAGATAATTTACAGTGAAAGTTTATAAGATCCTGTAACTATTATCCTTGTTTATGCTGGAGTGTCTCTCTCCATTTACAGTTTTAAACTCACTTTCTTAAATGTGTAAACTGTCCTTTCCTTCCTCTGTGTATCCTCCTCAAAATCTGGGGATTTGAAGYCCAGCCCCACCAAGGAAGCCCTGGAGGTTTATGTAAGGCAGCAGGAGTTGTGCCTGSGTAGCACAAAGATAGGCAGGCTTGGCACAGTCTCCCTCAAGTTTGGTAGAGCTTTCCTCCGTAAAAGGGTCAATGGTAGATTTCAGGGCTTCTGCCAGTATTCATTTCTGGCAGATGACTAGGGGGACCCRTACCATGCGAAAGGCGCTTGCTAGGTGCCAAAATATTAATGGATGAGTGCTAGAAGAACCTGGCACAGGGACAAACTTGCCTATGATCCATAATTACTATTAGAAAAAAGAAAATCTCCTTGATGGAAAAAGATAATAAAGAACCTTAGTGTGAAGTCCCAGTATCATTCTACAAGAACAATCTAGTGAGAACTGACAAAACAACACTCATATTTAGCTTCTTTTTCTTTGCTAATTGATATGAAAAGGAAACTAGTTAGAAAAAATAATGATTTGAACTGAAGAACAGTTCCTCAGGTAGCAAAAAATTAGGATTCTAGTGGACATAATGCAGTTTGCACAAATCAAGGATTTTTCCTCCAGCCTTCTTTCAATTCACTATTATTTKCATTTCACAGCAGCCTCTGTCTTTGGTCAGAGGCTTTGTCTTTGGCTTGTGTTCCTCTCTTTCGTCTATCACAGTGAAAAAAGCCCTCATTAAGGAGTCACTTAATTCTAAGGCATCTGTCAGGAGCTAGAGCTGCTAGTGCTGAATGGGTATTATTATATTGCATAAGCAATGCAAAATATAAATAGCCTACTTCACTACAGGGTTATATATTTTAATTCTTTTGCAGTGMCTGCAGATAGACTGTTGCTTTATTTTACTTTTTCCATATATTTTACTTGCACAGCCTTGGGATAAACTGCTGGGGGTGAAGCTATTGTCAGGAAACACTGTAAGAATCCTTACTTCTCCTAAATGCTTAGCTTTGAGTTCCTTCACATAACTTTTGTTGCCAAAAGCCTGAGAATGCATCTAACTTAGACAAGAGTTCTGCATTTCTAAATTATGTTTTATTTCTCTTGGTCTTCTGCTGGCATTTGGACATGTTCTCTTTTGTATTATTATCATTATTATCATCATCTATAATTTAAGATAAGCCATGTTAAGATCCTTAGGGCCTAAGCAATRTGCTATTGACCTTGCTTTATTCCACAATAATAAAGGAATTAATCATTTCATAGATTTTCTTTGCTGTTTTCAAGGTTTTCTATCTGATCTACTCAGGTTTCATTTTGTTYTGAAGACTTTGGTCTTCAGGGTATGCACATGAATCACAGAAGCAATCTATCTGTCTATCCAAATTTCATATTTAACATGTAACATCACTAGGGGTTTTACAGAAAAGACAGACTGAATCATTTCTTAGTATTATATCCTCATGCTAAGTTCATGCCAACATGAGAAAGTTATAACATTAAACTTAGGTGAGACTATAATTGGTCATTTCAACATAAGAACAAATTCTTGTTTCATTTTACCAACATAACTGTAGTGATATTAGTGAGTAGGAAACTACAACTGATAACATTTTCCCAGCTGAACAGATTCACAGGTTTTCAAAGATATTCAGCCCTTTCTATTCAGCTGTAGCACAGCCTTTTGTTTCCTAAACCACTTCCCATCTTCCTAATTATATATGTGTGTGTATATATATATATAAATATATATATATATATATATATTTCCCCCTTAGTATTATCTTCCAGTTTGTAGTTCTGCCCCTTTTTACTGGATTTTTCCTTTACACTTGATGGAAGACTTTTTATGACAATCAGAAGTATGCTGTCATGTTCATAATACACCACTTACTGGAGCACTCTCCCCTGCATATAGTTGTTTAATAAGACTTTCTGAATTAGGTCATCTGACTTACTGTTGAAGAAAATATTTCTGATTTGGAGAGTCACAGACAGATTTCAACTGAATTTATGCCCTTAAATAAGACATATAGTTTAGCTTACTTTTTCCAAGATTTTGCTCTAGTCATTGAAAAGGAATCACATCATTTAGATTATGATTTATCTTCCTGCTATCTTCTCCTTCATGGTACTTGTCTCCTTCCTACTTTTTTTTTTTTTTTTTTTTTTTNTTTTTTTTTTTTTTTTCAGATATGGCTTCTGCACTACATTTAAGGATGTGGTGTGAGGGTGTGATTTTACCAAAAATACTGGTAATTTCGAGTTACCAAGATGACTGGTTTCTAAATCCAATCCTGAGTTATTGGATTCTAAAATATGGATGATATAGATATTACAGATAGTAGGGTGTCTTTACCATTGAACTAAATTGTTGGTAATTACTGCAGTCATTCATAATAAATTTTTTCAGTTTCTGGTTTGGACCTTTAAATGGTAGTGCRTAATTTAGGACCCACTCTTCTCCTGCTGGTAGGAAAGTTTTCATGTTCTGCTTATGAACTGTTGTGAGATAGCTTCTCACTAAAGTTCTCAGTTTCTATAGCCGGTGGCACAAATGAACTGTTGTAAATGACTGTATTCTTCTCCCTTTAGTTTTAGTTTTTTAAGAAAAAAAAAAAAATCACTGGAAGGACAATGTAGCACTGCAATAAGCTACCTAGAGAAGTGATTAAACCTCCCTGGAGATTTTCAAGCCTTGATTAGACAAAGCCACAGCTGATCTGAGCTGATGTTGGAGAGGGCCTCATTTTGAGTAGGAAGTTAATGTATGTGACCTCCATAGACATCCCTTCCAACCAGAATTTCTGTGGTTCTGTGATAATACTGCAGCTCAGTAAGAGGGAAGAAGTGAAAACATCAACAGCCCTTATACTGCTTTGTGTATTGGGATAAGCATCCTGGAGAATTGCAACCTTTAGACTYTGTGATCTGCAGGACTGCTCCATGCAATGCAACATACTGTGCCAAAAAGGGATGATAAGAAAGCTGATCAACCCTTATATGCAGGTGATGGAGTAGAGAGATGCATATCACAGACTTCCATCTCTATTTTCAAAGCTTATTTTGCTCTGATGAAGAGCTGCACCATTGTTTGCTCTGGGCTGTTTGCAAATTCCTCAGTTACATCCCCGTGATACAAGTCAGGCACAGCCTAGGCAAGACAAACAAGCAACATGATCTAGGGATTTCTCAGGAGGCCTCTGAGTTTCATATTTCATTATATTACTATCAAAGGGTGGTTCATGGTGGGTTTTATGTAACTGATACGGGCTAATGGAATTATAGCTGATGTATCAGTAATTTTTCTATATAAGTTCATTGTTTTCTCTTTGCCATAGGCAAAAAATGTCTTATTCCCACTACGCTTCAACATAACTGATAAAGTTGCTACAGAGCACAGCATAGTGCCTCTGTTTTCCTATTTTCATGTGTCAATAATGCAAGTAAACCAACCAATAAAACTATTAAACTGTACAGTCKCCTTAAGTCACTTTGCCCAAGTAAATGTTCCTTGTTGTATTATTGAGATTCATCAGTGAATGTAGGAATAGAATCATTCCATTTTATATTCATTTTTTAATGTGGATAAACCAAGTGTTCATAGGTTAAACTTGAAATAACAGCCAAATCCTACAGGAATCTGCAGCAAAGGAAATAGACATTATTTTATTGAATGGCTGTGAAAAATGAAGTGCTTAAGTAGAGATTAAAAAACTCTCATAAACAGCATTCATCATATTTTCATTTTAATGAGAATGCAGCAGTACTTGTGTATGCTAATGCTTTTTTTGTTGTTCAAACAAACACCTTGCCGGGATCAGTGTTTCAAGTAACAGCAAGCAAGCTGAGTACTTCTCTGTATGATATCTCTATTGTACTTTACATTTCACCTCTTTTCTAATACAGATAAATTCTATTACTTTGTCTTGCTTGCTTAAATGAAACATTATTTTTTCTTCAAGACYGGGCAGATCAATGAGGGGCATAAAATATTAATGATAAAAGCTTGGGGAATTAGTTGCGTCTGTGACTATAGGTTTATCTTCTTGGCAGAGCTTTCTCAGTCTAACCTATTTCTTTTGTGTGATCTCTATCAGAAATGATATACAGTAGAAAAATATTATGTCTGTTCAGATTAAAATATGTGTGTTTTTTCAGGCCAGATAAAGGGCATGAAATTTGTATTTAATGATTCGAGTTTATTTAACTGATTTATAAATTTTACAGTACCATTTTGCTGTTCAAAAGCAGAGCTGTTTGCCAGTCTGCCATTTCCCTTTATTTCTGCTAATGTCGAAATGCTCTGCAGAATGCCATTCCTCACATGGACCTGGAAGAATGGATAGAGAATGGAGAAAGAAAATTATAGTTTCATTTGCAATCTTGTGCCATGACAGGAAAAAAAGGATGCTTAACGGGCTAACTGCCATAGTGGRTACAATGTGTGCTGCAAGAGCAGCCGGTAAGAGGCTTTTAGTTTTGGACTACTCTCAGTGATTTGGGGGGAAAGGGAAAGGTAAGTGATCGTACCTTCTTTCTTCTTTCCCAAAGCGTTTTTCATTCCACTTGGCGAGGGCTTGTTTGAATTGCACTAAATTGGATTGAAAATTCTGCCCAGAAGGCTCAAGGGCTGATTGAACCCCTTCTCCGGCTGAGAGACATTTTATTTTATGTGCCTTGCTGCACCACCTCGTATTTCTTGATTTCTGTCTTCATTAGTTTGCTGCTATTAGCACAGGTTAGTTAACTAAAGAGAGCCTTTGGGTCGAAGAGGTAGCCATGGTTTTSAGGTTAATCTTAAACCTGTGCTGGGTAGATGTTAACTGAGTATCCAGACTGCAAAGTGTGCAGGAATAGGTATCCTGACTCTGCAATGAAAAAAATAAAAGGAATTACATAAGAATAGACATATTAGGTCAAGCTAAAGGTCCATGAAGGGYAATAAGCTCTCTCTACAAGTAGCCTGTAACTAGTTAGCTAAGAAACAGCTAACCAATTCCCATTTGTAAATTTATTTTGTTCCAGAATAAAGCTATGTTCCAGTGTATTATGCAATACCAATGTATTTATTTAGAGAGTGAAAATGAAACACAATGATCAAGTTTATATTAAATCAAAGTATGCCAGTGTATAAATGACACAATAATCTTTTAATATTCACTTTATTCTGAATTAGATGTTTATTTTCTAACATTCAAATCGTAAAAATTGCTTGTTGGTGAGAGGAATATTCATGCAGAAATTCACAACTAGTCTTAAAATATTCTCTCTTCCCCTTCCATAGCTGACATAGAAAGAAAATTCATGATGCATAATAAGAATGCAAAATTAGGTCTTTCAGAATTTTTTCTTCYGTTTTTTTATGCAGTTAGGTTAACCTATCTAGGTCACATAAATCCCATGGTAGATTAATACATGTTGTTCATTATTGTCTGCAGCAAAGTTCTTCAGGAGAACCTTAAAATTAAATAATAATGGAGATTTTTGCATCCTTTGTAAGTTTATTACATGACAYAAGGAAGATTTTGTACTATTCTCCCATTTGAATCATGCTGACTGACGTGCATTTGTTATTTCCAAGTTCTTTTGTTTGCTACTGAGACTGAGCATTTCATCCAGCTACTTAGAATACAATTTGGAGAAAAATGGCTCAGCTTTCGTAGACACTTCAGAAATTACCCTGAAGCAATAAAGGTAAGGACAAACTCTATTCAGTTGCCCTGTGTGACAGGACAAGAGGAAATGGGCAGAAATTGAAGCACAAGAAGTTCTGTCTGAAGGTGAGGGGGAATTTCTTCACTCTGAGAGTGACGGAGCACTGGCACAGGTTGCCCAGAGAGGTTGTGGAGTCTCCTTCTCTGGAGATCTTCAAGGCCCACCTGGATGCAACCTTGTCTAACATGCTGTAGATGACCCTGCTGAGCAGGGAGGTTGGACTAGATGATCTCCAGAGGTCCCTTCCAACCTTACCGATTCTATAATTCTGTGATTCTGTGATTCTATGATTTATCTCATTTAACTTTAGTCATCTAAAAGTGGAATCAATGGAGAAAAACAGCTTGTCTATTCAGAGCACCTTTCTTAAATACTTGTCTTAACATGGGTTTGGTTACTTTATATGTGCTTATATGCCTAACTTGGATTATATGACTAACTTAAATGGCTAAAACCGGGTAGGATGAATCCTTTCCTAACTGTTTAAACAATATTTTGCTGCTTCTGTTGATAGTACTGTTAGCCAGCTGCAGGGTACTGTCTTTGTGGCTCAGAAAAGTGTAGGAGGCAGTGACACAAGTGTTAACTCTTGCTCTTATACCTGGTCTAGTCTCAGTACTACACTGGTAATTTCAATCTATCTTTCTAATCATCCTGAAAAAGTTCTTTCTCGTCAAAATTTCTCATTAAATTTATATTTATACTCATCATGCGGACTTGAGTTACCTATCTTCTAGTCCTAGATTCCCTCAAACTCTTTATTCAACACTATTTCATTTTTGTCCATCTCCTTAGAAATCAACAATTTGGTGATCCTGCAGTCACTGAGATATATCCAAGAGGTTCCAAAGGTTTTTGGGCTACCAAATCATTTGCAAAGGATCCCCTGGTTTCAGAGATTTTTCCTGTTGTCTGTTTGCACTGATGGTGAGTCACTGAGAGTGCTTCCCAAAAGTCAGAAATTATGAGAAGTTCCTAGGGAGACAGAAGGACGACCTGTGCTATACTGTAATTGGCATTTTAATGGGACATTTTCAACATTTTTACATCCCATTCTTATTCAAACAAACCTTTTTCTCAAAACATCAGAAAAGAAGTATAAGCTTCAAGGAGACTTGATCCTTTATAAAAGTTTGCTCTGATAATGACCAGAAACCCTATAGTACAACATAGCTCTGATCTGTGCCCAATATGCCTCACAGATCMAAGTCAGGGTGGCAGTGGAGGGCTAGAATGCTTGTCCATAGAATCTGGAAAAGTAAAGAAAAAGAAGAAAAGTTTTCTTTTACTTAGAGCTTAACATTTCATTTTTTTTCTTTTAAGTTTCACAAATACAAAAAGAATCAAGGGATTTACTGCGTCATGTTGACTTTTTGCATAGCATTAAATGCARTCATGTTTGACTCAAACTTTCTAGTTTCCATTATGCTGTGCTGGGGAAGTCTTACAATAATTATCCTTTCAGTTAATAGCAGTACATTTTTCGTTTCTCTCCATCTTCAACCTAATTTATGTTTTTCTCTTTCTTCTTTTTTTTTCAATCTTCTGATTTGTGCCTCTGAAATGATAAGTTCAGGTCTCTAATTCACAGCTATCAAACGTTTGAGCTGCACTACAAAACAGCAGACACAGCAGGGTAAAGCTTATTTTGTTTCTAATATTTCTGAATTAAAATATCACTTTGGTATGATAGAAAAATAGCTCTCTGATGCTCCATTTTTCTTAGATAAAATCATGTACACTCATAAAGATGTTCTCCTTTGCATCCAACCTGAAAGGTTATTCATTCTGGAAATGTAGAACACTTTTTGCAAAAAGCAACATAATTGCTCCTCATATATACAATAGAATTTGATCTTGACTTAAAACTGAGCTCACCTGCAGACTTTGAATTACTTTGCCACAAGGTTCCTACTTCTTATTCTCTGTTTCTTAGGCAGTATTTTTTGTCACTGTATTCTACAAAAATGTGGAGCCAATTAGAAACAAAGTACAGTACAAGAAATCTTATAAGCCGATGTAAGCCAATATGGAAGAATTGATGGCTGTATGATGTTTTCTAAGCATGCATAGTAGAGAGGTCAGGTGAAAAACCTTTGAACTGATTGTTTATTTTATAAAGCTATAGAAAAGTGGGCAAAATTTCATATCTGTAGTTTTCTAGAGCAAAGAACATTATAGACCTTTTCTTTTTTTTTTCTATCCACTCAAAAAAATCTAATAATATACTTCAGTTTGACTATTTCGAAGAGACTAAAAGCTAAACAGTCAAACAGATTAAAAGCATGGAGATGCCCCTAASAGTCTGTTAGCTGATCTGATGCTCTATAAATATCTCTGTCGAATCAATTAATCCTTACTTTTTGTGTGCATGCATGTGTGTTCAAGGTTTTTTTCCTTACACTCATACATACATTTATAGGAACCTACAAATGCACCTTTAAAGAGTGTCATGACAGGAAACAACATTAACCTACTTCTGATGGTTTTAGTACTGATGGATTTACCGTGGTGGCTTTCAATGTGTATTTTTTCCATTCAGAGAAATTGCTTAGGCGATTTAGAAATTTAGACTGAAAAGCACCTACCACCTTAACAAGAAATTCACCATTAACACACTGATGTTGTGTTGCATAGCATACTTACGGGTCATAGCGGGACATCTGCCATTCAGTTTGCCTCTCAGCCGCCGAAAATATGGTTTTAGTTTGGCAGCAGTAAGAAGGAGTTGCAATCAGAGAGTTAACCCTCCAGCTGCTCTTATGGCAACAAAGTTATCCATTTGGTTGCAGTTTTAATATTACAAAAGAGATCATGAATTTAGCAATGAAAGATTGGAACTGTAATGCTGAAACACAGGAAGGTTTAAACAAGATAAAAAGCTCTATCCTGCCCTATTGAAGACAATTCCTATACTTTTCCTAGTTACATAATATCTTTAGCAGTCTTCAGGACTGATTAGAACTGAGTGCAGATTGTTGTAAATGTTCATAAAAATCCACTCTTTAAGTATATTTACTTCAGCTAGACTTATATTTTACATGATGWCTATTCTTTTGACTAAATTTAACAGATCCAACACTTTGCAAAATGTGAATTTTAGAATTAGAACTGCAGCAGAAATGTTTAGATACTTGCCAAGTGGTTRTATGACATGTTGCATGACATCTGAGAAATTATTAACCTACATGGTATAAATGGTAAGTGTTTCCAAGGAACAATTTKWAWYMARKYMAARRMYKGGGGGGGRRRRAATCATTACAATAATCTTAAAATAGCTGAATTCATAATGTATTCACTCTTATCCTCTAAACAAGAAAAAATAGGGTAAATGTGTTAGATAAATTATTCATTTGTAAATTCACTGTAAATTATTTTCACAGTGTTAGTTTGGATTCAAGTCATTTGTTGGTTCTACACCTACTTAAGATTGGAATTGTCCTGTCATGAATCAGTCCATTTCTACTAGATTATTTTACACCTTTATTTTGGATATTTATGTACAGTAGTGTAAGATTTAAAGAATATAAGCTGATACTAAACAATAACGTAGGTGTCCTATATTTTAATTTCACAGATTGTTGCTGTTGTCATTTTGGGGGGGGGGGCATAGAACTGTGAATGAAACGAATCATAATCAAATATAGCTGACTGGCTTTTGCTGCCCTAATTACAACATCTTGTCAGCAAATAATTCAAAAATATGGATATTAACCACAYCACTTCTGGGGGATTATTTCAGAGTGATTGGCATTTGTTCCTAACATCAAACAAAAAAAGGACCCTCCCCTCCCAGTAGCTAACATAGCTTTAGTGTAATGAATTATCTGGAAAAAGACATTAGATAGCAAAAAGGTGTCTGCATGCTTTTACGAACTGGGAAAAGATCTTTTACAGTTTTATATTATGATTGTATTCAAATTTAATGAGAATATTACTTCTGACAGACCAGCAAAGGTGCTGCAGTGCTGCCTGTTCCAGAGAAGCTGGTAATAACATCTCTGAAAATGTATTTACAGATGTGATGCATTGATCTCCAAACACCAGCTAGGAAATCATGAGAATCAAAGAGACCTATGTAAACAGATTCAGCTTTTATGTCACTAGATGAAAGAATTTTACCTAATAATTTAATTTTGCCATATAATGAGTAAAGAAAATGTAATAAAGATGAGGTATGGCAAATTTATGTACAACAGTGACATGAAGTACATTCAGATGATGATTATGTGGATACAAGATAAAAATCAGAATAAATATAGGAAGAAGAAAGACTGAAAATAAAGCAAAAGTAAAGAACATAAAAATCCACTAATGGGAAATGAATATCACAGAAGTGTTTACTTATGTGAATTGAGTAGTCTTCAAAAARGAACTTGGACATCTGCAAGTGAGAATGTCTGTCTGAGCAGAGATTCAGAATCAGAGAAACATAATATCTGTGATAAAGATCTTTTTATTATTTTAATAATGTGAAATGTAAAAATCTATATAGCTTAATGAGATAATATGTGGTTTTAAAAAGGCAGAAAWTTTACATTTATACATTACTTGGCAATCAAGATGTTTCTTTCGACAGTCTGCCTGTGGAACGCTATACTCATCTCTATTTTGCGTCTTCAGTATGACTTAGCCTAACTAAATTGACTAGACTGCCTGTAAGAGTGATTCATTACTAAACTACTGCTCATTCTATTTTGTTTCTAATAGTTAGCATGTACTCTTACATCTGATGYCTACCTAGACCTACTAGAAGTCAGAATTAAATGATGGGCTTGTAGACATATGGAATAAGTCTTCCTTGTTTGTTCAAAGTGTCTACATTAATGAATGCTCTGTTCAGGACAGGGATGAGGGAGRTTTTCTGATCATCTTTCCTTGCTGCTTGTACAGGGTCTAGTTGGAGGCTTGTAGCTAGCAGTGTACCCCAGGGGTCCAGTCTTGTTCAACTTATTYATCAGTGACCTGGATGAAGGGACAGAGTGCCTCCTCGGCAAGTTTGCTGATGACACCAAGCTGGGAGGAGTGGTGGATACACCTGAGGGCTGTGCTGCTATTCAGAAGGACCTCAGTAGGCTGGAGAGATAGGCAGAGGGGAACCTCATGATATTCAACAATGGCAAGTGCAGGGTCCTGTACCTAGGGAGGAATAACCCCAGCAGCTCTGTGCAGAGGACCTGGGASTCCTKCTGGACAACAAGCTGACCATRAGCCAGCAATAAGCCTGTGTAGCCAAGAAGGCCAATGGTATCTTGGGCTACATTAAGAAGAGTGTTGCCAGCAGGTCGAGAGAGGTGATCCTCTCCATCTACTCAGCCCTGGTGAGGCCACATCTGGAGTACTGTGTCCAGTTCTAGGCTCCCCAGTACAAAAGAGATATGGAGCTGCTGGACTGAGTCCAGTGTAGGGCTACTAAGATGATGAAGGGACTGAAACATCTCTCATGTGAGGAAAGGCTGAGCAAGCTGCAACCATTCAGCCTGCAGAAAACACTGAGGTGGGAGCTTATCAGTGTATACAAATATCTGAAGGAAGAGTGTCAAAAGGATGAGGCTAGACTATTTTCAGTGGTGCCCAGCAATAGGATGAGAGGCAATGGGCACAAACTGTGAGACTTTTTTTTTTTTTTTTTCTCCCAGGGAAACAGAGCAATTGTGCAATGTCTATTGCAGATAGGAATCTACTAAATGTGGCCAATTTAACAGCAAACCTGAAAGAAAAGKCCCATCTTTCACAGACAAAGAAGGTTTGGGAAGATTTGTTTCCAAATTGTTTTATTTCTATCCTGTCTTGTTCTGGGTTTCTCTGTCTAACAATACAACCAGTTTCCATTTCTCTTCTAACAAACCTAGCTGTAGACATTCAGAAACCTCTTGGATGCTCTCTGGTATGAGCAGAACTTTCAGTTTCATCCCAAGACAGTATGAGGCAGATGGGTGCTCAGAGCTGGTCATCATGGCCAAATTGTGCTTAGTGTAAACACTGGTTGAAGATCACAGTGCTTTTTTTAAAAAGTTAGCATAACACTGAGCCTTTCAAGATATCTCCAAAAGGTGAGCTTGGGAGCTTAAATTTATAGTTTTGTTAGTTATGGTCTAAATACTACTATTGACTTTATTACCTACTTTTTGCTAGTTAATATACTATGCATTGTGGTAATTACTTGTCTATCTATTCTAGAGAAGATGAGGAGATTTCTCCCCTGCCTAGCTATTAGTCTTGCTGCAGGTATCGGCACTCAATATAAATTGACTAACATAAATTAAATACAGTTCCCAACCTGTATGTAGTTTAAGGTTTGCTATTTGTTTTAGACTCTTGAAGCACTTTTATGCCCAGTAGCTTGGCTRTTTTACTACGTATATAGCAGACTCAGAAGATACTGTTTTGCCTTCCTTACTTTTATTTACTCTACCACATATGCAGCATTACTAGCAGTTCCTTCTCATTCATTCTAGCCCAGTACTTAAAATCTCATTTTGCAGAGTAAGCTTTCTAATGTTAGCTACCCATTATTTTCTGGGACAGATGTTATTAGAAAGTTAATTTTTTAAGGAAATGTTGAACATGTGTTATATTTTACAGATATGTAAGATATTCCTCCATATAGATTTTGTGGACAGAAAAGGTTGAAATAAATTTCTAATATTTAGCCTTTCTAAGTACCATACAATCCCTCTAAAATATTATGTAGCTCCATATGGTGTGTGATCCCTCTGAAGTCTTATACAGCTCTGTGTGGTCTCAGATATGACAGTCTTAAGTACAATGTATTTAATTTGTCACACATAATTGTATGTCCATACAAGTACACATTCTGTTTGGCCTATGAACATTGCCTTTAACCTTTTTTTTTCTTTGGTTTGTATAAAATTACTACTGAAAGGTCAATTAAATAGTCACAACCAGATAATATATGTTTATATAATATGTGGTTTATATGTTTTTCCCTATGTGAACATCACAGATTCTAAGAACATTTCTCTTCCTGACATACTTCTAAAACATGCTAATATATATTTATATTAACTGGGCAATAAAAATGCACAACAATATTTAAAGAATAACTTACTATACTGAAATCAATCATATTTTAGTAATGTACCTAAGTATTATGTCTGTTGATATATGTTTCATGCCTGCACTGTCTCCTACTTCAAGAAAAACCGAGGGTATGGAAATAGGTATTGGATCAAAAYGAAATGGAAGAGTCTAACCACTTAAATAATTGATACTTTTGCACTTCTTTAGTCATTGCACACTGTAAATTAGTATAGAAACATAAAYTATGTTTTCATATAATTTAAAAGGAACAAGGGATAACAAATCACTCTGTGGTACAGAGCTAGAAAACCTGAAATAATCCTGTAATATTTTTCTAATCAGCTGCATTTCTGCACATATGCTAACGATACATAACTGGACTGCATACCTCACATAATCTTGCTAGTATATGCTTTCTTTATGCAACTGTCTAACTTTTGATGTAGCACTCCAAAATAACATATATACATGGTTAAAGGGAATCTCAGAGATGTCACTTCTCCTAGGGATGTCACACAAGAGTGCACTGTGTTAGTGTTAACAGAATTTGTACACTGAGATGCCAATGGGACACTAAAACCCTAGGCTGATACCTCGTTGTAGTCCAGGCATGTCAGAAGGTGTCACAGAAAATGGTGTTTTTATGTGAGAATCTMGGTGGTCATAGAAACTTTCTATGTATAAAAGTGGGGGCAACTCTTTTCTACCTCTCCTCCTAAACTCACCCTTCAAAATGGTGAACATACATACTCTGAGCATCAATTAGATTTTATATCATACTGAGAGTTGATGGTACCAAGCTATAGCTGTGTTCTCAGGGCTTTTGATTTCATGCTCTGGAGGTCACTGTAAAGAGCAGGAAGCAATCCTAGCAGGATGTATATTTTCTTTTGGTACTTCTTTAAGAGTTCATCTCCAAAATTCCATGGTATAAAATTAAGAATATCCCAACTGCAAATAAATGAAAATCCCACCATCAAAGATTTTTAARAAGGTTTCAATACATATTATAAGCTTATCTCACCACCATATCTGCTTCCCTGAAACACTCACTCTGACAAAACAAGTATGGGAGGAAGTAATAATTTTAAGTTTCCCCTCCCCACTAGACATTCCTTATTCCTTACATTAAAGCTTTGTGTAAAATTAACAAATGTCAGGTACAAGTAGAAGCAGCCCCTTAATAGCCCCTGAGATGAGCTAGCTACATTGCTTTAATCTTTCCTTTCCTAAGTAGCAGATCTGCAGTGAATGATCCAGAATTGTTGTCATTTTGTACAAAAGAACTAGTTTCCACAAGAACACAACTGTTTCTATTGCAGAAAGAGTGCTGAGGTCCTCGGCATATTCGTTGGACCTTTGTTGATACAGGGGCTAAAGGCATGCATCAGTAGAACCTGTCAGCAATTTGAAATCCTAGCTGCAAATAAGACAATTGCTTATATTTTACTGTTGAGAAAAAGTGCAGCATGTAGAATTACTTTAGGAGAAACTTTGGACTAAATCGTCTACATTTATATTTACTTCTGTACGTATTGTTAGTCTTTGAGTTAACATAAGAAAAAAAGAACATTAATTTTCAACAAACTATCAGGCTGATATTCTAAGGACCATAAAGAAGTGTTGGTGAATTTGGTGAATAGTAACATTTTTGTAAATAAGGCCTTTTTTTTTTCTTTTTTTTTTAGTTTAGTTTACAAAATGGTTTGCCAAAAGAAATTTGTTTGGCTTAATATTGACTTTATATTTTAAAAAGGAACTTGTAAAAATTGTCTATAGCTTTAATATTGTCATTCTCTGTCGCTTCCAACTAGTACAGTAATTTCTGTAGAATACCTTACTAGTGTAGCAAAAATTTGTATTGCATTCTGCACACTAAATTGATATTAGTTGCTAAGATGCTGTAGGTCTAATTGAGATATACAGAAGTCAATARAGGATTCAGTGGTCTTTAAAAAGGCCCAGAATCCACAGCTTGGAAAGATAATAGAATAGAAGTKATGAAAAATTTCCTGTTATAGAAAATACTTTTGAGGTAAAATGACAACTTGTCATCTGATACTGAAACCCATTTGGATCACACATGTTATCTCTTGAAACAGCTTTAAGTGTAAACAGCTGACAAATCCTTAATACTTTTCTTACTGCTGACCACAAATTTTTATATGATTCCTAAGATATAAGATTAAAATTTAAATAAAAGACCTGGAAYAATTTTTTTTCTACAACAGTTTTTTCATACTAACACTCTTCCTAAAAATCATAATGTACTGTCCCACTTTTTCAGGCAACATAGAGCTTGGACAGTGAGTCACATCCATGCATGCAGACATTTTCAAAACTAACTAGTACAATAACTAAAATTTATCATTTTTTTACTCTTCTAACGTTCTTTTCYTACAAATGCTTTATTTACTGATAGGAAAACCTTGTCATGAAAAAATTGTCCAAAAGGTTTTCAAATCACGATCCAGTGTATTGGTGAAATACTGTCTCTCACTCACAAATCATAGTATTTTAAATGAGGCTTAAATGATCTAGYTCACTGGATATGAATAACTGCTGTATGTACTCCCAGTTTSTCTTTGAAATYTACTTGTAAAGTAAGCTGAATGTAYAGGAACGTTCCCTTAAGAAAAAATGTCTAGCATATCATAGTTTAGGTTTTAAAAAATTAGAWGAATGTGGAATTTCTGTTACATATGTGTAATTAATCCTTCATAAATTTAAATTTSTTCTCACATAGGAAATAAACCTTAAATATTCAGAATTCAATATGTGTTCAGCCCTCTTTGAAACACTGGTACATCATACAGAATTTATGGAAAAATCAGTTTTATATATAAGCACAAACATGTAGSCAGTGTCTCTTCCATCGCATTTAAATACAGGGCTTATTTTGGTGGCTGGGAGTGCCTTGTGGATTTAACACAATGGGTCACATTCSCTTCTGTTTTTCATAGCATGAAAAGTTTGGGGAAGGAATTATCAAGCTGATTTCAGGCACCTGATCTTTCTTAAAGTTCAGAAATACTTCCTATAGAGCAGTTGATTGACAGCAATAAAGGTGTCAACAGACTATATGACCATGGTTGTTCCTCACTGGTTCTAGAAAAACTAGAACCTTGAGTTCATTTTATCCAATGATACATTTTTTTCTCCTTACTTTGACTTAAATTTTTGTAGCTCCAGAGAGTCAAGAAATAATGCCTCCTGTTTCTACATACTTTGAAAATACTTTGTTGCATGTATTTAGCACACTGCTTGTTAAGCTTTAGAGTTCTCCAGCAACTGGAAGCCTGTGATGTATTCTTTTTTTTTATCAGTCTGATGAAGCCAGAACTGTCTCAAGTAAAACCCAGGAACCAGCAYGAATGAACTCAAGAATTCCCTAATTCCAGAAAAGGATAAGTAATTCTCAAAATAGACAAGGAGGACTGACTCTTTCATCTTCAGTGGGAATGAACAGATCCCCCTCTCAACCCTGAGAAAACGAAAACAAAAACACTCYTGAGCTGAAGTGCATTGCCATACATCTGCCAAAAAGCGTGTATAGTGCTAGGGTACCTGGTGCCTTACCCAAATGTAACGCCCTGAGGAGGCTTCTGTGAAAAGAATCTGTGATTCAAGAGTGTGGTCAAAAAGGTCAAATTTTGTCAGTAAAAGATGTATCTTTTTGGTGTATACCAAAGGTTACACAAAAGATATCATATTATTTTGAGGAGTTGAGAGAATTAGAGTGAACAGTATGTACAATAGATGTCCTACCTTCAGGCAGAAGAGTATGTCTATAACTTTGACTCACCCACAGTGCCTGGAAGATCAGACTGTCAGTTCGCTCACTACACTGAAATGAAGCAGCTCTCTGCCTTATTGTCCTGCCATATAGAGAATTTATTTCACCTAAAATCAGATGCTTCATTTGAATGCACTGAATGAACTGAATTTCTGATCTTGCTAGGCACTGTAGGAGAGTTAAAGATACAGATAGACCATAGAGTGCATACCCACTAACACAACTTGAGGGCATGAATCCACTGTGGCTGTTAAGCCCTTTAATGGGTATTTCTTTCTGGTTTCAAATATCATGCTAAAAAGAAAGAAAGAAAGAAAGAAAAAAGCTATTAGGATCCTACTGTGGGGCATGAAGGTAATAGTCTGTCCTCTGTGTGTTGTACTGTGATGAATCTATTGAGCGGAAACTCTATCAGCAGCAAAACTATGTTCTGGATAAAGCCTAGGGGAAGCAGAAGAGACTGAAACCTGAAGTCAGATAACTGGCTTGTGAGATGAATAAAGGGAACTGTCTTGGGATAAACGCACCGAGCTTTCAAATTTTTAAAAGGAGGATAACTTGCAACAGTTTATTGCAGCCAAGATRTGCCAGTCATTGTGTCATAGCTAGGCGAAGGTCTATCATTGACCTAATGTTATTACCAGAATTGGGAGATTTCTACTCAGGTGCAGGTCCATGTTTTGGAGCTAAGGAATAAGGCTTATTGTTTAATCACTATCCCCGAAGAGACAGCAAAAAAGACAGAGTAATTGCTATGGGAAAATGTGAATAGAATTCTTCCCTTTTAATATCTATATATGAGCCAGTCTTCTAAGGGTGTTTTTGTAGTCAGTGARGAGAAATAGGTATTTTTAGGGTGCAATTCATCACATTTTAGATATTGACTTTATAGTGAGATGAATCACAATATACAAATACTTTTTTTTTCTTTTTTTTGCTTTGGCTRTAAAGGGAGACTAAGTGTGACTAGCTTAGGTACAGACATCATAAGGTGTCTGTGTTTCATCAAGTGAATCTCATTCTAAGAAGACAATGAAAAAGAATTTAATCGAGTTCCCAAACAATGGGGCACACGTCCAGTAGACATATATCCTGATACCCAATAAATGAGAGAGCTATTGCACCTATAAAGGAACAGAGCTATATGTAAACTGTAGGCTGAAAATCAAGTTCTTTTAAATCTGTTATGGAACCTTTATATCTAGTATTTGCTTTTACTTTTTTTTTTACTTTTTTTTATTTTTTTTTTGGCTTTTATCTAAGATATTGTGGCTTTCTTGGTTGTTTCTTTTGTCAGTGAAAAATACCTCATTTTTCACTACTGTTTGTGTTATAGTATGCAGGACCAACTACAAATTTAAATTAATTGTCAGTCCTATTTTAACTTTAGTTACAAAGAAATGCGTATTTTTTTACTGAGCAGCTCTTTTACTGTGCTTCTCATGGCAACATTACATTTTTTCCCAAATCTGAAATTCCCTTTCACCTCTAGACTATAGTTTGTATTGCAAAAATGAAAAAAAAAATCCCCAGACATGATGAAAGGGTACAAAGTGTACATTCAGACCACTTGACTTTTGATCATATTTAGGAAAACTCCTTCTTGTCTTCATCACAGTGCTCTATCAATTTACTCGCACTGAAATAGCCATTTTACTTATTAACCATGTCTTTATGATATTATTATGATCTAAGACACAAAGAGTGAAAGTTTTCTGTTGCTAATCTGAAGCAATATTTTGCAATTTMTTCAGAGGAAAAGTAGTTTGGAAGTTTACATTGAAACACTTAAGATAAAATCAACAAAGATCTCTTTCAGGTTTATTCACTTCCTACTACCAACTTTTCTTACTTAATGTGTCTGTATATAGATAAAGAGAGATATTTAATAGATTTTATCCACTGACCCTTTACCAAAGGAAAGGAAGATATGGATACAAGGACTGATATGTTAAACAGCAAGCTAAAACTTCTATGGACAATCTTCGTGCAAGACGTCTGTCTTGTGTAGGGATTATCACACATGACTGGCTACCAGGAAAACCAAAGTCTTCGAGTCTATTAGGCACCATACCTTGGTATGCTAAGAGGATACACAAATCTGAAGGTATCCTGCAGGTCTCAGCCCCTTCAGCCAAAATCTAGCCTGTGTCAGCTTATCTCTCAGTAATACTTATTCTGTGAGCTAAAAGCCTTGACCCCAGCTCAAGGTTCTGCTGTCTCTTACCTGAACTTTACAGAGGAAAACTTGTCCTCCACCACAAACAAGTACCTTRAAATCATTGTTTTGATGGAATTGCACAGAGAAGCAGATAAACTTTTCAATCGGTCAAATTTTGGTGGTGAAAAGAAATCAGACAGACTTGACTACTTGGGATTCTTCAGAAAAAATTCATCTTGACCCTGACTAAATCTGGTAGTGTTTTTTTTATATATGTATATATAGCATATCATAGCCTAATTCATGTTACCTTCTAAAGAAAAAAAATTAGTAGCTTTTTAGTCATTTCTGATTATGATCTGTAAGTGAAAAAAGTGACTACATACAGATTCGTAGATATATTCCAATGTGGACCAATCATTTGGTGTAGCCTAAACTGGAAAGGTGATGTTAGCTATTGAGTTAAGACAGTTGCTCTCCATCCTCTTCTTCCTTCTTAGTATCCATGCCTAGTCACAAGGTGGTAACATTACCAGAGGTACAGAAAACAGAAAGTTTTTTTTTTTTTTTCTGTTCTATTTTTATCACAGAATCACAGAATAGGTAAGGTTGGAAGGGACCTCTGGAAATCATCTAGTCCAACCTCCCTGCTCAAGCAGGGTCACCTACAGCATGTTAGACAGGATTGCATCCAGGTGGGTTTTGAGTATCTCCAAAGAAGGAGACTCCACAACCTCTCTGGGCAACCTGTTCCAGTGCTCCGTCACTCTCACAGTGAAGAAATTCCCCCTCACATTCAGGCAGAACTTCCTGTGCTTCAGTTTATGCTGAAGTACGAGGAATTTCTTCTGTAAGAAGTAGGAGYGTTGGAAAAATACTCTTTGAACAGTATCTTCTGGGCCTACATCTGGGTCTTGAAAACTATTTAACATAGCATCTTTGCTCATTATTTTACACAACTTACATAGCATGTATTTAGAGCATCCTGTCAAGTTAAAAAACAATGAATTTTCATTAGRTGAGTTCCATATAAAATTATTATTTCTTCTTTAAATGATACTGCAGAGTCCTTTACCCTCTGGGTAGACTTAGTTTAAGTATTTCAAGAGGAAAAGGTCYATTTAGAAAGGTGACTAACTGTTATAGAGCAACTCCTAAACTCCTACTCATATAATTGATTATTTGCACAGCATTGTGTATCTGTGAAGTCCATGGTACCTCTGGGAAATAATGTAAAATAGATTAGGAGATTAAATGTGAGAAAATTGCTTTTCGCTGGCTGTATTATTAATCTTTTTCTGAGATGATTGTTTCATTAAGACTTTCCATTGAGCACTCAGATAGTAACTTCCTGATCAATAAAAATAACTCATTCTAAAAAATGAAAACTATGTATAAGTGTGTGAGACTAACTGTCTTATTCTTTCAAGAAAATCAATTTCATTAAGTTTTGATGAATAAACATCTATAAAATGAAAATAATTCTATATGAAATACTGCATCTGTTCCTTGGTATTTTTTTTTAAGGTTTCATGTTCCAAACTCCATATATTGTCACACATATACTGCTATCATCTTTAAAACGTAATCATTTCTTTTCAGTAAAAGCTATGTAGTGTGGACAAGATATGTCTGAAATCTGTCTGCTTTAGCTCTGGTCCTGCAGTCAGATTTGCTAGCAGAGAAATTCACTGATATCTTTGGGGCAATTCATGGAATCAAAAATGARTAGTCTTGACTGCATTTCTTTAGTTCTTAACAAGAAAAACTAAAATTATGTGTGCTRTTCCATGGACTTTGGTATTTGTGGGCTAAGTCTGGATCCATTACTTTAACTGATGTTGATTATATAACTAATAGAGACAGTTTAGAAGTACCATAAAATCTGCAACATCATGCTTAAGTTACCTTACACTGAAAGCAATTAGGTCATAYAAACTAAGCAGGATTTGTAGTGGGAGAGTCTAATAGCTACTGTTGCAGGTAGCATCACTGCGCCTGTCTTCTTAGTCTATATTTAACTGGAGATCTTGTGTTTCATAGAGGACAGATTTATCTCCCTACTCCCTACTCAAAAGTAGACCAGGTACACAGGCAGGTTTCAGCTGCCCTGATGATGATTTGCTTAAACACCAGATTTCCAGTCGAATTCAAAAGAGTGCCTCTAGGCAGAAGTGAGATGAGGCAGAGCTTGAGATGAATAGCTACACACAGGRCTAAAAAACATTTCAGAATCCAAGAAGGCAAGTAGCGTGGAATCTCTATGTGAACACGCAGTTATCTAAAGCTATTTTTAGTGAGTAGGGCCATGTTACCTCACATCTCTGTGCCCTGTCCAGGAAAACTAGCTCTGTTTGTGGAGGGAGTGGCTTTCCAAAGCATGCGTGCAGCTGCATGCCTCTCCCCGTGCTAACCTCCGCTATCTAGTGGATGGATGAAGCCTCATCCATTAAGCTGATGCACCATTATGCAAAGGCATAGCAGTGAGGGAGAAAGGATTACTTCCTTTGTGTTGAAGCAGATTCATTTCCAGTCTTCTTTAGGTGATCCTTATCCCATTCCTTCAATTTGTCTGTTTGCCAGCATCATATTCAGTGGTAACTATTAGGCTGTGGCAGAGATGAATCTTGCAACCTCAGCAAARCATTGTGTTTCAAGACTGCTTTAACAGAGATACTTTTTTATTTTTTTAAGCAGCCCTAAAATGAAACATCAACAGAATGTCCAATGATGATACAGCCAGTCTGTCAGGTGTAGGAAATATACTTTCCTGCCTTTAGCATACAATGAACGTAATGATTAATAAATGCTTAATAACCTTTTCCACTGTTCTATACTGCATTTATTGTAAATATATTCAAACTGTAAGAATAAAAAAAATGCTCTTTTAAAGATAAAAGATGTCAAAAATTGTACTTTGAATTTTCTCTTTTTACCAATAAATACTTATTTTATTAGTATTTATATGACATTGAGGATTTTGGCAGCGAATATTGACTTTACATTATCATCCACCTGGTGGATTTCCATCAGGATTCCTGTAAGATTGCAGATTCAAGGCGCYAGTTTGGAAGAAAAGGCATTTGATCATGTCTCTCTCACATATCAGGTTGTTTGCTTTTGGAGCAAAAAAAATAAATAGAAGATACTCGTTTGACTCAACAGCGAAGAAGAATGGTGGTCCATTTACAGATAAAAATCTGATCCCTCCCTATTTTCATGGAGGCATCAAAACTGGAAGTGCAGAAATGCCAGCATGACTCCACTAGCCTTT
>NW_028186299.1:790049-851709 GCF_003343005.1 Rhea americana
AGACATAGACTACCCTATTCCCCACACAAAAACTTTAGGTTATTTCTGCTCCCAATATTATGACTTTCTTAAATTACAGCTATAGGTAAGATTATATAGGACACACAGATGACATAGGGGATATTTTGCCCTCAGCTCCTGCTTTGATAGCCCTTCCCTATTACCCAAGTGGAGAATAATGAATGGCTTTAATTTTCAGCAGGGATCAATGAGCTTTGTTCCCCAACAGAGTGGGCTGGTTGTAGGTGACTAGAATTTCACCGAGAGAAATGGTTGTCTTTCTGAAATTAAGATGGGCAATTGGCTACAATATGCCTGCCAGTTAGCTGTGGGTAAGAGACAAGCAAAAGCATTAATATAGGGAGCATCTTCTCCCATCTTAGTCATTGCTTTGCCTTGATTAGATTTGATTCCTCCATGTGAATAAATATACTCTACATTTTACTCAGAGCTCTACAGCCAAAGTAACTTTTCTAGCACTGTTCTATGTCACTCTGAAGCCATCAAACAGGGAAGTCAATTTGTCCTCCATACATCTCTATATCTCCGTATCAAATTTAAGCTCTTTATTTTTCTGTATTGTTTTGTAACTTGCTGCAGTTGGAGGATTTATTCCCTTTCAAATTCTCTTTAAACTCCCATYCCCAAACTATTGGCTGTGTGTATTTCTATAAGCTATGCCAATACTTGAAATAGTTCCTCATGTTCTGTGGGTTAAGGATCAAAATACCTTTCAAATCTCTTTCTAAAACCCACTTCTGCCCATCTTTTGCCTATCTTTCCGACGGTGCTAATTTTGAGCAATGTACCCACTCATATACCTCATTTTTGAGTTGCTTTATCCAGAATATAAGTTCTAGAACACATAAGACGCTTTAAAATGTTCACTTTGAACCCTGGGGAGCTACACAATGACAAGTCATCCAAAAACGTAAACTTTAGTCCAAGTTAAAACCCCCACTTCAGCTCCTGTATTTGCTAGCCGCATTCTGAGCTACACTTTCCTTTCCCCTACACCAATTTTTACTTTTCTGCAGCTAGTGACAGGAAACCTCCTGCCTGTCAACCTTAAGCATTTTATACATACTTTCAAGCTTTCAGTAAGGCAGACAGTGAATCTTGTTGGGAGTCTATCTGAGCAGGATAGAATAGTCTATCCATTACAATTTTCCAGTTCACTACCAACCATAGCTCAAATGTGCATGATGACTCAAGACTTTCTTTTTTTGTCCATTACACATAAGAATATAACACACACAAACACAAATATCCCAGACCTTGATGTAGAATTTAGTAATAATCATGTTTAAAAAAATCCTGTATATTTTTCTGGATTTTTCTCTCTTTTTCTTCCTGAAAGTGTTTCCTTTGCTTCAATCGCTCTGTTTGTAAAGACGATTGAATGCAACCCTTGGGACATCATGTGCAGCCTTCCAAAAAGAAAAGCAGAAAAACAAATTGGACAAGCATTGAGAAGTTCAAGCGAAGCAATTCAGTTACACAATGGTGGAATAGTATGTCACAAGACTGAGGGATGAAGAATCCGCTTCAGAGCATCYTAGTTAAATCAAGGATTGCAATAAAGCTCACAAGGGGGTTTATTAATCCAATTATGCTTTTTTGTGTGTTATGTATGGATTTTGTTGGTATAATAAATGTGGTAGAGGATCTGCTCTACTGTACCTCCTGGAATACAGACTGTGCAGTGACAGGCAAAACTGCATGGCTGATTTGGAAATACTATTGTTTAAACATAATGCAGCTGACATTTCTGACAGCCATCAGTTCCTCTACAAATAAGCAACTTTTCTTGAACTGTTGAGGCGTAGCACTAAAGCATGTGCAAAATATAATACAAAG
Source organism: Rhea americana (assembly GCF_003343005.1). Classification (NCBI taxonomy): domain Eukaryota; kingdom Metazoa; phylum Chordata; class Aves; order Rheiformes; family Rheidae; genus Rhea; species Rhea americana. Next base: position 791,910 of record NW_028186299.1, read on the forward strand.
AGGACCTTATTGCTACATCCCTCTGCATCTATAGRTAAAAGCAGTTTTTGCTGTCCTGGTTATGTAGTTATGTGGTTAGGTCACTAACTCAAGTTGGCCACACTTAAGAGTAAAGGAACTCCATAGGGCCCTTTTACCTACTAGTTTGAGGAGGGAATAGTTCAGGAATGTAAACAATAATCTCTGAAATCAGGACAAATCACTAATATTATCAAAAAGCTCTGAAGAAGGTGGGTTGAATGGTTCACCACAGTGACCTTGCATGTGTGTGTGATGGAGAAGTTACTATGGGGCTCATGAAAAATCTCTGAAAAGGAGGAGGGTAAGGAAGAAAATCTTACTTTGACTCGCTTTTTCTTCTTGGAAAAAACTATATTGACAGCACAAATGAAAGATGTTTAAAAAGGTTTAACACATTTTTTGACTTCAAGGATTTGGTGCATTAAGAGTAGATTCTTATTAAAGGTCATTTTGTTTTAGTTTTTTTAACCAACAATTTTCAAAATTCTACTGTGTGACGGAATTTTTGCAAGGGAAAGCTGCACCTTATCAAGAATAAGTCAGTCTTGGTCTTTGCACAGCTTTCATATCTTTGCAGGATCTATAAAGAGCAGCTTCTTCAATATTGTGAAGGAATGTCGTTTATTTTAGCTCATTGTCTTCTCAATGCTGTATCGGTTTATAGAATCAAAAGAAATGTGGATTCATATTACTATGCAAAGCTACCCATGTATGTGTCTATACAAATATGTATTTAGGGATTTGGGATCTGGAAAGAGAGAGTGAGGAAACCAATACATCTCATTTATAAAGGAAAAGAAAGTTAAAATTCATGCATTTATATTAAGTATTACATTTAGATGCTTATTGGTGGCTTTATGAAATGATTACATTTATACCATTCTGATATCTATTTAATTGTGTGTGAATAATGAAGGCAGGAAATTTTTAAGCAAAACTGTGATTTCAGAGTTGAATATTGAATTGAAGCCTTTTTTTCTTTTTAATCAGAGTCTTAGTTTTGAGTAACAGTGAATCTTTTATTCAAACACCTTAATGAACATCAGGGGTCTCACTGTGGAAGGTTCTAAATCCATTTTTTTAAAGGGTTATTGACGTGACCTACACCCAAGGCAAAATTTACTTTTTTCATCACAAATTTTGCTTACTTTTTGTTCTATGATGCAATGTTACAAGCTGGAAATAGCTGAAAAAAGAAACAGTTCTGGGAAAATGTAAAGAATTCTGTCTGCCTATATGAGTCTGTGCACGTTGTTATACTAAAAGCCTACAATGTGAGTTTAACAAACAGTACCTTTACACAGACTGGTTGGAAGAAGGAGCTTTGGGAGCAGGTTGAAGGCTGACGAGTGCGCATCTGCACTGCCATCTGCTGTCAGTGAGCGCGTCCAAGCCTTCTTCGAGGACCCGGCAGCTGTAGCAGGTTGCATCGTAACTGCAGTGTCCTCTTCATTTCCTTAAGTTGGTACGAGCAAGTAAACAAGTTCATGAAGGAATAAGCAATATTAAAACTGTACTTTGCCTTCAGCTGTTTGAAGGGCTCTGTTTGCAAAACACTAGTGTTGTAATGACTTCATGTGAAACCAACACAAAAAAAATGCAAGTGTTTTCTTCTAAATGGTAACCAGGCTGAGTTCTCTTTCTGTACATCAGCATCAGTCCTCCAGTCTCATCTGTATGTTTCCCTCAACTTCTGTTCCTAATCTAAAAATGAAATTATCTAATTGATGAAAACTGTTTGGGAGAAATATATCAGCAAACATAGTTTTGAGTCAGCACCCTCAYGCTTAGTGACTTTGGTCAGGCTACTCAGACCCAAGAGGAGGGAACTGTGTACTACTTCTGATCAGCAAATATGGCACATGCAGTAATTCTGTGACTAAGAAAACACTTATTCATTCCAAAGTTTTCCAAAGGAAAATTTCAGTCTGTGCAACTGTGGAGCATCTCCATATGTTATCCCAGGAGTATGTGGGGGAAGCATCTGGAGAACCATAGTCCTTTTAKATCGAGGTAGGGTCATCTGGCAGCCCTTACCAAATAAGATCAGAAGCAAGCCAAATCCCCTTTTACTCATTGCTACATTGTGGTATAGCAGTGTGTATAAACTACACATGCTGTCCTGAATTCACTTGTAAATCTCATCCAAAAYAGAGCAAGCAGGATGTCGAACTGTGTAGATGTAGCTGCAAAATTGGTACTGCTAAGTAACAGTTCCAGTACCAGATCCTTACAGGAATCTTAAAGGAGATATTCAAATTTCATTTTTGTAACAAAATTTAAAGTTTATAAAAGAAATGCTCAGTATTCTTCTCGGGGGGAAATGAGCTATCTTACAGAATTTTTTTTTATGTATCTGAAAGTATATTCATAATAGTACACAKGACTTTGAGCACACTTTGGTAGAAACACACTGATGATGTTATTAGAATACAGACATATTTGGTTCTTTTCCTATGAATAGAATTAGCCTAAGGATAAAATCTCACTTCTAAGAATAAAATTTATCTTCTTGCTAATGTTGATTTTCATACTACATTAAGAAGAAGGAAAGTGCTACTGTAATCTGAAAGGGCTTTTTGAACTTCAGGCTGAAAAATCCTTTGATGTATAAGTTATTCGTTTCTCAACATAACGATTTTTAAATTATGTTGTGTACAACTAGTGTCTGTTCTCTAAAGTTCACCATGGATCTAGATGGATTATACCTAGCAGTTTAGTGTTTGCCTTACTAATACTTGATGTAGATACATCCCTGTTCTCTAGATTCTAATGGAGTCATTCTTCCTCAGTTAGATATATTTAATCAATTTGGCAAAGTATCTATGGATTTCATTTTGCACTTAGAAAGGTTTTTAATGCTATTTTTGTCCTAAAAATTCTCAATATGGCATAAAAATTAGTCRACAGAACTCATCCTTAGGTCTATTTTATGTCAGTTTAGATATTCAGTATTTTTAGAAATGTAGGTATACTAAGTCTATACTTTAAATATAGGATTTAACTGTTGCACACRCAGTATCATGCAGTGGTTTTTACTGCTTTACATAGATTAACAGAGCTTTAAGGTTTCTGTTCATATATGACTAATATATTACATTTCATAGATGATCAGATATTGTTATGGACAATAGCCATAATACTTTTGCATTTAAAGCAAATAAGAATATAAATGAAAAGTTTTAAATTTATTTTTCAGTTCAGAATCCCTTAGAATTTTGGCAGTGTGACCTGGAGTCTGTATTTATGGATTTTTTTTCCTATCTTGTGGCCACATCTTGTTTAAACACATGGAGTCCTACACAGGTTAATGCTTATGATTTGATAGCTGGGAATGAGATTCGTCTTATTTAACTAAGGTAGTCATCCATCTCTCCTGTCAGTGGAGAAAATGGCACTTCCRGAGGGTGTTATTCCACCCTAGTGCAGATGTCGAAGGCTGATGGATGGTCCACAGCCTCGGTGCTGTTTTGTGCACCTACTTGCATCCTCACTGCAGGGAGGGTTGGCATCATGTGTGCCCAGCAGTTCTGATATCCAGACTTTTCCAACTGGTGAGGGAATAGGATCGTACAATAGCTTCTTCCCCACCTCTTGGCCTGTCTTTGGAAGAAAATCCAAATGCATGGGGAAAGAATGCATTTTCTGCCATCAAGTTGGAATGTAACAGAGTTGTACATGGGGAACTGGACTGCTGGTGCACGTAGTGGACGAATGGCAGGAGCATATGGTTTCATCTCAGCATAAAATGTCTAGGAGAAATCATGCTTTTTCTTTACTGACAAAAATAAAGAGAATTTAGATCATAATTAGGGCTATATTCTTAACCTGAAGATGGCCATGTTTAGATTAAATGGATCCCATATATTCTATAAATGCKTGAAGAAATTTAATATACCTGAAGGTAATTTGATGTACAATCATGATTATCAGATAGACGAACAGTTATTATAATACTATGGTTTTCTTTCACAGGTGACGCTACTGTTTGCCCTTCTTCACATGAGACACAACTTGAAATATTTTGATAAAATGAGATGCTTGCGGAAAAGATCGGCAGTATCATTCTTAGGAGTCCTTGTCATTTGCTTGCTGTTCATGAACTTGTACATTGAAGATGGTTATGTTTTGGTAAGTTTCTTAGACAGAAGAAACGATGCTGGAACAAACAAACAGAACAGGATGCATCCTCAGTGAAGCAGCCGAATTCATAATTCCTGCAGTYTCCCACAGCTAGTGTATCATCAGCAGTGGAGCTTCCTCAAAACATGCCCTTTATGACCAATCCATCTTATCGTTATATACATTTTACAGAGTGTACCTGTAAGATCCTAACATTTCTTTTTACAGAAGTAAAATATAGCTTTATTTATTGTGGGGATGGGAAAATAGGTAACGAAAGTAGAAAAATACAGAGCTATCTCTATCAGATATTCTCCTTTGAGTCAAAATATTTCCCATATTTCACTTCCTTCTGAATTTATCTCAATTTTAATGACAAAATTGGTTACATCTGGAATAGTCACATGACTAGGAGCTCCATTTTCAGTCCAGACTGCAAATATCTCACCTGTCAATATTGTATTAAGTAAAATTATAAAAATATATATAGAGAAGAGAATTTACACTAATTCTGCATTATTTTAAGCTGCTTGCATGAATAATTTCTTTTCAGTGTTTTTAGTCTGTGTTTTTRTCATGTTCTGTATCCCAGATTTAAGCCTCACAAGTTCAATGTTACAAAGTTAACAATTGGATATAAATGGTGTATAGTGTAATTTTAAGATTTTTTTAAAAAGATTTATTGAAAGATCTGAGTTAGGATTTTCAATAATAGGTTACCAGCAAGGTACTATAAACCTGAAGTTTATATATAACCTATGGGAGTGTCACAGYTGAATGCAAAGAGGGTTCTGTTGTATTCATTAACATATTGAACTTCCAGGCTATTGGTGGTTGTACTGGGCCCTGTAAAAGGTAGCTTAATATCTGGAATTTACAAATAGTCAAATGACTAAACTACATATGTAATTCTGTGATAAGATTAGGCAGTGTTTTTCTGGATCTTKAATTAAACTACTGAGTGGTTTTCTGATCCTCTATGCCATCCTCTTGTTTGTCTCATACATCTAATTGGGGCAGTAGAGACTTTCTGATACTCTGGAAGATGAAGTTTGATTTTAACTGGGTCTGAAAAGCAGCATCATAATGTAAGAAATGTGTAATACATACATAGCAAAATCCTTAAATAAATTTAGTAGAATTATAGATAACTTGACCTGAAACAAAAATATTTTCTTATAACATTAATTCTAATAATATTGTTAATATTGTAAATATTAAGGCTATCCTAGTGCTTCTTAAATAATTCAAAAGAAAAACCATGCTTTTATCACATTACTGCATTACAGATATATTGCTTTCTCTAATAGTACTTGCACTAAGGTTTTGCACTATGTTTTATTAATTTTTAATTTCTCGGTTGTGATCAAATTTGACCTGGCTTACCACATATTTTTTTTTCCCCCAGTGGCATTCTCCTTGCTTCTTCTTATATCACTAACTGCTTCAAAGTCCCCCAGATGTTTCTGAAAGTGCTTTTATTATCACTGCTAATGGTGTTCCTCTTGGTTTGTTTTTCAAATCTTTTCTCATCCTGTTTGCCAGCTCCCCAGATGGTTCCATGTCTTATTCCTAATTTGCTCTTTCTTTCCTGTTTTAGAAATTCACTTTCTTTCATTGCTTCTCTCATAACAGTTCTGGCATGTTTGCATTCACGTAGCTTCCAGCCAAGTCTCTTGCCAAATCCCTTGACAGTTCTCCCAGATCTCTTGATACCTTTATGGTCCATCAAGCATTTTTCAAATGTGTTAGAGTATTGACTTTTAGTTTATTTATTTATTTTTACTTTTAACTTCCCTGACCATGTCTGACAGCTCTGTTACCCTGCCTGGTGTGTTTCCTCTGCTAAGGTAAAAGATAAGCAGTTTCAGTGTCAGTGGCAAGGAGATATATTCTCAAGCACGCCCTTCAAGATAGCAGGCTAACCCCTAAGGATAAGCGAATTTGAAAATCTTCAGAACTATGAAGGCCCTCTGACTTCCTAACTGTAATTTGTCTCCTGCTGGAATATCTCTTCAGGGTAACAGATAGAAGAAGAGTGTACTTGGCCCCAGATCCTCYCTTCCCAGTCTCAAAGAGCAAGCCGTACAGAGGGATGTGGGGCTGTCATCTCTTTCTCCAGCTATAAGATGAAATGAGTAGCATTTTTCAGGAAATCAGATTGAAAAAAGTGAGATGGATTGTGGCAAATCTTCCACAGAGAGAGGTGAACTTTCCCTTTTCGTTTAAAAATTCTCACATGCCTTAAGAATCCCTTCAGTCTTTCCTGTAGGGCATTTGTTGTGGGACTGGAAGGTAAGCGCCCACAGGTAGAAATGCTTCATCTGCAGTGTGTGTTATCACATCTGATCAAACATTTTGAAGATATTGAATTAATATAAGCTAGATCACTATATCTGTATGATTTGCAGTGATTTTTTTCTTACATACTCTGAGTAGTAAGTGAATTGTAAGTGCAGCATGTCTTCCTAACACTTCTATGAGTATTAGTTATTTCAGACTGCATGAAAATAGTAATAGCATTGTAGCTGACACAGCAACCTTAGTAGGGCAGAATATCTCTATAAAGAATGGAGCACTCCCAGCCCCTGCAGCACCCACAGGAGCTTCCCAAGTTCCAACAAACAACAGAATATAAGTTAGTAGTTAATTAATAGAGGAAATCAAGAACCAAGATAGAAGAGGTTAGAGAGCTAAAGAAAGCTGATCAAGCTCTTCAGCTTCATTGACCTCTGCATAATAATCAGAGAAGAACCAGGTTTTTTAAATTTATGGAATTTTCTTTATTTTAGTTTTGTTTTCCATTCAAAAAAGGAATGAAAGCAACAAAAAACAAAAGGATTGCTACCCACAAAATGAATTTATTAAAGAGGAAAAAAAAGAAAAATATTTGTGGTCAGTTCAAATATTTTGTTTGTTAAAACACTTTGTCCTGACATTCTCTTTTTCTAAACATTTTATAACTTTTTATGTAGAAGAACCTCAGCAATATGAGTTTCCATTCCAAAGCTACTTATGAAATGAGGAATTTCAGTGTTCCATTCTGGAACTGATGGCACAGGATGTTATGACATTAGGGAAAAGACTTTGTCAAAAAAAAAWAAWAAAAATATTTGGAACCAGCATTTTTTTTAATTTGACTGATTTCCCTGAAAATCTTCTGAAGTTTTAGCACAGTCTCTTGCTAGGCCAATGACTGACATTTTAGTCAGAATCTGATCGATGTAAACCTTCATCTCATAACTTAAAAGCTAATGCAAAGTAGCATAGCAGCACTAGAAAAGTTTTTCGGAGAGACCTTGCAGATCAAGAGAGCATATCAGAGCAGGTAGATGCCCCTGGATGCTAGCCAAAGATCTTGACTGAGCTCAGAAGTGGATTATTTACTACTGCTACGAAAGAAAAATAATGAACGTTAGAATGAACCTGGATCTATTTACAGGAATGTTTCTTTATACTATAAAGTACGTATCTTGAAATATTTTTATTTTTGAATATTTGTGCTTTAAAAAATGAATGCTGTTTACCGTTTGAGYGATTGGTTTTGTTAGCAGTAGCACTGTTTACTGCATAATGCTCTCATTTAATGACAGGTTAGGAAAATTTTAGTGTATTAGCATATTTTAGCAGAAGAAAGAAACTCATTTATACACTGGCCTGTCATCAGAGACTTTAACCAAACACTATAAATTAAATAAGCATTTTTACCTTTAGCTTCAGTCTCCTGACACTGCAATATATTGCACATTTTCTCCTTGCTAAAGGGCTGAGGGACAGATTTTTCCTGAGACTTCTGTGAGCTTAATAACAGGGCAGTGCTAACGGAGCCTCCCCATTCCCTGTGCAACTTCACTGCAACTGGGGAAGTGTTTAGGAAGACAAAAGACAGGAAGAGGTGGCCTGGCCATAAACTTGCCTTTTTCTATGGTTTTGGTGTTGGCCAAAACCAGCCAAAGCTTTGGCTGTCTGGATGAGCACACGCACTTCTGCTCAGGAATTTGATTCAGAGCTACTCAGGGAAGTGGCAAAGTGAGACAGATGTCAGGACACAGCTTCATGTTACCTTGGCCACAGTTGGTTTATTGTTTTAACATTGCCAAAAACATTTTCAAAATATCTCCCCCAGTGCATCATCTATGAAAATTACACCAATCACTGCTGAATGATACTCTTTATCCCTATATTGAACAATGCAACACTTTTTGTAATCAATTTGATATCTTCAGTCCTTCTAGAAAACAGAATTTCCAGAGCTTTTGTCCAAAATATTTTTTCTTCTTTTCCTCTTACCATAATCTGAAGGGTTATGGTAGATTTCCTGTAACCAAAAATGTGTGATATTCGATAATGGGTTTAAAAAAAAAAGTGAGGTGACATCTACATGCTTTCAGGAAAGCTGACACTGAAAAATGTTATTCTTGGAAACCTGCCTGTCCCTGTTTTCTCTCTGGCTGGCATTCACAAATGTGTTTCTCTCTGTCTCTTTCCCTCTCCTATTCTTTTTGTTTTCTCACTAATAGGAAGGGGACAAGCAGTTAATCAGAGAAACAGCCACGCACCAGCTTAACCCAGAGCGCTATGTTCATACTTTTAAAGATTTGTCTAATTTCTCAGGATCTATAAACATTTCCTATCGCTACCTAGCTGGCACGCCTTTGCCAAGGAAAAGTAAGTAACTGCAATCTGAATGTTATGAAATGAGGTAATTAAAAATGGGTGAAATCCATATAGTCCCTGTGGTATTTCTATGAAGGAGGGTCTCAGTTAAACAGCGAAGGTCTTGGAGAGCTTAGTGGCACATCTGTCTTTGGCTAGCAGTCTGTGGGTAGCTGGAAGTTCATCCCTAGTAGTGAACGACTCCAGGTCTGTTCTCTTTCTGACCTGACTCATGGTCTTCCCACAGACAGCCCCTGGACAGCTGGTGTGAGCATGCTTTGTGGATTACCCCCTTGCCAATATTCAGGCAGCAGGAGCTATGCATGCTCTGGTGGTGCTCAATGGCCACCTTCTGAGACCRTATTGTCAGCCTCTGCATGTGCAATCGGTAAATCCAATCAAAGGTATCTTTGGGATCAGGCAATGTAGATATGTCCTTCTGGTCCTCTGTTGTGTTAGTCCAGTAGCTGTAGATGGACTTCCTTGCCCCATTAGCTGTGATGATGGGAGAGAGGAATCGTGGTGTTATGAAGGTGGTAGAGGAGGATTCGTCTCCCAGCCATCTGCAAAAGGAACATCTCGTAATTTTGACTTCAGGTAGGATTCAAGACTTTCAGCCTGTTGTGAAGGATGGCCATAACTAGCTTTTAGGTASGTGTCCTTTTAGTTCCAAATCAATCACTTCACAAACATAAACAAGGCTCAAAAGTCCAAGCAGCAATGATAAAATAAAGCCATCCTTTTTTGTTGATCTTCATAGAAGATGATAAAGTTTGTTCTAATAAGATCTGAGAAAATTGGGTCTGTGTAGACAGCATAGATGTCTTTGAGGTTGTACTACACTGTACAACTGCATTTTGAGCAGATTTCAGCCTAGTGGGAAACTCTAAAACAATTCATCAGAGCACAATATTTTACAGACTAAATTATTTCAAGAAAGCTAAACTAAAACTAAAGTACACCTTGGTAATTATAAAATGTTAACTTTTTTACATTACAAGTTACAAAAAGTGGAGACATTAAMAAACATCTGGAAAAAAATGGTTTGGACTGCTGGTAATAATGCAGTGGTAGTGACTCCAAAACAGTATATATGAAAATTAATCCTATATAATTAAGCCATAGCTCTTCCCAAGAAAATGTAACAGCATTAAAAATTACTTATAGAAATACAGGTATGCAGTCATAATTATATCTAAATTATGCCTTACAAGAGGTATTTTCCTGTAAATTGCTCACTAAGTCCTGAAAGAGGCTTAGGAGAAGAAATACTAGCAAGGAAAAATTGGACAAATTCAGTTAAAGATAAAAATTTAAAAAGAAATTATCCATGCAACATTTATAAAACTACATTTAGGTGTAAGTGTAGTCTTGTGCAGTCTTTAAAATGATCAAAGTTTGGCAAATAATCTTTAGTTTACACTTCTGTGCTGTATTTCACAGTGGCTTGAGTTAAAAATGTTGCGTGAATCATAACTCACAATCCCCTTTCTTTTAGCAGATTTTATAGCTTTCAACATTGTCTAAATGGATTTTTCCCCTACCAGGCATATACGTGCACATTGCTTTGACTTTTGTCCATTTCACACCATTCCTTGCAGTTAACAAATGAATGTTCAATGCAATAGTCTCCATATGTCTATTTGCTTGCAATACAGTTCTTCTTTCATGAAAAAGCAATAAATATCCTTTGTTGCATGCAGTTTAATAAGTTCACATACCAAACTTCTCAGACTTCACCATTCAAAAGGTTTATTTAATATAAGCACAGCCCTGGAGGGTAGCTTTGTGGCTAGATGATGTTCAATGTCAAATATTCAGTTTATGTTGACTTCTCTTTTGTACAGGGTATCTTACGATTGGACTATCCTCTGTGAAACGGAAAAAGGGAAACTACTTGCTTGAGACTATCAAGTCCATATTTGAGCAGTCAAGTTATGAGGAACTTAAAGAAATTGCAGTAGTGGTGCAGCTGGCAGATTTTGATTCAGCCTGGTGTGAAGGAATGGTCCAGGATATTTCACAGAAATTTGCTCATCACATAATTGCAGGCAGATTAATAGTTATTCACGTCCCTGAGGAATACTACCCAATATTGGATGGCCTCAAGAGAAATTACAATGACCCAGAAGACCGAGTGAAGTTTCGATCCAAACAAAACGTAGATTATGCCTTCCTGCTTAACTTTTGTGCTAATCTTTCTGACTACTACGTGATGCTGGAAGACGATGTTCGCTGCTCGAAGAACTTTTTGACAGCTGTTAAGAAAGTAATTACCTCACGAGAAGGATCCTACTGGGTGACTTTGGAATTCTCCAAACTGGGGTATATTGGAAAACTTTACCATTCCCATGACCTCCCACGCTTGGCTCATTTTTTGTTGATGTTTTACCAAGAAATGCCTTGCGATTGGCTCCTGATCCACTTTCGTGGGCTGTTAGCTCAAAAGGAAGTGATACGTTTTAAGCCTTCTCTGTTCCAGCACATGGGATACTACTCATCTTACAAAGGGGCTGAAAACAAGCTGAAGGACGATGATTTTGAAGAGGAATCATTTGACATCCCTGACAACCCACCTGCAAACCTGCACACCAACATGAATGTATTTGAAAACTACGAGGCAAGCAAGGCTTACAGTAGCATTGACGAGTACTTCTGGGGAAAAGCTCCTTCTACCGGAGACTTCTACGGGATTGTATTTGAAAAGCCCATTAAAATCAGTAAAATTAAAGTTGTTACTGGAACAGAAGACCGGCAAAATGACATCTTGCATCATGGGGCCTTGGAAGTGGGGGAAAAGATTGTAGGGAGTAAAAAAGGGAGACAATGTACAACTTACTTGAGACTGGGGGAATTCAAAAATGGAAACTTTGAAATAACAGATGTAGAGCACAAAGTTCTGTTCGATATTAACTGCATGAGAATACTTGTTACCAAAAGTCAAAAAGAGTGGCTGATCATTAGGAGCATTAGCATTTGGACTTCTCAGACACCAAATCAATAAAGCAAAGCCACCTGAGGTGGTACAGAGCGAATATGATCACCTGGGTCCCAACTGGTGCCATTCCCCAGAAAAAAACTGATTGACTTCCGGTTCTTTACTAAAGACACAGAAATTCTGGGGAAATCGTAAAACAAACAAAGCAATTTATTTTTTACTAGTCTGGCCAGGCAATATATAAACACTCATTTGTTGAAAAGTTTGAATTTTATAGGAAAGGCAAAGTTCTCAAACCTTTCTTGAGATCTTCAACCCCTTTTTTATTATCATTTCTCTTTTAGGGAGATCTGCTGGACAAAACAAAACAGAATATCCTTATTGTGCCAAAAGGTTTAAAGCTATAACTGGTATGTTGTGAAAAGAAATTATATTCCATCTTATGCACATATAAATTTAAAATGTTATGGTAGTATGCATTTGTACAATAGTTGATGATGTGTTTCGTTCAAAGGCAGTTGTGACAAGGAAGTTGGTCCTGGTCCTGGCAGTTTCATTCCGAGCACTGTAAGAAAATGGTGTGGCTAATCTTTGCAGCTTCTTTTCAAAAGGGAATGTATGTAAAATTATAAATCTGACATGACAACTATGTAAAAAATAGATAATTGCATCTATTATTCTGTCTCAGCAAATATGCTTTATTTCTTTTCCTGAGTGTTTTCATTGAAATGAGGCACTACTTGGATTCAGTATAACTTAGGGGACCAATTTGCTCTCCTTATTCAGGCAAAATGCCTCATAGTAAGGATTCTGCTTGAGTACGGATGTCACTATCAAACCCAGGCACCTCAAGGGCAACACTTCTCTTAGACGAGCATCTGAACAGATCTCAGCTTCAGCATTTTCTTTTCCCTCAACATATGCAGAACTCACCRTGAGAAATATGCACATAGCTGAAAACTTCAGCATACTTTCTGAGAATTGTTATTCCCTCTATATTTTATATCCAATCCATATATGATACAAATGCAATTGTTAGGTACCAGGTTAAGCAATTGGAACTGAAGGTAATCACCAGTCTTTCCTGGCAGATCTCTAGGCAACACAGCTGTGAAAAATCTTCTCCATGGTAYGCAAAATGAAAAATCTTGATTTAATGAAAAAAATTAATGTTTCTAAATCAGTTTTGATTTTTTTCTATAGTTTTCCAGTCCTGATCGTGTTATTTTCATATCAGTTTTTCCACTGCCTCTGGTTATTTCCTGTAACTTTATTTTGCCTGGCTTGAGCCAATAAGCTGAAAGGTTCCTTGGTCCTAATGACTTCAGTGTCAGCTCTGAGCTGTTAGTGTATCACAGAGGGAGACTGTATAGCTGTACGATTTATATTATACACATACATACTTGAGTTAGCACAATCTATGAAGTTTTTTCTTTAAGAAATTCTCCAGACTCTTTCAGTAGATACTAAGAAATCCACAAATGTCAAGTGTGACACAGATGAACACTGTATTATTAGTCTCATGAATACTGTGGTTATCACCTAATTGCGTGTACGGGTTTTAGTTAAACCTGGGAGGCAAGAATTAAATTTCAAGAATGCCTGCACTGACCAAGAGTGAAGTAAGTTCTGTACTCTGCCTCATATGGCTATTTCGCAAGGATAAATTATTCAAAAGTCTACACAACACAGCAATCCAATTGCTTTTCCTGATTCATAAATCCTGCTAAATTCAGATCCAGATTTGGCAAATTTCCCTGTACAGAGGTAGTATGCTTTTTAAAATAAATTCTCTAGTAAATGCTTTCACAAAATTCAAAAAAGCATCCTTTCTAAAAGAAGAGTCTTTGCTTCTTTGTTCCGTAATATCCATTTAAATCTCTAACTTTGGTAACGATAAGATACCTTAAAATATCTTTCAATCTGAAAAGAAAAATATTGCTTTTTAAATGAAAAATACAGGCTAATCTTAAATGGCTATAAATACATATGAAGGTTGCGCTCTTTTAAGATCAACTAGTTAGGTGATAGTTATTCATTAGTCAACACTACTTTTTTAATGATCTGTCATTTTTTCCCTATTTTTCCTTTCCTTGATCATTAACTATTAGTGTGAGCAAACATAACTAGGAATATAGAACTGATCTTTCTTTTTATTCAGAAAAGCAGTGTTTCCAAACGTATCTTATGACTTAGCATGGAAAATACACGCTATCCTAAGGCTTAAAATGTTCATGTAATCAAAACCATACACAGCGTGARTGGTTAGAACAAATTAAATGCTCTCAACATAAGCCTGAAATAATTTAAATGGTATTTTTGAATTATAAATACAAAAAATCAGTTCAGCTGTGCAAAGACATTTCTTGCTAATGAAATACATTTTTGCTGTGTTTATAGTAAACAAGCTAATTTGCAATTATGTTCTACATAACAGACCTTCAGAAGGGCAATTTCAGAGTGGARTTTAGACGCTGGCACTCAGTGCCTGGACTTGCTGTTCGCGGCTGGGAGGAGTTCGACGTGTCAGCTGAGCTGGTCACTGCAGCCCCTCCGAAATGCCAAGTCCCAGGATTTAGGGGACAACTCCTCTGCGCTGTGGCCTCTAGTCCTCTCCCAAGTGCAGGAAGACCTTGAACTGCCTACAACCATTCCTCTCAGAGTTGAATATAACAACTGCTTAACCTTTCAGAACAACAGTAGTAGGGAGTCCCATCTGCTCTATTGTAGCATAGTGGTGAGCGTTCTGGTATGGTTTCAGGCTGTTTCCAGGCAAACCCACAAACGTCAAGAGTATGCTCTCAAAATAAGCTTTTCTTGGGTATGGATGCCAGTATATGGTGGGAATGAGAGACACTCACTACTCTTGTGGAACTTGAGCTGATTTGCAAAAAATAAAGAAAAGTTAATTCCAGGAAAAAAAAAAAAAAAGAAGCCAGAGCGTGGATCTGTAGGCTAGTGCTTTGAGTGCTCATCTGAGTGTTCAGATTCCGGTTCTTGCTCCAGAGAATAAATATTTTGTCCAAATCCTCCATATGAAAATGGTTATCAAATTCTGCAAAAGAGAGAGAGAGAGGGAAAAAAAAAAAGATGCCATGAAAGTTAATTATAACTGTTTTTCAGATAAATTTAAGAAAAAAAAATCAAAGAAGGTAGCTTCTTACTATGTGTTGGGAAAAGTGTTTGTCCTTTAGAATGGGGAAATTTAATCAGAAGTGTATATGTTCACTAACACTTCTTAATACTTTTAGAGGTTTTTTTTTTTGCAACACTATTGATGAAGAAAGGATTGGCAGAGTCGCAAAGCTCTGTTCATGGGTGTACACAGTTGTTTCTGTTTCTGTATGTATTTGCTGTGTTCATTTACGGAGTGAATGTCAATACTTTCATATTAAAATTCCAATATGGAATAATTTAAAAACATTGTACTGCGATTGAACACTAACAGATCTATTCTTTACAGAATAGGCATATATTGTTCCTATTGATACTGTTTGGGATTCTTCACTGTACAACATCTGTGGGTTTTTTTTAACTAAAAGACAGTTTTTCTTCTATCTTGCTTCATGTGGTGTAATCTCTTTGCCATTGAGAATTCTTAGGAAGTAAAATACTACTCACTGTGAGTTAAGAGAAGAACTGAGCCCTTAATTTAATACAAGATACTTTACAAACCCAAAAAATTGTAGTTGTCAGGCAACACAATTTTATCATATCTTCTTTGTACTATATTTACTATGATGAAGAGAATTCGCTAAGGTGCTATATGAATGTACTGTTTTTACATCAGTGTGTTCTAACATGATGYTCTGTTTTACTATCTGCTCAATATTTTCTTGTTAGATATTAATGTTTTTTGCTTTTTTAAAGAAAAAATGGGATTTTGTTCTTTACTGAATTATTAAAAGTGAAATAAACAGCAAATTGTAACAATCTAGAAAATATTTCATCTCAGAAAACGTTAAAAGAAAAAAAGGCAAGCATCCTTTAAACCGGAGATACAATTGGTTTTCATTGTGAAGCATTTCAGAGACTCTGATGGAACTGGTATTTCTTACTGCTTTCATCTAAATGTTAAAGTTTCAGTTTTATGTTAAGCAATGTTTTAATAAGTGTTAAATYAGCAATACTAATACAGATCATGTATTATGAGCTGAAGAAGTGTCACATCCTCAGATGGCACAGCATGATGGTTTGCAAAAAACAGCTTTTTTGCAAAGTACAGATGAATTATAATGAAAATAAATTAAATTATTTCATTGTCTTAGTCTATACACTAAGACAAGTGAATTAAAATATCTCCACTTTTTCATCAACTTTTCAGATTAAGTAAGACAAGGGGATTAATCCTGCCCTTGGAGGTTGAAATTACAAAAATTTCGCTCCCTTTAGTGGAAGCAAAATTGGCTTATTTAACATAAAAGCCTGGAAGTGTTGATTTCATATAATTATTCCTTTTGGATATAAACGGACATTTGTCTTTTCCATTTTTCTTTTTGGCCATCCTGGAAAGATGAAGCCAAAAAGAAAATCCTCCAAATGGATGTCTTTTGGTAGCTCATAATGGCATTTTCTAAGTTCTTGCCTCTTTTAGTAGTTTTGAAACAGCAAATATATTCTGTGYCTCTGAGGGATTCATGTCCTCTAATTTCAATCAGCACAGCTGGGCATGTGGCCTAAGGCTAGATTGCGGCTTCCATTGTAAAAGCAGAGAAAGAGGAACACACCCCAAATCACTGCAGTCTATAATAGCTGTTTAAGACCTATTCTTCTCTGTTGACTATGGAGACAGGCTACGTATGGAGTCTGACCTGAAGTTCAACCCTTAAGGATGTGGGCGGTCTGTTTCTTTTGCACAGTTGCGTGCAAAATACATACAAACCAACACATAAACATGATACGTATAAACCTTTAAACCAAGTATTTAAAGGTAATTTGCTATCAACAGCACCACTGCTGTTGTGGTGCTTCACAGCAGGGATGTCTAATATCTTCTTCATATATACTATCTTCCATTGCAATGAAAATAATTGGTTCAGTTTTAAAATAGGRAAAAAGAATCTCCCCCTTCATTTACTACATGTTAGTTTAAAGATGATATTAAGTACAGAGAAAGGTTAATTCTGAAAACATTTCCATAATAGTAGTGTGTTATTAAGTTGTCATAAGGTTAGACTGGCATCTGGGAAGATACTAGGCTATTTTTAGCCACGTTTCTAGATGGTTTTTTAACTGTCATACTACTTACCACAAATTTTGGAATAAAATTCCACTTTATACTGACAGTCAGTAAAAAGCCTCTTAAAATGCCATATAGCACTTGAAAGCACTTTAAGTATGGTTACATTATTAATTAAACCCTTTACTAGCTCTTTGGTAGGCTTATGCAAGAGTTTCATATTTACAGAGTAAAGCTGAACATAACAGCTAATGCTAATTTCCTCTATTCAGCGAGTTAAATAGCTGTCTTCCCTCTTTCTTGCTCTTTACTCATTAACTTTTTTTTTTTTTTTTCCCTTTAGCCAGTTTGGGAGAACTGAGCTGGCAACCATGGTGATCTCAGCTTGGGAGTGTGAATTCTCAGTCTCAGAGTTACTGTGTTTGTGCTATCACTTTATGAGATATTCCAGCTTCTCATAACATTTTCTGAAAACCAGCAGAAGCACGGAGTGCAGTTTCTTGGTGTCTTTCTCATGAAGTTATTAGGGTGGGTTTTCTTCACAGATTACTACATCAAGCAAAGGCATGAAAAGAAGGCAATATCAAGGAAAAAAAAAAGCTATACAAAAGACCTACTTTTAATTTTTTAAAGTACTTTCCAAACCTTCTTTGTGATCAGGCGTCATCTATCCTTAGCCATTTGAATAGAAGAGCTATGAGCACTGCAATGACAAGAAAAGGTTAAATAAATACTTTGTGCAATACTAGCAATGGGGAGAAAGTATGTGTTGCTGGGCAACAGGGTCAACCAGGTACAATTCTTTTGTGTGATTGCACTTAAACCTTTAAACTTATTATTTAAAGTCGGTTGTTTGATGGGGTCTCATTATTGTGTTAACCCTTTCACAGCGAACGGGTGCCCATGATGGTGCCTAGAACTGCTCATTTTTGCTCTCTCAGTTAAAATAAATATATTCAGATTTAAAAAGTATTGTGTTAAGAATGCACACTGATATGGTAGAGAAAGAATAAGAGAATATTAGCCGTCTGCCCAGCCTAATGCACAGTCACCAGAATACTGGTGGGGATGGGAACATAACAGAGGTGGTGAACAGTTCCTATCCTTGCCCATAGCACTTGTAAAATTTTTGGAAATAAATGTAAGATAGGAGAAGACGCTTTGGCTTAATGTCCTTCTCTTTAAAAAGGGTATTAGTTAGGTTGCTTTGCTTTTGTATTTGTTTTGTAACAGTAGATAAGGGCCAAAAGTGCATATAATCACAGAGAGAAAAACATACCTTAAAGGAAATGTGACAGTGGGTTACTGTATGTGCTGTCCTTTCTCAAAAGTATGTTCACTTTCTTCTGACAAAGTCTACCTCTGTAGTTTAAGATATTCTGACTCTTTCCTCACTACACCTTGCACCACCAACAGCAGAGGTCTTAAGACATAAATTAAGCCCTAACGTCGACACTTGCTGCTGCTGAGAGTCCCCTGCTTCATGCTGTTACCCCTTGTGAGATTTCAATTCATTTGCAACTTTTGAGTCTATTCTGCTTCCCACATTACACTTTGAACAGCATGTGCAAGCATTGCCTCTCTCTCTCTTTAATTTTAGTACCGAATAAACGAACATCACGGTGGGTAAATATTGGAGAACCACCTTCACCTCAGTTCGGGAAACTGGGCCTGTTGCTGCCGCTGATAGCTCAGAATTACTTCCTTCGTTTGGCCATTGCTCACTGTATGTAAGTGCCATTTCTGCTGAGAAGGCAGCAAGCATGCCATAAYGAGACACCCTTCTAAAGGAGCAGGGCTAACTCAATTTTTCCCATATAATCATAAGGATGCAGTATTTAATTGTGTCAAAATTTCATGCATACCTTTTCATCTTCATGAATATCTAGCAAAACAAACTGGTTTTGTTATTCACTCCTGCAAATGATTCCTGGCAGCAATCTGCTTTTGCATTTACGAACTGAGCCAGGTTTCTTTCCTCCACAGAGCTGAATAGCTTCTTTCAAGGAAGGAAAAAAATAAAAAAATAAACCCAACCCAAAACAGGTCTTCTCTCTAGTGCTTGTCTAGTTAGCTTTCAAAGATGCAATCTCTTCCATATGTTCCCTCCCCTCTCTCCCTAAAACTGTATTTTAAAATCAACATGTGGTCTCACTGATACTCACTCCCATGTGCATACTCTTATTTTCTTTTGGAAATGGGCATTTTTTGTGGCCCCCAAATTCTTAAATTTGGGGAGTAAATGACAAAATGCAGACAGCAAATTTCTTCAAAGTTCCTTTTTTTTTTTTTTTAAGAAGAATTCAAAATAAAGCATTCAATATATTCCCTCAAAGGAAATGAAATGTTTTCTTGACAGTGTTTTGTGTTAACTTTCCCTCAAACAAAAGCAAACAAACAAAAAGTCAGGTAAGGCTTTTGGGGTAAGTAAGTGTGTGTGGCGGGGGTGCATGTTTAATTTAAAACAAAAATTAAAAAAAAACACATCTACACCAAAGACTTTAAGCTCTCTAGTTAAAGAGAGAAAMTCTTTTCTGATCCAAGCAGTGTATCAAAAATAATTAGGGCATTAACTTTTCTACAGTGAATCACTCTTTCTTTTGATACTAAGCCAATTCCATAAAATATAATTTCTTGGGTAATATCTCTTGCCAAGCTGTTGCATGTCTTTTGTAAACAGATGCTACTTTTATTGAATATTGATTACAATTAATCCTTTTACCTTGACCATAAACTATTGTTAAATTATTTTTTCTTGTCTTGTTCTATTTGAAAACTGCTTTTTCTCTTTTATACTTAGCAAATAAATTGTTCTTTTCAATAGCTTTAAGACAAGCACCTTAAAACAATAGATTAGGAACCACATGTAAATTCTATACTAATAGTATATTTAGAAAATGTATATAAGGCATAAAASTGTGTTTAAACTTTTCTCTGTTCTAAAAAAAAATATGGAGTGTCTTTGTTTCAGGGCTTTGTGAGAAAAAGGACACAACTAAAAAGAAATTACTGGAAAAAAATCYCTTTCCCAAACATTTTCATCTCTTGTGCCAGCAGAAAACATCACATTTCTCCAGTTTTACTTCATGAAACTCAGTTTCTTTGTATCATATATTTCCATCCCCTCCATAAAATTARGTCAGATCCCCATCAGGTCTGCATATATTTACTTCAATGAACTTTTTTTTTACGCTTTCTAAAAATTGGGCAAACATTTTCCTCAGTCCTAAGGAAGGAAATATTGCAAAGATTCTGTTTTTCTCCTTCCTTGTTTTTATAGGTAATGGTAAGCAGTTTCTCRTTTATTTTCACAGAGATAGATTCCCTGAGAAAAGAAAATCCGGTCGYATTTCTCCGTCACCAATTTTTGCCATTGTTTGCTTCATATCCAGACTTTGCTGCTCCCCTTATTGCTGAAAGCTCAAATTCACATAGAGACAACAAACAAACAAAAAGGTTTTGCAATTCAATAGCGTTTCTCGCAGAGAGGGGAGCATGAGAAAAAGGATCTGAATCTGCCTTCGATATTTCATGGGAATCTAAGTTAAGCAGAGGAAAAAAAAAAAGGAAAAAAACTAAGAAAACATTTTGTTCTGCTGGCCTGTCTTTTCGCTGTGACATTTCTTCCATTTCATGGGCCTCTGCAGACACGTGATCTGAAGCTCGCTGCACAGAGTGGGAACTTTTCTATTAACTTCACACTACCTCACCGCGCCACTTCAGTCATATATCTTCTGTCATGTAAGCCAGCTTGCTTTCTGCTCCAACTACGCCGTGCTGCGTACATGTACCCTCTAGCTGCCGATGTGGTTTTAATTCTGGGATGAATTACTAACACAGCAAAYGCTTACGCAGATGTTTAGGTCAGAGAGGTGCGTGCTCCCGCTGAGGCTGGGTGCTGGCACCAAACGCGGCAAGCTCCATCACCTGGAAGATGCCTTGGGTGTGCGTTACAGCACCGCACTTCCCGGCCTTGCGTTCAGCAAGCCGGCAGCTAGCGTGGTTTAAAACCTTACTGCTCTGCAGCTGTTCTGTATATTCCCCTCTCCCTGCTTTGCTTAAAGTTGCAGCCCCAAGAGTGGAGTCAGCGGAAGAGAAGAGCTCAGTAARACTCAGTCCAGGGTCTTTTTATGCAAACCTCTTTTCACTGGTATTTTAAACAAGCTGCCAGGCTGCCAGAGGCTTTGCCCCGCGTTCCCGTCTGCTCCTGTCCCACTRGGCAGCGGCGTCTGGCAGGGGAGCCAGCAAACAGCTTGTCTGGTAACAAACTCAACYGCTTTTCTACATTTCCTTCCATATCGAAAACAATCCCTCTCGCTGTTGTTTGTGTAGTTATCACATTTTAAGACAGCAAGTTTTGGAATAGCAAAGTTATAAAGCTATTAAGGTAAGAAAAAAATTGGTTTTGACTGTCAGGTTTTCCAATGCACAGTCATTAACAATGGCTCAGAACCAGTAACAAATTATGAGATGTTTCTTTTTTTTTTTCCCATTGAATTTAGCTTTCTTTTGTTTGTTTGTTCCCCCCTTCCTCCCCCTCCCCGCAGCAAAGTAGAGAGGACTAAAACACCCCAAAACCAAGAGCAAGCCCTTCCCACCCTTACTTCCCAGTTTGCTGAGATTTAGAACTTTTCAATATTTACCCACATGGAAACATTTACCATCTGGTGAGCATACTTTGGTCAGACTCTCTGCTCCCAGTAGTCAGAATGTCTTGGAAAAATTCCTAGTTCTTATTAAAAAANAAAAAAAAAAAAAAAAAAAAAAAAAAAAAAAAAAAGAACAAAACCTTTGTCTGTGCCAGTGTAGTTTGTGAGCCAGATGCTTATCTCATTTACACTGGTGCAAATGGCTAAATCCAATACTAGTTGAAAAACAAAAGTTATATCTCTTTTTTTTCCTTCTGTATGATTTTATTTTCTTCAATGYAATGCTACAATTAAACAGACTATGAATGATTAGAGTAGCTCAAAAGCCTTTTAAGGGGGACAGGATTAGTTTAACTCAGGATAAGAAACCAGCTACTTAAATTTAGATAAATTTACACAAGATCACTTCCCTTGTGTCTCACGAAAACGAGTGCTAGAGTGGATTTCCCAAGCATTTGAAAGCCATTATCAGGAACCTGGAACAGCTCCTCCTGCCTCATCTCAGTATAAGTTCTGCAAAAACATGTTTCTTCCAAAATAGTCTTTACTGCAAAGGATAAAATTCAGGATTTCATACATGGGATATATCTACAAGCTCTATTATGAGAGCATTTCCTACTCGTTCCACACTTCCAAAATGCTGGATTCAATAGCTTAACTCTCTCCGTTGTGCTTTTCCTAATAGACTGATTTTCGGGTTTTGTTCTATAATGGTATAAAATTTAACAAAAGGAAATTATTTCTATTCTCTCCATATATCTTGTTTGATACAGTTCACTAAAGTTTTCAGACAAAAATGTGAGAGACACAAAGAAGCAATTAGGAAAAATGTTTATAGCCTTCAGRAGAATTGTTCATTTTTTATCACTTTTGTTGGAAAACAGATCTTTTCTCCCATATGGTACCTTAGAACAGAGTTTTGGCACTTAAACTGCTATTTGCAACATACTCCTAAGTGCTAATGCACCTTTTTTTTTTTTCTCAATTGCTTTTTTTAGTTTTCTGTTGTGTCTAAGTAATCACCGTCTGTTAGAGAGAACGTGTCTTTTTTTTTCCTTTTTTTTTCTTTTTTTCTTTTTTCCCTCTGGCTGTGCTGGAGGCCAGATGAGGACATGCTAACTACTTCTCTTTGGAGCTTTTTTAAGAGAATAGGAACTATTTGTAAGAAATCATTCATCTGTTAAATTTATTTATTTATTTATTTACTGCAGCAAAAGAAAGGCTACAGAAAGAAATGAAGCTGAATTGCCCYATCAATGCTACTGAAGGGCATTTTTCCTTTGGGATATCCTACCATATATTTGTAGTAAGCATTTAGGATGGTGTCTAAACAGGCAAAGCAGAGAAATTATTGTAACTCATTCCTTGAGCCTGGAGGCAGCAATTCCACTGCCACTGATGAGGAAACAGTTGTAAGAAGATAGTAACAAAGTGAAGAATGACACAAGCATTTCTACCACTCACAAAATACTCCATATTTCCAGTTACTTCAGGCTTACTCCAAAAACCACTGAAGTTAGGGAGAGTCTACATCTTCATTTCAACTGGTCTTTGGTAACATCCTAATTTGCCAATTGTCTTTAATCATTAAACCAGTCTTGGCAAAAGCACTTTGAGAGAACAGCCACAGAAACAAAGTAGTGTTGGTACTGGTGGTCTTAAAGAAATTGTGKTTGGAGTTATCCAAAATCTCATGAAAATCAATTGTCATGATTTCCTCTAAGCTGAAAATAGGGTTTTGTGGTTCTTCCCCACTTTGTTTCCTATCATCTCATCACCTCTGTGCACCGTGCTGRGTACAAATAATCAATTCAGTTTGGTAGGTCAAACTGAGGAAGAAAATATAGATCATAATCAAAACATAATTTAAAAGTTTGTTGTTAATTCTGATCTGTCATGTGATCCACTTCACCTCTTGACTATATCTCTCCCTGTGCTGGCATAGCTGAGGGAATGGAGCTACGCTGGATTCACTTCTGTGGCTGACTCTGTCAATATAAAGTCATTTTGAAATGATGGCTTAACTGTCATCCATCACACAGGCCTAGARGTATTACTAAATGATCAGAACAGTAATATCAAATATGAGAATAAGACCATAGCATTTGTTTTAGGTATCTCATTAGGTGCCTACCAAAGGTCCACCTCTCGTGAGTGTAGGCAAACACAAGCCTCCAAAGAAGTATTCAGAGCCAGAGCATAGCTCCTTACAGCAGGAAAAGTCTAACTCTCTCCCCATGTCTCAGTACAGGAGATCAGCCTCCTAATACTGACATCTGACATTAGATGAAAAGAAGACACTGTGTAGTTAACTTCTAAGCAGTTATCTATAACCCCTGCTGTATCTACTGCCCCTTTACTTTARTACACATACTAGCATATCTAATAATCTTCTTCTTGTCTCAGATCTAAAGAGATAAAAAAGATAAATCAACAGAGGGAAAGAAGGAAGTCTTAATTGAAGCAGATGAACCAAAGCACAGATATACTAAGAAAGTATCATAGAAAGGATCATAGAGYAAAACTACAGCAGAATCCTGGGCCAGGTCCAAATCTCATCAGTGTYTTCTCATCTCTGAGCTGTAAATATTTGGTTTGATTTTACTTCTTCACTGGCATTTTGTGATTTTACACAACCTATAATCTCTGGGTTATAAGAAGATTCAAAACAAAAAGTAAGCACCTGCTAGATTACATATCTTAAAAAAAAGTTCCTGTAAGGAAATCCTCTTTAATTTCATTCTTATCTCCTACTACATTTTTGCTAACCGTTRTTGTAGGCAAGAATCTTCTACACTTAAAATCATACTGATTTGAGAATTTCAGTGTGAAAGGCATAAGTTAGGATTTATTTGAATGCCAGCTGAACGCTGTTCCTAGTAGATTAGTAAAGAGCTGAGTATAAATCAGCAGCTTTGTGAATTAGTTAAAAAAAAAAAAAGAAGAAGAAGAAGAAAAGAAAGAAATCTAGGAACCCTTTTCTAGTTGTATTTAAAAAAATCTTCCAATTGGAATTTATTAGTATGTTAAATATTTTCCAAAATGCTTAATCACATGTATATTTTAGTACACAAAGGGCATAAAGGTAAATAACGAGGCATAACATGTCAACAGATAACTGTTGAATGAGTGAACCAGGCTGCAGAGAACAAACMCAGAGACTATGTCTAAAATGCAGGGCCTTGACATTTTCCCAGTTTCTGAGKCTGGATGTCTACCGTCAGTGTTTCCCATAATTCCCACTATTGGGCAAAGGGTTCAGCAAGAGACTGCAAGAGTGTGAGCAGAAGAAAATCACGGAGACAAACCTCATAAGAAACAGTTTTCATAGTGAGAGGCTACAAAGTCATGGCAAWGTGGAAGGAGTGTTGTGAGAGAAGTGCAGGGGGGAACACGGAGGGGTGTTTTTCTGCACAGCTGTAGACCTGAGGATAGAAAACCAGCGACTAATTGGATTGAGTCTTGTACAATTTTTCTAATATAAATTCCAAGATCCCTTGGGTTTTTTAAGATTGAAAATGGCATTTGGAATTGCAAGTGATTCATAGTTTTGGAAAATAACTGCAATTTTCTGTTTGCAAGTTGAGCAGGGRTTTTCAGCTTTAAAAATAATGATGTCAGAAAAACTCTGTTGTAACATGGAGGGAGATGGCGAAGCTAGGAAGGATAAAACTACATCAATCCTTTCCATTTCATAGAGGGCTAGACACAAAAGTTATGACCTTTAGTAAAGCAATTTAAAAAAAATGACAAGGATGGGAAAAAAGCTTCTAGTGCAGCCAATCCTGCTGGGAGGCAGGAGAGATTGAGAGATGTCAGAGAGCCATAGCATAGATCAATATCAGGTAGATTCAGGAAGGCAAGAGAGACTAGAGAAAATAGAGATGAAGAATATGAGCTGATAGAATTTACACCTMCATGAACACATTTGTCTGGGCTGTCACTTAAAAAAGGCAGCAACTCAGACGAAAAAGAAAAGATATTTTCTATGTGTGTAATCCATTTTTTTAAATAACTTATTTTTTGGTAGTGGTAAAAGAGAAAGTGCTGAAGCCAAATGGGACCTAAAAAGTCAGATCTGAGACACTAGACCTCTAGTATATCAAGATTTTTATTGTGAAGACTAGGTTCAGAGTTGCTATATACATCTTAAAATGTCTGAAGCTGCAACTGGTTCCGAAGATATTTTCRATATCTTTCATCTCAACCTATACGAATGGTAACAGTCTACTCAACTTATGTGATTACACAAGCTCATTTTTTTAATTGAGTTTTTTATATTTCTGCTTTAGATAARCAAATAAAATAGTATAAAAATTTGTTAGTTGTACTCACAGTTTCTCACACTTGTAATTTTGTTTATTTTTCTTTTTTAATTAGAAGGAAAATCAAGTACAAAGAAATGGAAAATTAACATAACCTCTCAATATTTTCAAAGGAGTTCAGGCTGATTCTGGTCAATAAATGGAAAAGGTTTGTAATTATTTTTGGATAGAATTCAGCTTTGTGAATATTGATGTTCAGTGCCATTTTAGATATTATAGAGTATCAGAGACATCTGAGATTCAGGGTTGATTAATATAGTATGAGACCTATGGGAAATCCACAGCCTTCAGGAATGGCAGATGGAAGACAAGTATGATAGCTTTCAGGGTAAAATGACTATAAGAATCAATAAAGCACCAGAATTACTCCCACGGACTGAAATCAATTTTGCATAACTACACGAAAGTAAAACCTAGGCATCAGGTTTAACATACCCAGTGTAGGAGCAYCTATAGCCAGTAGAGCATAGGGCTGTTCATTTTGTGCTGGAATAGATTAAATGCCAAAAAGAGGTGGGAGCCTCTCAGGGGACATCTCTCGCAAGGGGCTGCGATGGACTCTGGGTGACTAGCTTAGACAAAACTTCCAGTGTTTGTGGACTGATGCTTTGGTTGAGTGACCTAAATCCCCTTATTTTGTCTGTTTATCTCTTTCCCTCCACACCTCCATTCTCAAAGGGTGCTCAGACAAATTGATGTTYTACACTTAACAGGCTTATGTCTGTGCTTTTTTTATTATTATTTTTTAAAGAAAGAGCAATACTTACTGTCAGAGTTTGCTATCTTACTAATTTTGAATCATTATACAAAAACCTAAGGATMAGTTTGAAAGCCTGACCATTTTATTGCAATATCTTGGGCTTGTCTTTTTTTCTAAAACACTAATGTTTTGCCATGATCATTTTAATGTTTAGATCTGCAAGGAACAGTACTTTGACTAAATAACGTATAGTGCTGTTAAACTCACCTTTCTTTATAACTTCCTTCCATGATCTAATAATTGTCCAAAATACTAAAGAAAATTGCATCAAGTTAAAATGCTTTTGAGGGCAAAAAATGTTGTAATAGTCTCACAAATTAAGAAGTAAGAAATTTTTAAACATCTTTTAGCTTTCTTGTATTGATCATACTCATCAATAGTACAATCTGTGGGTCAGATGTTTATGTAGTAAATGTGAATTTTATGTTACTGAATGGATAACAACTTTATTCCAAGATGGTTTAGGCTTCTTACCACTGAAAAATACAGAGTCTGCCTCCAGAACAAAGTTTGTTCATAGTGGAATCTGACCTTCTGCCATTTCACAATTCACATGCTGCTGGCTTTGCCCAAACCGCAGCTTGCCTAACCCCACGCTCTTGCAGAGTGTATGGTGAAGTCTACCAATATGTAAYAGGGAGGCAAATTGTTCATGGTTTTGAGCTAAAATTCAGTTTTTCAGCTTTAGACTCTCACTTGGTATTTGGATTAAGGGTGCCACCTACTGGTCATATCATTTAGATGCGAAATACCCTATTTTATTTCTGTTCAGTGCCTTTTCTTCTTTCTCTAACAAATAAAACAACCTAATTCAAGTATTAGACAGGAATTATCTCCAGAATTGTATATGTTTCATATACAAAAAAGTAAAGCAATCATAGAAAAGTTGCTGAATCAAATTTTGTTCGCATCAGTAGGCTTTGGATGAGAACTTATATGAAGATTCATACATCTCATATAATATTTTCCCTCAAATGAGCAAAAAATCAAAACCCACATGCGTTAGTATTTTTTGACTATTCAAAGTTCCCCACTGCTACTGCCATGTGGAGGAGTGATCTTACCTCTCCCCATTTTGAGGACCTAGGAAATAATATAATTTTCCTGCTCAAGACTTTCATTTCAGGTCTCTGACTCTTTCCTACACATTTTCTGCCTCTGTAGCAGCTGTAGGACATGCCCATGTTCCTCCTYCTCATCCTTCCTTTCCTATCAGTGTAGGACACACAGGAAAATCTGAAATTAGCTCTCATTTGAGATTGAAGCGTTTCATACAGAGAATAATGAAAGTATTTAATTTAACAAAAAAGAAGATCAAGAGGTATTTAAATGCCATTTATAAAGTATTTTACAGAGAAAAATTACTGGATATTAAGGATGATCTTTAATCTGGCAGAGGAAGTCATAATAAGAAACAAATGGCTACAAATTAAAGCTTCACAAATTCTAACTTGTACTGTTTATTTCTAATTTTCAGCAGTTAGGATCATCAGTCTTTGGAAAACATGATCAAAGGTGGGAGTGGATTATCTGTCTCTTGTAGTCTTCAAACTGGGACTGGAAAACCAGCTTTAGTCTTAATTAAATTCTCTTGTCTCCATTATAGAACAAGTCGGAATCAATGATCTAATGTTTCCTTCTTCCTTTTCTAATTATGATTCTCAGAACTCTAACCACTGACACAAAAAGCCTGAGCACACATTTAGGCATCTGGACTACAAACCTCAGATCTGTGCACACTAGAACTCTAAAAGGAAAATAAAATATTGAGATGTATAAGGTAGACAGAGAAAAACAACAGCAAAGCTTGTACATTGCCATTAAAAATTTATAGTGTAGGACCTGTTTTTCCTAAACATGATGTTCGGCTCTGGGTGCCATAGCAGGAGACAGATAGGACAAAGCACAAAAGACCAATGATACTGACTTTAGAAGATCAGAAAAACTATGGCTCTTCAGACCAGGCAGCATGTAGTTAAACTGGGTGACATTGCTAAATAAAATAAGTTTTCACAACCTTATTTCAAGTCCTATAACTGACTTGAAATTTCAGAGATAAAGGTTTCTGTAGATCCTTTCTAATTTTATCACCTAAGTTAGGAGAAAACTGAACTTTTTTTTTTTTTTTTTTTTTTTTTAAGGACAAATAAAATCACCATCTTTGCAGTGAAAAGGGAGACTGCAGACTAATTCTGTCATTTCCTCCAGGCAAAGAACAGAGAAGAAGATTTCCTAATTTTTCTGGAAGTAATTTTTGTTATATTGAAGGCTGAGTATGAAATTGCTCTCAATTGCTGTATGTAGTCCCGAGGCTTTGGAGATTTCAGCCCTATCCAATAGTAACAGGGAGAGAAGTAACAAAACCATCTAAAAATTTAAAAAGTATTGTGTGTACAAGAATCTCTCTTACGAAAAGAGCAACCAGCCAGCTGCCCGATGGTATGAACAGTTTTTAGGTAATGGAGCTATGTGATATAGCCATGTCACAGTAGTTTGAAGAGGCAACAGAAGAATTTGCTAAAAAAGCAGCCTATTGGTCAAACAACTAAAAGCAAGTGACAATATTGCTATTCTGCTTTCTCTAAAAATAAGCATAATTATTCACTTGTGTAACTCATTGCCATGGGATTCAAATGGACGAGTAGCTGCTTACAAAACTAGCACTATTAGGTCTAACAAAGCCACCTGATATTATCAGAAGCAAGATAGATGGATTCTTTGCATTCATAAGTATGTGGCATTCAAATGATGCAGTCTTCTGAGTAATTTTAATGGAACTTTTCATTTTATGTAGATTTCCCATTTTCTCTTAAGCTCTATGGCTTAAACACAGTCTTCTATTCCCAAAGGAACTGCAGTTCCTGTTCTGTATGCTTAGCTGCATCAGGAAAATGATACTTTCTTTATTTAATACAATTAAAGTTTTTTAGTCTTTTGCATTAAAAGTTAATTGGTTTTAAAATTAAAAAAAAAAAAAGGGAACACTTCTGATCTACCCCAGATAATCATTCTGCAGAGACATAAGCATAATTTTTTTAAAAAGTTAAGTATCAAGAGGACATTCAAGGTCTGAATCTGGTTATAGAAACAAATTTTACAGCAACACAATAGGAAGCTTATTTTCTAAAGGGTATTGGCAGTATAAAGAGATTTTTTCCGTAAGGTTGTACTTAAAAATGTGAAGGGAGAAAAGCTAATAGCAAAAAGAAAGTCATCCTGCCACTGAGCTTTTGAAAGAGCAAGAAATCAAATTCTACAAATACAAGAGTATGCAGTATTATCCTATAGCCTATATGATAAGTATTACTTGATTTATTAGCAAAATATTTTGAAGCATCTTCTTCCACTGCATGTATCTTGGAGACAGACCAACTATTCCTAATGATGAAGTATATATTTAGATTTAAGAGCATCTATTAAATCTCCTAAAATTAAATCATTAAAATTAAATAACTATTTGAATTAAATGGACTGAATAGAGTTTATATAAGCAC
Source organism: Rhea americana (assembly GCF_003343005.1). Lineage (NCBI taxonomy): Eukaryota > Metazoa > Chordata > Aves > Rheiformes > Rheidae > Rhea > Rhea americana. The sequence continues at coordinate 822,054 of NW_028186299.1, forward strand.
AATGTGGAAGTTGCATAGATTTTTAAATACTTTAGTCCTGTGAAGCCTTAAGCGCCCATGGAAGTCAGTTAGTAATAGGAAATTGTTTAACTGTAAAAATTCCTAATTGTCAAGATAGGAAACTGCTCAAAAAGGAAACCTCAAAAGCTTTACTTGTCTTGCTTTTTATTTCCCACCAGATGGTAGTATACTGCAAAAAATCATAACTGTGAAGACCTCCTCTCCACTCCTTTCTTAAAAAGGAAGGGAAATTCTTCATCAGTAAATTGATTTTATTTGAATCCGTTCATTATCGTTTCAGATGTCAGATAGCTTTATTGAATAGGAGGGATATTAACAATTTTTTAAATCAAATATTTTTTATATGTTTCTGCTATGTTTCCCACTTCAGCAGATATTTCTAACTATGTTATTTTCGTTCAGTTGTTTCTTCTTAGCAGATCTTATTATCTGGTATTTTGCTCCATGCCTCACCTCACCTGGTCCATTTTACCAGTGATGGCATTCAAAGGTCAGTATTTATCCATACTTAAATATCATGATATAGCTTTTGAATGTTATGAATGTTTTGACATCAGTCAAAGAAAGATTTAGCTTTGAAGGATGAGCTTTAACACAAGCACATTCCTTCTGATGTTGAAAGAATTACTCACACTAAAAGGTAAGCGTACATAAGCCACATCTGCATCCTTAGCACTTCTAGAACTGAGTAACTCAGTAGAAACACCAAAWTTTGAAGTTCTTATGGTCATAGCCACTAGATATAGGCAGCAGAGACTGATGTGATTTGTGGTGTTTCAAGTTTTATTCTAGAGAGCAAATACTCTGTAAGAACAGTATACCTCCAAGTATTGTGAGATTAAATTAAATCCTTTATGTGTAGTCTTTTCAGTACCTAAAAGTAAGAGAATGATGAAGAGCTCCCACTTAAAAAGTATATATATTCTCATCTGAGAAGACAGAAATTTTCTGTTATTGGTGCACTGTTATTTCATTGTCTTAACAAAAGAGAAGTTGTATGCTATTGATTTTAACAAAGGAAAAAGTTAAAAAGTAAGATAATAACTTTGTCTATACTTTGTTCACTGTAAATTTCCAGAAAATACTTTTACTATGCATTCACAGGTAAAAGTGGCCAACTTTTTAATCCTTGAGTTCCAGAGCCCTGAGCCCCTGGGAATAYGACGCTAACACAAGTCCTGACACTCCACCCTAAACTGTGTGGATGTTAAAAGTAGGCTTCAAGCCTGGAGCAGGACTGTTTCCTAATTACTCTGCATTCATTTGAAAGTCAGTTCCCAGAAGCTGAACATAATTAAATCAAACATTCTACCCTTTGGTCCCAAACATGAAGTAGTCCAAACTCCTAGCTTTACTATCCAAACTCTGCTGAGGTCTTTTCTGCCAGGTCAACTATTGACACCTCAGCTACTGACTTGCTAACACAGATCAGAAGATCATTGATCGTGAAGAGCAGTTCATCATTTGCTGTCCTTCCCCTAGGTTACAAACTGTCTAGTGTGACATGGAAACCTAGAAAAGTCCTGACCTTATCAGCTTGTCCATGTATGTACTGCACAGCCTCTACAAGAGCTTTGCATTGACAGGAGTCTCCTAGAGTCTGCTGTGGAAATTAATCTATCTCATCCAAAAATGAAGGTGAAGGAAAAATACATTTTTTATTCGTTAAAATCAGCAGTGTTCACCTCAGATTAGGAAACTTGATGGAGCACAAAAGCCATGGAAACTTTTATGGATAACTCACAGCTTTATTTACACATTCAAATGGGCCTGAAACATTGCTAGAAAGCTTCACCCCACCTTTATAAGGAAAATGATCTACCAATAATTTTGCAGATGGCAGTAAATGATTTACACGCCGGCTCAGTTTGTAGGTGCTTAGTTTGAAATAATTTGGAGGAAAAAAAAAAAAAAAAAGATAGTATGCAGAGAGGAACATTTTCTAAAAAGCATTCGCAATTAACATGGTGCAAATTGGGCATACAGACCTATTAGAGGCTTCAGAAAAAAGTGATTTCTTGCTTTACAATAAGTCAATAGTATTTGCCATGGTAAAGTTTGTTTAAGATCTAGTGTTGCTTATTTGATCACTTGTAAAACAAGGAAAATAGCATTATACTTAAGTTTAATCTTCTGTTGTTTTTTTGTCTTCCCTCTTTCTCTACTATCTCCTTTTCCCAGAGTATTCACCAGCTCAACACAATCTCCCTTTTTGTTACAGATTTAAATAAAGAGAACACATACAGTAATAATATATTCCAAGATTTTGAAATACAGATGCAAATTTTATTGCTTCAGTCTCTAATTCCAAAATTAAATCATCTTTCTAACTTTCTATTGACAGTGGATGAAGTGTGTAAAACCTGGTAAAAACACTAATAGTAATCACAAAAGCTTTAGAAAAGTAAATTGTGTTTGCACCTCATAACTTCATTAAAACTTTTTTTTCTGGTAACAGAATACAGAATTATGAATGCAAAGTTGTGCAAAGCTGTTATCTTTTAGATCTTTTAGGTTCATCTAGAAACATGGATAATCTGTAGAATGAAAACGAAAACAAAATTGATGCCACTGACTGCAAAGATAAGTTAAAATGAAGGAGGAGGAGGAGTTCTGTTGTAAATAGAGTACTCAAAGTACATAGGCATAAACAGAGTCACAAATTCTTACTGAATTAAGACCTAAATATGCTACAATATTCCCTCATATGCAATGTCAGCCTCCTTTTTGGAGAATGCTCTCAAGCTTTCCTGTTTCTTTTCAGTGACAAAATTTTCCAATTCTCGAAATATTTAAATAAACTTATTCTTAATCTTTCTGTGGCCATAGCAGTTTCATGGAGCAAAAGTCCTTGAAACAAGAATTTATTTAATCATTTTTCTCAGTGCAACAATTTTTTTAAATAGTTCCTTAAGTTGAGGCTTTCTTTAATTATAGATACATTACGCAGGTATCATCACATGCTGGTATTTTCTCTGGAACTTTAGAATCTTTATCTTTGAATTCAGAAAAATTTACTACTAAAGTAGTAACTTACTACTAAAATTGTATCTATTTCTCTCTTCTCTTTTAATTTCAAGAAATATTTCCTAAACTTTTGAGAGTTCTCTCAAACATATTCTCAACAAATATTTCACATTGCACTTGCAAAATATTTTCTATGGTACCAGGACAAGTAAGTAAGATGGTCATTTATTTAAACTTCATTCTTTTACACCTTTGTTTAAGGGAACTATTTCTTTTGCTGGTTCATATTTCTCATTTGATGATGCTTGTAGAGGGAAACAACTATGAATCATTTTGGGCTCAAAGAAAGATTCATTTACCATCTTTCTAATATAAAGTTAAGTGTCTTATCCAGGCTAGGTTGCTGATTTAGAGATAAGTACTTCCTATCTGTGCAGACTTTTTCCCTAAAGTGCTTCTTTCTCACTATTAGCCATGGAGGAAGTCTATATAACTGGCTTAGCTCACTTTTAGATGGAAACACCTAGGTGGGACAAATCCCATATGAAAAGTTGAAAACCTGCCTACCTAAAATTGTGAAGGATTGAACTCTGTGGCCTGGCCTCCTGTGTCTATTGTCCTTTGTGTTGACCTCACATCAAATTTCCTATACTTTCAACTCTGTAACAACCCTTACTTTTGCAATCCCTGCAACAGTCAGAATGTTCTTTGGGAACTATAGAGCAAATTACTTTTTTCTCAGTAGTGCTGATCTCCTAAAAGTTAGGATGGGCCAAATTTCTAGAAACCAACATAAGGGGAAAAAAAAAAAAAAAAAAGTACAGTGGGAGACCCATGCTTAGAATATCAATTTAGCCTTTTCAGAAAGTGAGATCAGAACTTGGCTAGTGCGTTTCCATTTTCTGCTACTGACTGAGTGCTTGYTCCGTAGGCAGACTGACACATAAACAAGAGCTCTCACCTTTCAGCACCGTTGGTAAAGGCCTGGCTTGATTTCTGCAGTGCCAGGGAGGCAATTAGGACAGGTAAGAACCTGTTGTTTCTTGTTCTTGGGAGAGGACAGACATAAACTCATCATACTGTCAGAAGGAAGCAACTTTCAAAGATGGCAACGTCTTTTTAAAGAAGCTTACTTTTTGTTGAACTAATGTTATGTGCGTAACATGCTAATCCCTCTCCCTTTTTTTCTTTCTTGTCTSACTTTAATGGTGACCATTTACTCCCTTTTCAGGTTGGGTCATCTATGCTATTTTATTCAACCATCATTTTCAGCTTCCAGAAGGCTACCCTCCTATCACCATATCTGCTTTTTTCATATGTCTACTGATGTCGTAGAGCTAGAGTGAGGTTTCTCTGTCAAGAAAGATCAGAAGAACATCTTTTCCTCCTCTCACAGTCTGAATTTTGTGCTTGGTTCAGGTACAAATGTAACTGCACAGGACATGGAACTGATTCTGTGAATGTTGGAAAATGACTGTCAGGCRGATGATGCAACCATGCGTAAGATAAGCTTTGGGTTCATTATTTTGGACAGCTCTGCTAATACACAAGAATAATTCCAAAAATTATCAGCATTTTTTTTACATATTTAACAAGCAAAATTACTCATCTTTTCCTGGTAAAGGAAGGGCTCTCCCTGCAGATATCTTCTTGTAAGAGGAGATAGAGCTTAACAGAGATATGGCAGAGGACTTTACGGACAGTGTCTCTTCATATACATGTGCACGTATGTGTGCAAGTTTATCTATATATTAGACAAAATAATACTGTCCATTTATTTGACTACTTCCCTGTTTTCCAAAACCCTTTCAAGGGCGCTGTACAAAACTGTACTGCTTTAGTAAGCTTTTAGCCTTCCATATTTTCAAGCTCAGTGAATGTCTATAATGATGAATCTGAGCTATCATTTCTCACTCACACCTGTGACCAGTCACATTTTCTTGGTAAAAGTTTAGCTAAGGAAGATGAGTCAGAGAGGCTTTCTGTATCCTCTAAGTGGCAGATGTGTTCTCTGCTCTGTGAGCAGCAGAGAAGCACCGAAGTGTTTAAGTGAACAGAAATCAGGTTTACAAGCACCATGCTTTGGATATTTTAACACTCACTCTATCTAAATAAAGACTTTTCACAGTAAATGTCAGTTCTCTCTTTTACATTAAAATATGCCTTGGGAAGTGGTGCAAATAGTACATTATGTTTCTTCACACACTACTGAAAGCTGCTAATAAGGCATCGAAAACAGTTTAGCACAGTGCTATCTTCTTTTGCCTTCTGCCTTCTTGAATACTCAGAAGAAATCTTGTTTATAATCTATATTCATCTAGGTCACAGAAGCATACATTCTGGGACCTGCAAGATTTAAAGTAAATTGTCTGATTTGCTATGAKTATGCCGGATACTTGAAGAAGATCTACTCCATTCAAAGACCAGTTCCAGGTGACTTTCTTCAACAGAATATACATTTCTGGAGTTTCTCTCTAAACATTTGTCTCTGAAGCCTGTGTAATTAAAGATATGTTTCCAGATACAACTGCCTGATCTTACACTGAAGGAAAAGAAGTTCTGCAAAGATACAGAGGTTTTTCATAAAACATTTTTGGTATTTGGGCTTTTGGATATTTTTTTCCCCAAAGAACATGAAAATGTGGAATTCATAAAGGTAGTGTCATCAAGGTGAAGTTTCATGAAGTTTAACATCAGCAGTCCTGGATCATTTGAGTTTGTGGTCAAAGTGAGTGACTTCTCAGCAGATATTTTACATTTATTTTCCTGTACCAACAACATTCAAGGGAAATGCTGTTCAGGGTGCTGGGCATGCAGAAATCATCCAGATTTGAACATAGAAGTGTTGTGGTTTTTTGAAACCACACACATTCATTCAACGTTCGCCATGCCTTCAAATTAATAAAATACCCTGTTTRAAGCAGAGCAACAAGCTGGGGATCTGTTAGAGTAAATGGAACAGAAAGGCCTGATAAAGGAAGTACAGAAAAAAAGATCAAACTTGTACCACAGAAATGTTATTACGAAAAACTGAACTTACTCTTTTTAAATTAATTTATCTGTATGCAGAGAACAACTCATTCTATTTTTTATTATGTGAGCATTGTGCTTTTTTGTATTAAAACAGTCCTTGGACTTCTTCATTGCCAAAAATAATATACAAGCATTTAACAAAAATATTCTCTAGCATGTTGACAACCCTCACCTATTACAGAAATCTATATTACTGTCATATGCAACACTGATATTCCTGGCTCTGCAGAGCTTACTGAATCGTTGACCTGAGTCCTATTTGTTTCATTGCTGTCCCATGTCACCCACTCCCTCCCCTTCCTGCGCAGCTTCTTTCAGTTGTTGCAGTTTCAACTTAAAAGTTCTCTGCATGAAACCTCTCAATTTCAAGTTGCCTTTCTGGATTCAAGGAAAGTGCAGGAACCAAGGCAGATGGTTGCCCTCACTATCATCTACTGGCAACTCTCCTTTTTTAGACTCTCCTGTATCTTCTAGTTTACACAGTCTGGGTCTGCTTTGTTCTTGGCTRGCACTAGCAAGACCTAACTAGCTATTAGAATAAGAATACTTTGTGTTATCTTGCAGATTTCTCYGCTTATCTCCCTTCCTCTTCTTGTCTCCAGTGAGCCTCCTTTTCTTTTCTTTGGGTCCCRAATTCCTTATTGGTTTGATTCTGATTTTGGGTATGACCTAGAAAAGAAAAGCTAGTAGAAAAGAAAAGTTTGGCTAGAGCCAAACAGAAGGAACACCCCATTAACATCTCCCACATTTTCCCATTAAACCCTCTACCTATCTGCATTTTATTTCCCATTTGAACAGCTCCTTTGTGTTCTGCAACACAAAAAGTTGTAAGATCAAAAAGGCAAAGTGGAAGTGCAGACGATATTTATAAAAACGAATGATAATGTTGATAACACCGCTATTCTCCACAGGCAGGTTCTTTGAATATTAAGTTTTAACTCCACTATACTGAAAAAGTGCCTTTAGTAAATGGAAACTTTTGAAGAAAATGGCAGTTAAGTATTCACCAAGGATTTCAGCTTCAAAAGCAGCTGCAATCTTGTTACTTCAGTGTCTTCTGTATATTAAAGACAGTCATTTAGAAATCTGTTCCATTATTGTAAAACTCTGAGAGTGCTATGGCATCACTATGCAGTTACATAGCCCCATAAATTATATTTCATTTGCTGCAAAATTCAGAATAATTTGAATAAATTTATCCATTTTTGAGTACATATACACCTTTGTTCCACTAGTTCTATTATTCCTTTGGTTCCTACTGTTTGAACAGATTAAAAGGCTTGCTGCCTGTTCCAAGCAGCTCCTTATTTAAAAGATCTGGAAATAAGATACTAAAATACAACAGCATCAGTATTGATATAGTTATTATATAGAATGATAGTGATACAGCTACTCTAAGGAATTGTTAATACACAAAAAACCCAAAGAGATTTCCACTCATAAAAGATCCATTAAGTAAAATATTTCTAAGCATTTCTCTATATCTACTATAAAATAGGAAATTTTATTGTATTTTTTGAGGATTTTTTAATCATATGGAATAGATATCTTTAACTTCATATAAGCATTATGGTTTTTAAAACATTTCTTTGAGGCACCACAGCATTCAGTCCAGTTTTCCAAATTACATTGCTCCATGGACAACTTTCTTGAAAAAACRATGCTTAATAACAAACAAACAAATAACAAACAAAATCCTTTTTTGTGGTAGACATTTATTTTAGGCCTTGAATTAAATATTTCTGGAAAAGAAGAAATATATAAAAAACAATCTAAATTTTAAGATTACAAAAACCAGTTAAGCAGATTCAATTTTCAGATGACGAATCAGAAAAAAAGCCACAAAAAACAGTGTCAAGATTTTCTTTGGAGGTGTCTCAAATTCATCTTTACAACAAGAATCACTGATATATGATCCCAGTAGTTTTTCATTCATATACTGTTCATACTGCATTARGTAGCTTAGATGTCATATCTAGACGGTTGACCTCAGACTTCTTGCAGATATTTATGAAAGYGAGGAGAGGTTGTCTGAGAAGCCCCTTTTATAGACACAACCTGCAAAACATTCCTACAACCGTACTTTAAGARTAAAACATAAACCATTCCTAGTGCAATTTTCATATCTCTGAACTGAGCTTAGTATCTTGAAAACAGTTCTAGGCTAAAGCTGGGCTRTAACTTCTGAGTTAAAACAGCCTAACTCGGTGGAGTTCCAACAGAGAAATGCTGTAGTCCCTCCGTAATTTCAGTGTAATTATGTGTAGTTCCACCTTCTCCCTCTATAAAAGGAGATCTGAGGAGAATCCTGAGACGGCTGTTTGCTTTCATCTAAGTGAAACAGTAAGCCTTAGTTGGGCAACTAGTAGCTTCTGAAGGCTTTATGTTTCTTAATAGCTAACACCTCTCCTAGAAGCCCTTGATTACTTGTTGTTTATCTCTACTTCGGAGGAGTCATTAGTTGTGGTGAGCCAAAGTCTGTGTGTTGTTGAGGTACCATGAAACTCTTTGAGTCCTCATTGGGCCTCTCAGACCCACCTAAGTACCCTGTGTTTGGCAGCTCTTGAAATGTGATCATCAACACTGTATTTTGTGTGTCTTAAAATGTCTACTCCTATATTCAAGAGATTGGATGACAATGTCAACTTTCGATAGTAATGCTTAAAACAAACAAAAATCCCCTATATTTTAGCTCTTCTTAGTGCTGACAAAGTTTGAGAATATGAATCTGATGAGCCCTGGCAACACAGTAAATAGAGGAAAAGAAAAATCACTCAAAATCTATTTATTAATTTACTTATACATTAGGATTTTTTATTCAAGTTTACATTTTCTGCAGCCTCACTCATGGATTTTAAAGCTTRAGTTTGGTAATAATGAAAAAAACCTTGCCCAGATTCTTTATGGAGATCAAACCCCCTCCGCTCTCTTTGCTTCAAAGTGGAGCAAGKTACAGGTTCTGGCTCTATAGTCAGCTCTCAGGACTTTATCTTGCAGGGGTTCTGCARCTGTTGTTTTGTGACTGCTTTCAGACAGTCCAATATTTTGGATGAGGAGAACATCACTGATCGATCTGGAACCCTGGCAAACTTCAGAAGGACCTACTCCTATTTCTGCCCTCCTACACCCAAGTATTAGAGTGGTGGCTTGTATCTTCAATTTGATGCAGCATGGTGCAAATTGAAAACTAATCTTGGGAGAGATCAAGACCAGGTGATAATGACTCAGCTGYAGGTTAAGTAAGAGCAGACTATAAGCCACAGCAATAATCATAGATTGCAAAATTAAATCACTTGTCTCTTTTAATCTGTAAAACTCCACCATCCATCCACTCTGTTTACTCCACAGCCATAAACTCTTCACAGCAACCTACATTATAGTTTAGACTTATGTTACAAAAGGCTGAAAACAATAAATATTATAATATGTCACAAGCAAGACTCAGAAAACCTGAAGTGTGTTATTTTATCACCACATATTAAAACTTGAGAACAATAAATATTACTTTTTAATCTGATTCCTTTTAAAGAATAACTAACAAACGTATTCTTAAGAGGTTATGAAAGTATTTATTTTTCTAAGCTTTGCTTTTCGTGTATAGGGGCTTGTGAGACTGCAGAGAGTAATTATTCAAAAAATGTTGCATACAATCAATTTAAATCTCTGTTAATTTTAATTCTACATTAGAAATAGCTTAGAGGTTTATGTAGTTTCTCCATAAGACAATATCCAATATTTGAGAAAAAATTAAAGTATGTGAGTAATTGGTATAATTATTCATCTATTCATCTTCATTGCACCTTGATACGAAGAGCAACAATGGACTATGTAGAAGAAATGGCTTCCTCTGTGGAGACAGAGAAAGGCAGCAAATCTCTCAGCCTTTTTAAAATACAATTGTCCATTTCAAGAGATRTTTCTAACAATCAAGGTGACAATCACAGTTAATGGCCTTCAAAACAACCTTTTTAAACTTAAGGCAATTATGAACTGGGAGAAAAAAAGAAGAAAAAAAGTCTGAATTTACAAAGCTTTATATACTAGGAGGAAGGGGAGGRAGGAGGAAGGACCTTCTCTGACCTGAAGTTCATTTAGCACCCATAGCTATTGCAAATACAGTGTTGATTTTACAGGCAATGCACAGACAGAGCCAAGACACAGGCCCTAATGATCTCACTGCTAAATAGGGGCAAATATATACATAWAACTCTGCCTATATTTTGCAGCCATCATCCAAAACAAGGGCTGAAGAATGGCTGCACTTGACAGCAGAGAGGTCAACAGGAGGTGGCAACAGCTAGAAGTAAAAGGAGATTTCAGACAATGAAGGTCCCTCAGACATCAAAATGCCCCTTTATAACATTGTTTCTCTAGGTTAATGGTATGGCTTTTGTGTATTYTACACAATTTTTATGTAGCTGTGCTTGTTTTTCACCAATGATTACATTTTAACCTGAAATACCATCTCTAGCTATTGTAACTTTGCTGTTCCATATGACCATTCCATAATTACAGATTTTGTTTCCTTGTCTAGTTAGGACTTTCTCTCGATCTAGATGACTCACCCCTCTGTCAGCTCCCTGAACATATCCATGTTTATAGGCTACCTCCTACCACACTTTATATGTSTCCTCCAGTGACATAGATTCACAGCCTAATGGAAGAAAGGCATGTAAGCCATACTCAACCAGTTAACCTGGCTATTCTGTTAACTCTGCATTGCAAGGAATAARCACATAGCCACTTTCAGGATAACTTTGAATTAAAATGTGGATCACTAGACTGGGTGGAACACACAGAGAATATGATTTGAGATCCTTCAACCCTGAATATATAAATCATTTGCAAAATGAAATATGGATGCCTGCACTTTTTTTTTTTTTGAAAATTTTAACTGTCTTTCTCAGATGCTACTCCTATTACCCTATCCTACATTTTTTTAACTTTTATGCTCAGATTGAACATGCAGAGAAATAGATTGTGACAGCCTATTTCTTTTTTTATGTGTCCATATTGGCTAGTAAATAGTGAGCTGAAATCTCTATTTTTTTTCTTGTATTTTAATAGTAGTGAATTTTTGAACAAACTCTATTCTGCTTTGTTATTTCAGTTCTACAGAAAATTTAGAATTTAAAATGTCTGTAACAGGATTATGAAGCTTCATTTTTTTTTTTTTTAAGAAAGGGGAATGTTTCTTAGTTACTTGAGAGTATGCTGTGTCTCCAGTCTAATTCTATAACGGTTTCGTTAAAAAATTAAAGGACTTTGAATCGTCCCGAATCTTATTTAAGCAAAGCCCTTAAGCATATTAAGCTTTTAAACTATTGAGATCTAATGTGCTTAAGTACTTTGCAGTTTTTGAATCATAATGRTTATTATAGTAATTACTGCATGCTCAGTTACATCTTGTGAATGTATGCATTTAGTGGCTATTTAACAAATAAACTGATTAATAACATTTGCAGTGAGGAAGGGAAGTAGGATTCACTTTAATGTTATGAAAATACATTTTACAGCTCAAAACCACCCCTACTGTGTAACAAAGTTAATATAACCACTGATATGGATATGCTTTTTATACGTGTATCCTTGCATGTGCTTAATAGTAATTGACAGAAAATCTCGTCTATGAGAGGATTTGGAATTTTTGTGTTTTTTTTTTTTTTTCTAGCAATTTATTAGAGCAGAAATGATGTGAGGAAATATCTCAAACAGAAAACACATAACGTTTCAAAGGCAGCCCATCTGATCCCCCTTTTTGCCTCCTGGATCATAGACTATCTACTTATTCCAACTGTTTTTTGTGTCCCCCATTTTTTTCTCTCTTCTTCCAGATCAGAGCCTTAGTCTTGAGAGTCTTAGGTCTGGTGTAGAGATTGGAGACACCGAGTTAGAAAATGTGTGAGTCTCAGATGGCACCAGAGTTTTTATGGCTTGTAAACGCTTTTTTCCATGCTGGGATCTTCACCTTTGGATGGACTCCTAAAGCTATCTTTAACTCCTGAAACTGCCTATTGTTATTCTAATTTTTTAGAGGGAGGGAAAGGAAATGCCTTTCAATAACAAGTTTCAAATGTTCTAGTACTAGTTCCTCTTCTAAATGCCTTTTTTCCAGAATGTTTGTATTTCTCACACTAGAAGTATGTTGTGATTTTTTTTTTCAGTGACACCACACAAGTGTGAATCAGCTTTTATTTTTTGTCTTTTTAAAAAGTTTTTTTTTCTTTGAGTATACATGAATTAGATAAACATCATAAATTGTTTTCCTGACTGAATAAACTGTTTTCTTCATTTTATCACTGATAGTGATCTGGAAGGGCATCAGGCTTTTTTCACACTAGCATGCTTTTTTGAAGTCTCATTAGTGTATGGTTYTCTTAAATTATGACCTTTGAGCAGTAAATTAGGAATAAAGAAGTTAAATTCGTCTACAATATGAAATCTGAAATTGCCAGACAACAGTTAATAGTTAGTTCATAGTATTTTCCTTCCTTACTTAGACCTAATCTCTAATATTTTAAAAGGGCCAATATAGAGGAAATTATGGCAGTTCTGACTAATGTATTACACAAAAACTCACATGCATGCATGGATTTGGGGTGTTCCATTAAGAAATTGTAAGATTCTCCATAGGGTTTTCAGACAGTATCAATTTACCTGGCATATGTTGATGTGCTTTATAAAACAGGAAAAGAGTACCACATTGTAACAAATATATCGAAATCTCGGTTGTGTACAATACATCATGCTTAGAAACTAGATTTATTTGCAAATGTATTGGTCCAATTAATCTCAAGTAGGAAAAAATCACATTCAAGAAACAACAATTGCAAAAAAGACACAGTTATGTTATCATCTTGATGATTTTCCATAGTATATTTTCACACAAGTATGATTTTAGATTTAAATAAGATAACCATAATGCAGTTACCTATAAACTAAATATACATAGTTTTCTTCTGCTGCATCAGTAATATGAACTTCTCTTGAGTATGTATGGTCTTCTAGCTTTGTTCACATGTAGCTGCCGTTTCAGGATATAGGGATTTTTTCTCTTCATTATTTCCTTATCCTGGTTTGAATTCTCTAGATCAAAAGCATCTTGCTGAAGTAACTGTAGGATGTAAGAAGAGACACCATGGTACCTGGGGTTTGGGKTTTTTTTGGTAATGAAACTTAAAAATTGCTATAGAGTTTTATAAAATTTGTCTTAGCATCTTCTATAAGGAAAAAAGCTTTACCATTATAGTATCAGTAACAAGAACAAACAACCCCCAACTCCCATAAACACTAAACTGACAGCAGGCTAAAAATGAGCTGAGTCCTACGGAGGTGATATTCCACTGATAACAATGAGAGGTTGATTTTCACTAGATAAACTGGTATATCCTCCTTGGACAAGAACCTAAACTTTAGTGAAAAATTCCTAACAATTGTCATTCCATAAACTTTAATTCAGCTTTAAAAACTCCTAAAAGGCTTCAGCTTTAGACCAGTAGCTATTATCTGCAACTTCCCACAATTAAAAAATAAAAAATGCATAAAATAAATAATTAATGTACAAGAAAGTCAAAATTTTGTCAATGAAAATGTGTTATGTAACTGTGTTTTGAGTTTTACTTGGAGTTTTTAGTGTTTGGTTCATATTAGTTCTTGGTTTATCTATTAAGAGTTCATCCATTCTATTATCATATTCTTCCATTTTCAAATATAATCCTACTGCCTAACTGAAAGGCATTAAACTAAAACCATTTTTATACTCACCTCAATGCTTCCCTAAGCAAACTCTGTTACTCACTTAATTACTCAATAAATGAGTAGTCATCTAAACTCTTCATTGAAATTAATGGAAAAAAATCATGTTTTCAACAAACTTGGAGTCAATCCTGGATGAGTAAGATTACAAGAACTTGTCTCATTACATATATTGCTTATTACAAGCCTTCTTCAATTTCTCTCCCTCTGGCTCCATCCTTTCTCCTTTTGTTGTATACATCTTTGCATTTCATCACCTTACTACTAAGCCGAGAGAGGAATATCATTACTTTTTAAACTTCACATGCTACTGCATGCTACTGTTGAAAGTGATGATTCCCAACTATCACAAAAGGTGATGGGACTGCAAAATAAGGAACTGTGGTTAAATCATATGCACTATTGTGTATGGTCAGGACTATGGCAACTCCTCTTCTGCACTAAATGCACTGATAAAGAGGATCCTCAGCAAACTCAGTTTCTCAAAGATGCTGCAGTCTTTTCTATGGGCAATCCCAGCAGATACAAAGTATTGAGACAGAAATTCTCACAGAGCTGTGGTTCAGCAAATAAAAGGGATGAAGATTCAGTAAACTGTCTGTGAACCTGGTATAGCCGAAGAAACTATGTTTACTGCAAAGTGGGCATAATATCATTTTTCCTTACCCAGAAAAAACTCTTAATGCAATATGCAACAGTGCAAGTGATTTCTACTCAGCGTGCCTCTGTGTGATTGTGGCAGTAAGGTAATACCACAGACAGATTATAAAGCTCTGTCTAGGACCAGTGATCCTATTCACTCACAACTTCAGCTTAGGAGCATCCCTCTTAAGTGGCAGAAGAATGGAGAAGCAGGAGATCCTCTGCTGCTGGTTTCCTAGCAGTGGTAAGGAACCCAGAGTACCCAGTAAAATTACATGTATACATGTACATATGTCCGTGCATTTTGAATCCAGTTTGCTCTAAGTCCTTGAAACAGTTTTTAGAAACCCTGTCTTTGTTTAGTTATGCCTGAATAAATCTGCAGTAATTTCTCTTCTATTAAGCAGATATTAACTTTATGTTCTGGCACAGAGCTCATTTTCATATGTTTGTTTGGTTCTTTGGAATGGTTACAAAGAGTGGAGAAAATATGTAGCTAAGAATATTTCACATTTAACCACTGATTCTCATCCAGAAGAGACATTTAACTCTTTAGAAACTGTATTAACTCACAACCCTTTTGATAAGATYGCGTTAGACATAATAGATATTAGAGACTACAACAAACTAGAAAGGGAAAGAAGGCTTAAATAATGAGAAGAGAAGGGTGATTTAAACCAAGAACACTTGAGATTTGGAAGAATCCGTACGACATGGACTTTAAAAGATCACTAGAAAGGTAAGGAGAACCGAAGAGTGCAATAGTAGTTGAAACATTATTTGTGACATTTGTTTTACCTCCCAGTGCTGAAAGGCTCTGCTGTGGCAAACTTTTTGGAGTTGATATACTGTCAGCATTGCTTCCAAGCTGAATCCATCCAGAGCATCAGGAAATTGTCTTCCTGAAATGAGATCTTCTTCATCTACTTCTGCTGTTTCCCCTACTTGGTTGTTTATGTTGTTGATAAAATTGCAGACATTTAGCAGAGTCATTTTCCAGTAAGGAAGTTTTGCTCTGTTAATCTGAAAACAMAAATGCCCAATAGTTAATGCTTTGCAATTTTTGTTTTGTTTTTAGTAATAATATAGGTAAAATGTAAAAATGTCAAACATTTTGGTAGGAGCAAGTTTGTTTATTTGAAGTACTCTTCATCTGCCCAAATTTAAGTCAATAATTAGAGAGTGCTGAAATTAGGACAACTCATTTATTAAATGTACTGAGCCTGCTTCCCCACTGCCTTGCCCCCAGGTAGGTAGGTAGATATACAGGATGAAAAAGCAAAGCACTACCAAACTAGAATGGTAGCATTTCACACCCATTGCACAGGTGCAAGCAAAGACACTGATGGAAATTAATATAATATAAATTCACAGGTGTAAATGAGGACAATGATTCAAGTGTACTGGACAAATTCCCAGTCCTGGATTCCAAGCTGGATGCCTGTGGTTAACTAGGCACTCCGCCCCAGTTCAGAGAAAAGGAACGGAGTCCCTGCTTCAGGGCAATCTCTCTGATGAGGCTGGGTCTGAAGTTCTGGAATCTGTAAGCCCCAGGAGTTTTGAATTGTGGGGAGTAAAGAGCCTGCAAGGTGAGAATCTAAGGTCTACCAGGCTTAGACAAAGATGGAGCAAAGCTGTGAAAATAGTGGATTTCTGATTGGGGGCTGGACTGAAAAATTAAGATGAGCTGTATTTGGGAGGTCACCAATGGACGTGTTCAGAGGTGTTACCAAAAGACAGAAGTAAATTGAGACTTTTCAGCATGGATTGACCCAAATTTTGCTTAATCCAATAACTTGCTTTATTTAGGGGCTTTTAAGTTTTAAATTCTCTTAAAAAACAAACAAACAAACAAAAAACGGAAAACAGTTTTTCAAGACAAAATCCAAATTTTTAATTTGGGAAATGCTCAAAAGAAACATTTTTGCTTTTCTATAGATACTTTTTTCCCCTAAATAGTTGTAGTGGGAATTTTATTTAGTTTTGGTTAACAGTAGAAAAAAATTAAGTGGAAAACCTAATTCCCACCTCATTCACTGCTTTCATGCTTAGCTTGCTTTGCCATTTCCTTGGTTTTCCCACTCAATATTAATTATTTCTTTCAAATTTTATTCCTCTTGTTGAAAAGTACAGAAACTAGTTTCTTTCAACCACAGTTGGTGACCTAGTAATCTCCAGTCAAAAGCCAAATACTAAATTCCTATTTATAACTGGCAAGTGTTTCCCTGCTATGCACACTAGGCTGACACTTTACCCGGGAACTGAAATGTGGTGGCTGTTTCTTTTCCTGGATGTACAAAGTTTATATATACATRTATATATATAYACTATAGTAATACAGAATTGCCTTTTACTTAGTGACATTATCAAAAAAGAGTGTGGATGTGGTGTTTACTTAGCTGATCATTAAGCAGTCCTATAATCCGATGTTTCTTTAAGGCACCTTCCCAACAAAGAGATATTGTATGCAAGATTTATGCATGTTTGTCATTATTTACTTTTTTTTTCTTTTGAGAGATGGAAAAAAAATACATAGGAGTGAGGAAGAAACAAGAAAGTAACATCACTAATAGCATTACTTACAAGGAATTCCCTTTTGACCATAGTCTTTACACCAACATACACATGGGTTTCTAAATGACAGCAATTTAGCCTTTTAATAACCACCATGTAGTCTCAGATTCCTGACAGCATAGGAAAGCAGTATAAGATAACATTTTTCTAGCTAACTTACAATAAAGAAGTAGATCTAGAAGCAATGCCACATGAGCAAGTGGGAGTTCCAGGTTAAAATTGAGATTATTCAGCTAGATGGAAATGGGAGAGGAGAGGACTGGGAAATTTGTTGGGTCTTCCTACATAATTTATAGAATCTTTTTGATCTAAATTTACTACTTCACATTACCTTGATGCATATCTTTGTTTAAAAGAACTTTTTGTGTATATATTAGCCAAATACCTAAATAGCAACCTCCAGTTAGGTGAAATTTATCATAGCTGTTACTTACTAAGTTGGAGAAAAAATCTAATAATTGTGATGAGGTCTGCAATGCATAACTCATTGGTAAAGTGAGTCTAGTTCCCGTTAATACCATGCATAGATCACTTCAAAGTATTTTTACCTGGGTTCACCTACTTCTGATTTGCACTGCCGCCAGCTCACAGAATGAGACTGTAATGCTTTAAAATTTTTAAACAAGAGTGAAATAACTTCTTAACTGAACATGGAGCTCTCCAGGCCRTGCCCAGAACAGAACAGCTGTGTTACTGTTCTACTCTATTTCATTATTGAAGTAAACATTAAAATCAGGAAGCTCTGTTTTATAGGCTATGTGAAATATCTAAGGTGAATATCCTAAAGGAGTCTGCAAAAATACAGTTTTAGATTACTATAACTCAAATGTTCTGGTTCTTTTTCAATATGTGATATATTTGCCACCCAGGTCTAGGCAATACCAACTACAATTGCTCAAGATATGTTTTCAGAAGTAACTATGTAAGAGCTCAAGAAAACTATATCTGAGATGGAACTATTTTTTTTAAGATTAACTTGAAAAAAATCTAGGAGTGATTTGATGGAACAAAAGAGACTGCATTATGAGTCTGAACTTAAAACATATTAATTCTGAAGAATTCATGTAAGTGAATATCATGCATGTGTTTCCATTGATGAACATTCTCCTCAAATAATACTCAGAAATATGGCTTCCTACATCTTTTATCTATTTTGAAAGATAATTTATACTGGACAGAGAAACTGAAATGAGCTGCAGAATAGCTATAACCGTAACTCTAGCTCTTCCCTTCCCTTCCCTTCCCTTCCCTTCCCTTCCCTTCCCTTCCCTTCCCTTCTCTCCTTTTTTTTTTTCTCTTTAAGCTAACATTATCTCAACCTTGTTTGAGTTCAGCTGAGTATTCTGGGATCTGGGAATAGAGCTAGTTATTTGATGCAAAAGAGAGAGATAACAGATAGCTATCTGTGTATTTGAAACACTTCAGATTGTGTTCTCTTACCAGATCTTGCAAATAGCTCTTTGGAGTTTATCTTGGGAAAAAGACAAATAAAGCATTTTAGGGACATGTTTGATCCTTTTATCTTCCTCGAGATATAAGAGCACGGAAGGGCGGTAAACTGTATTAAAGGTTGAAGATGTAATGGTAAGAATGGATGTACTTCTTTAGGGATGAAGAGTATTTCAGTACATGTCTCTAAAGAGTAGTTTTTAAAAGGCCGTCAGACACTGTACAACAGTCTGTGAAGTCAAAAGCATCCATATGGTAACACTTTCCATAATATTGGATAGACTCCTGAACACTGCAAAAGATGAGTGCTTTAGTTCAGTTCTTAACTGAACTAAACTTCACAAGTGCCCACTCATGAAGAATTCTCAGGCACATACTAGGAACCACAAATGATAACTTACTTTGCTGTCTTTTTAGATCTAGGCTTTCATAACCATGTTTTTGTTTGTCTGTTCGTACATCTTAGATGTACAAACCATAAAGTTCATCTAAATTGGCTGGATTTCCTTTGATGTTGATTACAAAATCCATGTCAAAGACAATGAATGCAGTTTAATGTAATTGTCCTCAACTGGAACCAGATCTCAGGCACACAACAATCCATTTATGAGGTGTATCATCCCTAAATTTGTCTCTCACACTTCCAGTATATCTCTACATGGTTARCAGAAACATAGTTTTGTTCTAATGAAGGTTACAAACCAGCAGATGGCAACAGGAAAAAAAAATGAAGAAAGAATTAGTCATTTCAGTGATCAATGGAATTGTGGTACATCCCTTGTAGGTGCACCATTATACACATTTTTAGTCGTTCCACTATGCTTTATTTTGATATCAAGAAACAATATATATTACACTACTGAATTTTAAATGGAGATTACAAACATTATCACCTAGAATAAAAACAGTGATACTTCTACCATCTATCCRCTGCTTTTATAAACTTCAGGGGTCACAATTTATCATATATACAATTAGGCGGTCAAACAGCAATCACTTGATGCAACACAACATGTAATAGTAGACAACAAACATCTTTACATTGTCAACTGTAGCACTRTATTTGTGCATTCCTAGTTAGCTGGTATAAAACTCTTTCAGAGATTGTGCTGTGTGCTAAGAGAGAAGAAAAGATAGAAGAGGGAGTTGGAGTCACAATTCCACTAAAGTCAGTAGCAAAAATATCACTAGCTTCAGGGTTTCCCCCAGGGCATATTAAGCTCTGGCACTCAGAAGAAGAACTTTTTTGTCATGCCCCTATATTTACATTCATCTCTGGAAAAGAACCTTTATTAAATCATTCTCTTCGTTAGAGAAACAAGTAGCAAACAGGTTTTTTTGGCACCTAAGGCCAAATACCATGCAGGTAAAGACCATGAGAACCTAAGCACTACCACATAAGATCAAAACATCATCTATTCCAGGATGATTTCTTATTCTAGGATGTTCAAAGGATACTGAAAAAAAGTACACATATAAGCAAATAKCAAAAATATAGAAGCCTTCCAGGCAGGCTTTATCCTTAACCTTCATCTAGTAACTGACTTAGATTTTTTTTTAAAAAAAATGTCATGAAAATATCATTTCATTTTCCATTGAAATTAAGCAWCAATTGAATATCACTAAAACAAAGTGTTAAAGCATTCCACCATAAGCCCTTGAAACTTGTTTCAGGATTTATTTTTTAATATATTGCTAAAGAAATATTAGACAAGTATATATTTCTTAGTTTGTTGGTGGAAAAGAGAAGTGTTGAGAAAGTGTTTCTCTGCCAGCCTGTCCAATATATATGTTCAACATTTGCTGCTTCACCTACGTGAATATGAGCTTGGAACTGAACTTTTGTCTATTTGTAATAAACAACACGTACATCGCTCACAGTCTTGTGAGCCTTGGCCTCTTGTCAAGGAAATGTTGTTTACCARATTAATAGTTTCATAGACATGTCTCCATGTTCTTGTACTAACTCTATGAAGAAATTTCTAAACCAAAATCAGCATATGTAGTAACAGCTTTTGTTTTATGACTATTAATGTTATATGCATATAGAAAAAATTCTRCATAAAAATTTCACTTATGGATTTGACTCAAGGTTAATTTAGCTTTCATCAGACATAATCTTATTGGAACCACATTTCCTCATATAACTTTACATCTCTGCACATAACACAGTTTTGATGGTGTAATGAAAGTGCCAGTGTTAAGAGTGAGGGACACTTTGTGTGTGTCACATCAACACCTTCAAATTTCCTTTGAACAAGAAGAAAATTTTGTACCAAAGTAATGTCTAGCACTGAACATTTAGGTCTAGACCGTAGGTTATTACTTTGTGCAGAGACCTCTAGGTTTATAATGAGAATTTATTTGCTCTCTGCCTGTCAGCTAAAGAAAGAAAAATAATTACCTTTGATGTATACATATTGGTCAATAAATCTGCTTCTAATGCTTTCATTTCCTCTTCTGAATCTGGGAATAAATCAGAAACATGTGTTTATTATTTATTATTTTATCATAAATCACAGACATTTGAATTCAGCACACAGAATTTAGGCACATCAACAAGTTTTGAAACAAACGATAGATAAAAGCACAGCAATGTGATCTAAAGGGACTTTAGGTAATGGCAGCACAAGATAAAACCATTATTTTAAAATGGAAACTTGCCGCCTTTTTAATGCTTGATAAAGCACATTGACAGGACTAGAAAGATTCAGTAATTTCAATTCACTGTTAGAAAGGCCCATAAATCTGCAAGCCATTTCATTACAAAAAAAAAGTGTTGTGATATTTTTCATTCAAAATCGGTATGATTTTCATAATTACTATCTGTCACCTTTGCTAACTTTAGAAGAAGACTTTCAATATTTATTTTTAAAGAATATTCATTAAGTAACAATAAAGAAATCAGACTAATGGTAGTTATGAGTACTTGACAAAATATACTTTCAATTATTCTCAGATAAATGAAGAATAATTTTGCTGATGAGTGGTTTGAGATAGAGCAGAATTTGGTATACAAGCTATTGCAATATATACACAAAAATAAAGTATTTTAACTGAAATTCTTAGGATTTTATTTACTAATTTAATTGACTGTTAATAGCTCAGTGCATTTAAAAGACCTGTGATTTGATGGATAGAGTAACTCTTGAAAAAGAAAACACAGTCAAAAACATTTCTCTCTGGACTGTACATAAGCACAAGGAAGAGCTGTTGCTTTGAAAATGTAACAGAAATCTCAACTCAAAGATGAGCTATATACAGAAATCAGTTAAACCTTCTGCTGAAGCACAGTTCCGTTTAGCCTTTATCTTCTCCAGAGTATTGGCAATCCAGACTCAAACAATACACTTTTATTTAAACTAAAACTAAATCAGTATCTATGCTAAGGTAATACAAGTCAAATCTCTTTTTGATTAAAATGATCCATGTTATTAGTAYGTAACATCCTAGAATCTGTGGAGAGATTCTGCCTGCTCTTTAATTTTAGGAGTCGTCACCACAGTATYTTATTAACTTCCACAGGAACATGAGACTGAAAGACATTTTTTTTCTAAGTCTATACTAGTCCGTACTCTCTACTAGCACAGGCAATCATTATAATATTTTTTAAAAAGTTGATTGTGTTCCATCTTAATAATTATTTTTTCCCCTCACATTTCTTCTTTGAGGAATTCCTCTAAACCATCACTAGTTATTCATCATCATCTCATTTCAAGCCTAATTTGCTTCTAATTACAAATTTATTTGTGGCTAGTATATAACCTCCTTCATTATTATTGGTACTTTTCTATTTCTAGTTTTTACCCAACTTGTGTATTTTTTGAAAGCAACCATAGCCATTCCCAGATTAGATTTTTYAAGGTGTATTCACATGGTGGTTACCAAACAAACACACTGTCRCTGTGTCTTTATCCGAGGCTTTGGGGAATACGCCATTCCTCTGGAAACCACATGAATAACATCACTGCAGAATTATGCCCAGAGCTGTTAGACTCTATCTATCACCTAGTCTCCTCTCATATAATAGACCACCTATTCCCAAAGTCCTCAGAATGGCTTTCCTCTGTGCCTGATGTAATCTGAAAAATTGTACCATATACTCCAGATGAAATATCTCAGAATTTAACTACTTTAATGCCTAATACATTACCACCAGCTACAGCAAATAGCTCTCTGGCACATTTTAGGTTTTTACTTGCCTTTTATGATTGAAAAAACTTAATATCTCATAATAAGGTTGATGTCAGCTATCTCCTCAAACACTTCCAACAGGAATGCTTCTGTTAAGGGGAGTTTTTAACAGACACTTCTATTATTTCCCAAGCTACTGCATCTTGTACTGTTGCACTGTTTCCTATTTCATTATTGAAGTCATCAAAAACTTCTATGTGTTATGACAGTCTTCCTCTCTACGGATGCCCATGTTCATTGTGTAACAAGAGCGCTACAATTGCTCGCTCTTCCTTTTTGCATTGAAGTCGCTATTGAAAATATTGAACAGATCAGTGTTGCAGAAAGTCACTAGTAACTTCTGTCAAAAGCTTTCCATTCAGCACCACCTGTTGTCAATGTTACCCAATCTCTTAAGCAATTTGCCACTAACAGAAGCTGTATGTGGAGCGCCWAATCTGCTCAGCCTAATTTCTACCAATGATAGCAGTAGCTGCTGGGAATAGGGAAGCAGCCCAAGTGGACAACATCCTGATTTGTGGTGCATGTCCTGGGTCATATCAGCTGGGGACAGCAAAAGGATGTGTGTCTGGTTAGCACCCAGGTTTTGAGGCCATGGGAGATGGAAGAGAGCTGTGGAAGTGGAACGCTATGCTGAATCATTAGGTATTAAGAAGCTTCTTGATCAAGTAGCCTGGAGTACGTTACTCAGGAGACTGTTCAAGATTCCTGGAGTGAATAAGGAAGCAAAGCTTGGGTGTCTATTCAGACGAGAGCACATACAGATAAAACAGGATTGAAGGAGGCAAAGGAGGAGGTAAAAGTATAAAAAGAACAGACTCTCAGAAAGCACTGCATAAAAAGTCTGATTTTATGTTATTGTTCCTATCATCAGAAAATCCACACACTTTGCTGTCCTCTTGGTCATTCACTACTTCCTGACAAGAAATATATTTGCATTCTACAAGAACAGTTAAATTGCATAAGAACACACTTTCCCCCGAGGGCAAACATTTTGAAAAGAAAATTAAACTAAATGATCATTTTCTTTATACCACAATTATCAATAATAATTAAAACTGACTCAGCCCTTGCAACGGCATTTCTCGTTTAAATATAATTTCAAAATTTCAAGCAAACGAAACATCAAGTCGATTATACACACAATTTTCTTTTTTTATGAGGCTAATTTAATTTCCACCTAAATCTTTGACTTTAATGGGTTTTCAGTCAGACTCTACATACAGCAGAGTTGAATATTCTTCACTGAAAATACTAATCATGTCTTCACTTAAAAAAAATTTAGATATATGAGAAGGGAATGACAAATACTAAGCACTGTCACTAAGATCACGGGCTCTCTAAAACACACGATTTGAACTGTGATGAATATAAAACTCAGGTATTATGTGTACTACATTCTTCTGCAGAGTACACACTGGAAACTTTCATTTAAAAGGAGAATTATGAGCTTACGAATCCTCCTCAATAGTGAAGATACTTGCATATTTACTCTTCTAAATTTTGTGGAGTTAGAAATTAAAGTAATTTGCAAGCTAGCAAGATTGAATTTTGAAACCTATCTTTCAAAATCTTTGTTTCTATGACACCTGCTCTGTGTCTGTATGTTTACCAACATGTTTAATTACCGCTAAACTATCTTTTTTGTCATACACACAGGCATACATGCACACACACAAACTTAGCTGTGTCATTTTCTGAAGCAGCAAGCAATGCATGTTAACACATAGTCCTCTTTTTCAAGTTTCTAAAACAATTATTCTTGGAATAGTAACACACACTGAACTTCCTACTGCATGAGCTGCATGTAGYTCAACATTTTTTTCTCATCATTTCTAAGCAGTTGCTGTTAGCAATTTTTTTCTGAAATCCTAATTAGATGGTGTCCAGTAAATCACGTATGAGGTAGCACTGGGTACAGTTAAGCAAGTGGTCTATACCAACACATGCTTCTCTATGCCTGCTCTATAGCAATAAGCATGGTATTGATGCTGTCTTCCATGCTGTCTGAAGGAACGGCACACGTGAAGGCAGAAACTTATGGGCACGATGGAGAAAGCGATGCCGGCCGGACCCTGTCACCAAGGGTGGTCGCTTGGCACCTCCTAGACATAGCCGCATGAGCCCCGGGGGAGCTCCAGCCCCGTTCCGGGGGCCAGGCGCGCCTCAGCTGCTACTGCTGGACTTAGTCCGAGAGAGTCGGGAGGAAGAAAAGAAAAAAGGAGCGAAAGCGGAGCCGGCGCGCAGGTGCGGGACCAGCCCGCCGCGGGCTCTTACCTGAGCAGAGGCTGCAGGCGGCCAAGGCCAGCAGCGCCACGCACACCAGCTGGGCTCTCATCCTGCCGCTCCGCCGCTAGCAGGGCAAGCCCATAAATCCTAGGGAGAGACGGACAGAGAGACACACAGAGAGAGACACACAGACACAGCGCGGCCGCTCCGCTCCGCTCCGCTGCCTCCCGCGGGCGGCTGCCGGGACCATGCGGGGCGCCCAGACCCTTCCCCAACTATATAAGCCGCGGGGTGATGTCACGGCAGAGCCGCCAGCGCCTCCTGAGGAAGCGCCCTCCCTCCTCCTCCTCCTCCTCTTCTTCCTCCTCCTCCTCCTTCTCCATCGCCGCCGCGGCCGCGGCCGGCCCCGCCGCCGCTGCGCGCCCCCCGCCCGCCGCGGGCGGCCTGAGGCGGGAGGCGGCTTTCCGCCAGCTGCAGCTCGCCTCGCCCTGCGGGAGGGCGGGCAGCCGGCGGGAGCGCCCCCGGCACCGCCGCAGGCGCTGCGGGCGCCCCCGGGAAGGGAAAACCCCAGCGCGCCGCCGAGAGCCGCCTCGGGGGCGGAGCGGCCCCGGCCTGCGCCCCGCGCCGCTCACCATCTCCTTGCGGAGCAGGGCCAGCGCCGCGTCCAGGTTGGGAGGCTTGGGCGGCCGCGGCGAGCCTCGGCCGCCGCCGCTCAGCTCGTCCTGGATGCGGGATTTCTGCGCGTAGAGCCGCTCCAGGTCCCGCCAGCGCCCGCCCTGGCCGCCGCCGGAGGAGGAGGAGTTCAGCAGCCCGCTCAGGCTCTTGGGCAGCGGCGGCAACCCCGAGCCGCCGCCGGGCCCCAGCAGCCCCGGCCCGCTCATGCTGCGGCGGCGGCGGCGACCGAGCGNTGGTAAAGTTGCTCGGACAGCCGGTGTGCGGTGAGGAGCGGGAAGCAGCGGTGGCGGAGCGCGCCCACTGCGCGCAGCGCCGCGGTCCTCTCCGCCCGTTTTACTTCTCCTCACGGCTAGGGAAAAATGGGAGAGAAGCGCTCCGCGGAGGAAACGGAGCCTCCGCGAGAGCCCGCGGCCGCGGGAGAGGGAACGGGAGAGGCGCCCGCTCGAGGTTTTTCCCCGATGCACAGTACCCGGCACTGCGTGGCTCCCTGTGAGCCCTGAGGAGCACATGCCGTGTATCAGCCAGCTACTGCTACGGGACTGTGCGAGCAGCTACAGCGCATTCCCGTAAATTTCACTTTTTTTTTTTTTTTTTCCAGTTGAATTTTACAGCACTGGTAGGATTTTATTTATTTATTTCCTCCACAACTGATACAGACCGATTTCGTGAGCAGCATCCTGGGCTTAAGACACAATGAAACCCRCTCTTTGCTGCACATCCTACCCCCGCAGGATGGCCAAAACCTGGTACGGCCTCTCCTTCTGGATCCCAGTCRTAAATGATCCGAAGCAGAGGGTAGGGCAGGCTAATCTTTAATGTGTGAGTATATACGTGTAAAGCTGAAGGCTGGCGTCAGCCTCCATCGTTATACTGCTTTTAGTGTGATTTTTCTCAGATCCGGACAAATGCTCCATCTGTTGAATGCACATATTACAATTTGGAACATTTTGATCTCGGTGAATACATTTCAGGGCTGATGCACATGCTACATATAGCAGGAACACATTCACTGAATAGTAGATTCTTCTGTCATCTTCACTGCAGAAAGTTTCCTTTAAAAAACGTGCAAATATGAGTGATGGCAGTGATAAGTTCTGTTTTCCTCCTGTGTTCCCTGTGCCTGTATATGAAAAATTAAAATAGATTCCACAGTAAACCAAAAGCACACACAGAATTTTCAAAATTCTCCCACAGAAAACACATAATGAGAAAAGTTTAATTAACTGATCTCTTTCCTCCCTGATTCAACATTTGCAGTACAGCAAAATTTAAACTTGGAAGTTCTTTTGTTTTATGTTTGAATAAATATAAACAAGAATAAAATTTAGTACAGGGATGTGGTTTTAGATGTCTTGAGAACACAGATTTTTTTGCATACTATAGGGAATACATCTTTCTGCTTTGTTAAGCAGAGATTAAAGAAAAGAAAAGAAAAGAAAAGAAAAGAAAAGAAAAGAAAAGAAAAGAAAAGAAAAGAAAAGAAAAGAAAGGAAAAAAAACATTGTATAGGCTCTGCTAGTCTGCCAGAAAGTTTTAGCTATAGTCATCTGCCTTAGCACAGAGGCTAGATTAGCTAGCCACTCACACTTCCCTCTAGTCCTATTTTCTATTATTTCCATGATGTGGAGAGACCAATCTGTAGCTCATTTTGCTCTGTGGGTGTTCTGCAGTTCAGAAAGCTCTATGAATGAGAATCATATTTCATAGATATTTTCTAGTGCCTACTCTCTGTCACAGATTTCTTCAATAGATAGTGTTATTGCCCATATTCTTATGTAACTGGAATTTATAGGAATAATGGGTTATTTTTTCCTCAGGAAGACAGTAATTGTCAATTTCCCTGACATTAAAATCTGTGATCGCCACTGTTGCTTTTTTTTCTTTTCTTCTCTCTCTCTCCTTTTTTTTTTTTTTTTTTAATCCTGAGATTCCAATTATTAGTGATTCCAAGGGAATGAAGGTATGGTATGTTATGGCCCATAATCTTTTTTTATCATTGCTCTGTTTTTACCCTTTTCCTAGAAAATGACAAAGCAGAAACTTCAATGTTCAAAATCTTTCTCATCATCCTGAAAGTTCTTGACATATTATCTTCCAGTGCCCTGGATCAGGCACAACTGAGCTAAGACCATTAAGCAATTATGTTTTTTTTTCTTGATAGAACTGAACTGTCTTCTATTCCTCAGTTACTCCTTTATTTACTTGCAGTTACTCCTTTATTTACTTTTTTCCAGCTCTTTCCTGCACTTGTGCCATCTTCTAGTGCTCCATTAACATTTACATACTAGGAATTTAAAATGTTTTTACAGTGCATTCCCCAAATCGTCTTGACTTCCCCAAGTCACCTTCATATCACCTTTTTCCTCATGAGAATGATTTATCTTGCCAAGTAGCATACTCTAGTGAAGAACTATTAAGAAAAAAATATGTATTTTCATCTCAGATCTCTTTCTTTTTTTGTGTTTGTTTCTTCTTTTTTCTTCTTTTTTTCCTTTTTTTTTCTTGTGTTTTTCAAGCTAGAGAAAACACATACAGTTCTTTGTCAGTGTGGGAATCTCAGTCTATCTTTACCTGCACTCAACACATGGTTTAAACAGCCTGTCCAGGCCCATACATCAGCTCCATTCACAACTGTGAGGCATCTGAAGATAATGAAACACTCAGGTAAATAGCAGATCCATGAAAGAACAGATACTTGTATGTCCATTTACCTGGTTATTGGAACACAAAATACTACCATCATAATGTATGGACGACACCAAACACAAAAGCTGTAATCATGAAACAGAAGGAAAAAGAAATTAATTATCCCACAGAAGCAAATACTGGAGACTATAATAAAGAACRAGTGATTCTCCAGTTGGCTAAGTCTTATGGCTTGGGACGAGAAATAAACATAGAGAGAAGAAATGGAAGACTGAAGCTGCTGAAGGCTGAAGCTGCTGAAGTCTTGTTATTAAATATATTAATCTTGTCTGAGAATTTTCCATGAAATTATTTTGCAGCCAGACCTTGCTGCAGGTATAGAAGTTTGGCACCTGGAAGAGGAATTGTCCTGGAATAGGTCAGCAAGAAATTTAAAATACCAACTGTGGCTCAAGATGCTGACTCATAAGTGTCAAATTTGAATTTAGTTGTGGTGATTTGAGCAATTTTACTCCTACATCAGTTTGACTAGCAACAGTTTAGGTTAATATGCTGGGAAGAAAACTTTGGTGAGTCAAGTTCATTTCTATCATGGCTGTTTGAGCCATGTAAGCTCCAGCAAAGCAGCAGGACAGACTGGAAAGGGTATTCAAAACATATTTAAAGCATAAAGCATAGTCACACACTGCAGCTTCATTTCCAAGGCATTGYAAGTCCTCCATTTCTGAGCAAGAAGTATTGAGGGGTTTTGTTCTGTTTGATCAGGACAGTAACTTTAGGCATTGATACTGTGTTTACCTTCTGAAAATCCTAAGTGAGATCCTGGAGATCAGTTGTGCTACACCAGAGAACAGAAGTAGCT
Organism: Rhea americana; assembly: GCF_003343005.1. Lineage (NCBI taxonomy): Eukaryota > Metazoa > Chordata > Aves > Rheiformes > Rheidae > Rhea > Rhea americana. Next base: position 851,101 of record NW_028186299.1, read on the forward strand.
CAAAGGTAAGGGGAGCTGTTCCTTAACATGCTTGGCCATTCCGAAGAAATATATTAGGCATCTGCTCTACTTCAAATCTGATCTTCTTTAGTCACTCTATGTCTTTCAGTTTCTGAGTATGTATCTGAATTCTAGTTTAGACATGGTGTTAGTAAATTAATGTTTGTAAAGTACCAAAATTGRAAGATACTATGTATGTGCAAAATATCCTTCTTCAAGGAAAACCTGAAGAGGCAACTGCACAATGTGCAAGAATGTTCTGTTTTAGAAGAAGCATAAACAACCACGTTGCTATCTTAATCAGTAATGTTTCTTAATATGTAGTGAGTCTATGTCACATTTTGAAAGGATCTGCATATCAGCAGAAGCTTCTTGGACTTCTAATGGCTATAGAATAATTTCTTTATGTTTTAAGATTCTGAAACTGTGAAACTGGCATTCTGTGTAGACACTACACATGAGGACTACATGCTTGGCAAGGCTCCTTTTCTTAAAGCTTTGACCCGTGAAATAGTAGTAACATCTCAGTACCCTAGGGGATCATGATTCTCAAAGATTTTTAAATGGCATCTGCACAGACTGAAGTATCTGAAGTATCATTTCTTCTTT
>NW_028186299.1:851914-891074 GCF_003343005.1 Rhea americana
TTTTATATATATATGAATGTTTATCTGTTTGGAAATTGTGTAGGAGATTAGGAAAATGATTTTGGATAAAGAAGGTCCCTCAAAATGTCCCCTTTGGGCTTAAAAAAACCAATCTTTCCTTCTAATCCCACTTTCYATTCATTTTTCTTTCATTAGAATCCTTTTGCCTGAGAAGGCAAACACTGCAGTTTAGAAATGCCACCACAGTGTGTCATGGGAGTTATGCTTTGGACACCTCCTGCTCACTTTCACCTCTTTGAAGTGTATTCTCAGACCAGACTGCATCTTTCTCATTTCTCTTAATACACATTTTTCCCAAATACCTAACTTATTTGTCTCCAGTGAGATATACATTTTTTAATTTAAGTTCCAGGGTATAACATATGCAATGGGCATGGGTGAACAGCCTGATATAACTTTGTTAAAGACTACATATTCATGTACTCCACTGTTCACTGAGTAGGTCATGCTTTGATATTCTGTGTTAAATCGATAGTTACAAGTTGCAAAATTCTTGCTTTACTAGTGCTATGATTGATCAGATGACAGTGATTATCTATCTACAATTCCTAAAAGAATGAAATGAAATCAGTCTGAATTCAGAGGGGGGACTATCTCTTTCCTATGATATTTGGATTTTGGCTGCAGTTGTTTTTCAGTTTTCCCTGGAACATTGTAACTGCAGGCAGGCAATATGCACTTTTATATTACAGTGGTTTAATTATGTTACATAAGTAGCAATTGTACTCCACACTAAAACTCTTGAAAACATTCTATTTTGTCTTTCCTACCACCTTCACTTTTTTTTTTTAATAATTATGCTGTTATTTCCTTTGTATCTAAGAGACAATTTCACTTTAACTAGTTATTTAGAAATCACAGAGCCATGAAAAGATTTTGAGCTAAAAATACTGAGGAATATTTCCTCTGTGCACAGAGAGAAGCAATGTGTTATTATGATTGTAAGTCAGTGAGATAATGGTGGGACCCTAATTTTTCCAGGTATGTGCTCTTGCTAGGAGTCCATAACTGGCTTAGGAAGTCCTAACTACCAGTATCTTCCTTTTCCTATTTCTAGAAAAGGGTATTTCAAGAGTCATCGCCAGTCTTCCATAGTTCTTCTCCTGTATTATGAGAAAAGATTAAGAATCACTGCCTCAGTTCATGCAAGTATTTCCTTTACTCAGTTTGTTAGTTATTTTTCCTTATCTTCTTTCTTCAGGAAGGTTTATTAAGCAGGGTAAAAGCACTAATTTTACTTTATGCTTCATAAACAAGGTGCTTGGTTTGACCATTTATGGGTAGACMATTTAAAAATCATTGTTACATCTGATTACTCTTGGTTTAGGAGTTATCTTCAGAACCAAACAATGAGCTGTGGTTTCAGTACTGTGCCAACATGCACATTCCCAATATACACCCCCTCTGCAACTTCCAAACCTTTTACCTATGAGAGATGGAAAACATCTATGTTATTTGCATGTCTGTGARCTGAAATTTGCATGTATAGCATTTGAGAAATTCCTGGAGATTGAAAAGCAGACATCCCAATAACRAAAGACAATATGGTAATAAGAATACATGTTACAACAGCAAGCACAGGCAACCAATCATTTACAATATAAGCAAAAACAGAGCTGACAAAGAAATAAAGCAGTCTTTCTGAAAAATAAAACAAGACTGCATCAGAAAAAATATTTTGCATTTACATAATATCTTTCAATTTCAGTGCTTTAGAAACATCAATTAACTAACACCATATCTAAACTAGAACTGAGATACATATTACTCTGGAGAAAAATGTTTCTAATCTGGGCCAATTTATATCAGCCTTGTTTCTGCTGGTAAGGCTTGTTACAAGGAATACTGAAGAACTACACCCTTTACCCCATCCCCTATCAAAACCCTGCAGAGCAATGCATCATCTTAGGTGTCCTGCCAGTAGCCCCACATCTGCAATTGCCATCCACATCATAACCTCTTCAAGCCTTGGTTTGCTCACTCCTCTCTCTCTCTCTCTCTCTCTCTCTCTCTCTCTCTCTTTCTCTCTCTCTCTCTCCCTCTCTCTTCCTCCAAACAGATATATGTCAGGATGGCAAGAGGACAATTTCACTGGCATAACCAAAAGTAAACTAGGGGATTCAGCTAGCACTGAGAGCTCCCAGCCTAGATTAATGCACTGGTATCGGCAGTAGCTTGTGCTGCAGATAYATTCTCAGCTTCAAACCATCCCTCACTGATTTGTACTACTGGAGCCATGTTTAATTGAGATCCATAGGGGACTGTTTTCTAATTGCTAGATGATTTAGCCCCAATCCTGCAAATACTTCCATACATATCTAATTTTAAGAAGAGTAGCATAACTCAAATGCTAAAAATCAAGCTTGTCTGCATCTGGAACATTTCATTTACACACATTGAGGAACATGAGTGGCTGATTTAAACAGCRAGGCCTGGATTTCTTCTCTTGATTTCAGTGGGATACTTTGGGAATAAGTTTAGGCATTAACTGAAAATATGTTAAGAGTCAAAAGTTAAAAGTAGGTTTGAAGAGCACAAAATTTGCCTGATGGTGCCCTGTGACATTTCACATTTTTGACTTAGGCAAAATAGAGACTTGAAAATCAAGAACAAAAATTTAGAGCAAAGAGGCAAACTTCAGTCTGTCTCCCTCTTTGTTCCCTTTTGCCCCCATCTTCCCTGGATGAACAAGTGCTCCAGCTGTATTCACTGCTAACTGGTGAGAAAGCTTGATATTCACTGTTAGGGCTAACAAATGAAGGACACCTTGGCAGAGTTGTAGCTGTTGTAGTCTCACTTCATAGGGCCATATCTTTACAAGCAAGGTAAAGTTTTGGAGGTGAACCTCTCTGCCCGTGTTCCACAAAGGTCATCAGGGGAAAAGATTTGTTTATACAGACAGGGTCCTTCCGCTGTGGGAACAGTAGTCTGAGGTCTGGATGTAGAAAGTATAATGTTAGACACTATCACAATAGAGTTAAGGGGGTTTTAGAAAGAATGAAGTTCAAAACTTTATCAGGTGTGGCAGGCTTACACAGGTAAAGAAAGTACAGGTAACTCCTACTCGCTACAGTCCAAAATCACCGCAGAAGGATGTGCGTCAGGGACTGAGGCCTCCATTAAAGTAGCAGAGACATTTGCCTAACCCTTCCTCTTCTGATTTTCAGATGTTCAACTTTTATTGACCTCAGCAGAGAACACAGGATRACATTGACCAACTTCAGCATTCTAAAAATCACCTCCAAAGTTTCTCAGAAACAGAAGTGTTCAAAGTAAGGAGTTGGCCATTGAATAATTTGTTTATTTATTGGCATTTGTTTATARTGGGTAGCTCAGATACAATGCTAATTTCATCAGATAGCCTGTGCTGGGTGATCATTTGTCCTTCCTGTACATTTTCCTTTAGCGGAATAGGGATTAGTTGTGTTTTGAAATGTTTACAGTGTGCAGATGCCAGTGCGAATGTAGCATAGCCTAGAGCCCTTGCAGAAGGGGCATAATACATGGACGCTAAGGGTAATTTTCTCTATGCAGAAGACAGGGAATAGGACACTTTTCTGCTAAGTATAATAATAATTCCATCTTTTTCCCCCCTCCTATACAGTTCTGCTAGACACCCTGTATCAGGTAATAATATTCCCTTYATTCTGCTTGTCAGGAATTAGGATACCAGCAACCAGTAGGCTGAGGAGAAACCGATTGAGTACATTCGTATTACTCTCCAGAATTTCGGTGCCTAGGCCTTCAGTAATTTTCTTGCTGGAATAATAATTATCAAATTAGCCAGAGGAAAAAGAATATACATATACTTGTCCTAGAAGCACAAAAGAGTTCTACAAAAAAAAAAAAAAAAAAAAGAAAAATCCTTTAGAAGGAGAAAGTCTAGCCAGTTGTGAGGAATTCTATCACAGTTCAATTGAGGATAGTATCTTCTTCAGGGGAAGGTATGCTGATTTATACATGTCTGATATAAACAGTGTCCTCCTGCTGCTTGTTTTTGCTCTGACAGATACAAGCATGTGTCCCACATGGTTTTGCACCCACTGGAAACTCTCCTGATTGCTGGGCTGGAATGCCATTGCTTAGTCTGAATTTTGAGTCATAAACATTTGAGTATGTCAAATCTTCCTAAATCTTCCATTACATAGTCTTTTGGAGTCTCTTAGATAGTCCCCTTAGTCCTTTGGTCAAACTAATAATGAATCTGTGAAAGAGCTAACGGGGCTTCTAAAGGACTAAAATAGTTTTTATTATATTACTGCAAATTTGAAATGAACAAAGCACTAAAAAATACACTGGATAGAGTCTGTTGTAGCTAAAGAGTAGACTTAATATTTTTTCATTTTTCAAACATTTTTCATGTCTGGGTCTTAAATTGATGCTATTTGTATTGCTTTATTCTGAAGTTAACAAGAAGTTTATTCTTAACTTAGTGTTCTGTGTGGTAAATCTGCTTTCCAGCTAGGGTGAAAGTAAGAAATTCTTCTGGATGTGAATTACCAACCAGTCTCAAGAGGTCCTTTTTTTGTTTGTTTGTTTGTTTTTTTTTTTGTTTGTTTGTTTTTGTTTTAACCCCTGAAGAAGGCAAAACACCAGTGATTCACCAACCCAGAGATCAGTCTTTCCTAACACATTTGCAGTTGTTCACTTGTGTAAGAAGCCTTGATCAGACAAAACTCCCACTGGCTTCAATGCAAAAGCTTTACAAAAGCACCCAAAAATGTGTATTTAATTGTCTCCAGGTATGACATCATATGCAGATTCCTACCCTACTGAAACCTTTTTTWAAAAAAATAAGAAATTGAGTGAGATTTAGAAGCTGCTATAGCCTAGAATTTTCATATGTTTTATATATATATATTTTATTATTATTCATGATGCACTGATTTCCTTTAAAAGTAATTCAGRAACTGCTAATATGCTAGTAAAGGATTATGCAACAGCACCCTTCTGCAACTGTGGAATTATCTGTGATACTTTCCATGTTCCCCTACATGAGATGGGATTTGGGAGGTGTAAATCTTTATTTCTGCCCTGCACACAAAAATGGGCTTCAAGAATTGAGATATTTTGYCAATTAGGTAAAGTCTGAGTATCTCCTGCACATGGRCYGGGATTTGACAAGGGGAGAGGGCTTATATCTTAATGTATGCCTGACCCAAASGTGAGCCAACATCTGGAGAAGGTCTTTTTCCTTGTTCAGGAAGCCGAGAGCCGGCATACTGGAAGCATACATCAAGAACATAACACCAGTGATTTTGGTGTAAAGTTCAAAAGTGATAGGCTTAATCAGTGCAGGCACTGACAACACCTCAGAGAYTGGTATTAAAGAAGAACATAAGAACTACTTCTGTAACGACTGGTATAGTGCATACCTCTCAGGGCGTTTGTTTCAGATATTCATTTCTAAAAGATGTTCTCACTCACTGGACAACAGCACACTCAGAGGAATAGGTCTCATTTATTTCTGAAAATTACTTTCAGTTGAAAAGGTCAGTTTTTCTAAATACTGTAAAATCTACTTAAATTATCTGAAAATGAATTGCTTTCTCCAATTAGTAAATAATGACCTAAAGGTAAATAATGATCAAAATCCGGGTTCAGATGAGCTGAAGCCTTTTGAAATGCAGCCACAAGAAAAATAAATTTTACCTCTGTAAGTTCTATCAATATGTATATTTGAGGAAGCAAGCCTGACCATAGGCATATCAACAGTTTATCTTTTAACCCAGTGAGAACATAGCATTCTATTAAGAAGCTATTTTAAACAACATTCAAAAAAGAATTAAACTCTACAATCAGAGCATGAGGATTCATCGCCTCTGAGGCTGTCTGGTGGATCTACACGCCCTATCATTCTTAATGATATATACTTATCATTAGATAAGTAATATATATATATGATAATGATAATGTAATGATATATACACTTGTACGATTAAAACCAAGGTGGGCAGAGGAAGGAGAACAATGTTGTACTCCAGTCTGTGGTTGGAAACCATTCATTCTCCTTCTRTTTGAGTCAAGATCTTGGGAGAGTCCTAACTCTAACCTAAATTTAAACTTCAGAAAACCATGAAATATCAAATGAATTGTACATATAATTGCAGGTGAAAAGGTACATAAATAACATCCCGTTTATTTGTGAAGTGCAAGCGTCATTACTKGAGGCTTAAAGTCAAGGGGATTGTCCTGAGAATCATTTCCATAGATTCTCCATTTTTCATTGCTTCCTGTGTGTTCATATCAATGAAAATAATATTGTCAATTGCTTATTTGCATAACATCTTCATCTTTTCTYATTTAGTGCTGGAAGGACTGTCATTTCTTATCCGTGGATGTAGGCAGCATAAACACAAGCAACATAATCAGAACATGAGAATAGACTACAGCATATTAGGAAAAATAGAACCTGTCTTTTGAAAGGGAAAATTGCTACATAGACAGACAGAGTTTCATTAAATATATTCAGAACTCTATAATATAGTTGTATCAAAAGGTATTGCAAACATATTTTAAACTAAAGTAACTGGTTTCCTTAATTTCTCTTCCCTTCCAAGAATAGGAAATCTCTTTGGTGTTCCCAGTGTGTTTACAACATACCTTTCACAATGGATGCAATTTTAGCTAAGGCTCCTAGAAGCACACTCAGATCAGTCTTACGTTTTGTGATAAATCCTCCACACCAATTATTAAGGGCATGGCAGCTTGGGACACAGTAGTTCATCCAAACTGCTCTCTTTGAGTTAGATGTCACAGTAGTCACAGATGCTACTAAGTCAGGCACTTAAACTAWAGAGGCTGAATGTAACCCCAAACCACTATTGCAGTATGCAACAAGAACTGCTGTGAAAACTAATTATAAAATACTTCTCATATGAGGATTTAWCAAGGAGAAAAATGAGGGTATCAGGCAGATCATTTAACATTGTCTGATGTTTCCGTGATAACTGTGTAATTCTGGAGAAACTGAGAATTTAATTCAAGTCTCTTAACACATTTTAATCAAAATTGCAGAGTAAAGGAAAAAAAAAGAAAAAAAAAGGGAGCTGCAGAAAGACACAGGGAATGGAATAATTGTCATGTTACATCCAATCATTAATAGAAGAACTRCTCTGCTGTGTCAGACCTAATGCCTAGTTGGCATCATATCCTGTCTCTGACAGTGGGCAGTAGTGGATGTTAGGGATGAATATAAAAGCAAGGCAAGTATGAGATAGTCTTTTTCCTGCCAGCACTGGCTGATCAGCAATTCAAGGATTTTCAGAGCTGAAAGTTTATTTGGACTATTATATTTAATAGTCCCTACAATAGATAGAAGGATGTTCTTTCAGGCAGCTTGATGCTCACTTCATTTGCYTTAATCTATTGCAGACTTGCCAGTTACCTGAGAAATACTTACACCATTACAGAATGAGTGGGAACACATAACRGAGCAGAGCATTAGAAGTGGAGAAAATGGTACATACAGTCACAGGATGTTCTCTCTCACCTAATGAAAGCAAGAGAAGGAGACCTGAGGGCTGGCTGAAGAATGTGCAAACTGGGAGAGTCATGGGGAGACCASGTATCTGGGGACCTGCTCCCTGCCTTGAGACTGAGTGTGAGGCATGCTGAGGAATACTTGTGGCATAGGGAACCTAAAAATGCTCCTTGTACTTGCAAGATTATATAAAAACCTGCTTACATGRAGACTTGTCTGTTTTGTTTCCTGCTGTATTCAAGCACAGGGGAAATCCTTTTATGCAAAGACTGCCCTATGGTGGTCACAGTAGTTGAGATGATGTTACACCTGGGCCCAATCTGCAAGTCTAAAGTAACTGGTAAGGCTTACTGTATTTAAGGCTATGCCAGAGACTAGTGAGTGGTAAAGGAGGAAAAAGAGAACAAAAAGAGGTTTGGGAAATRGCCATATCCTTCATGGTTTTGTCTAGCTTTGCTTTGAATTCACTTGTACCTTTGTTCTCTATGATGTTTTTTAGCCAGAGGGCATTTCTGCAATTTAATTGCAACTACAAAATCATTTATTTTATTCATTTTAACTTTTCTGATTATTTTATTCAGAAGGCCCTTATACTGTGAGAAAAAATAATTGTTTCCTATTTCTTTTCTCCGTGGTATATGTGATTATAGGCCTCTTGTATAATAATCACATAGTCAGCCTTTTCAGACTGAAGATCCTTATCTCCGCTACTTAATCTCTCCTCAAATATTAAGTTATCGTGTATATTAAATCTTTCTCTCTTCTTGACATTTGCTGGGGGTGTTATCTTTCTTTCTTTTTTTTTTTCTTTCTACAATATCCTTTTCCATATGGGGTACGTGTGGTATTCAGGAAGTGGGCTCTTAAGAACTGTTTGTAGTGACACAATGAGGTTTTCTGATTCATTCTTTCCTCTGAATAACTGTGAATTTTATCTCTTTTTTTTTTCTTTTGTTACTCTAGAGCATTGACCTGAGGCTTTGAGTAAAGTACASCAAATGAATTATCTCCCTGAGACATGGCAGATAAATTAAGGGTTTATTTAGATTTTTTGTTCTGATTATATTACTCTGCACTTATCAACATGAGCTTCACCTGTCACATTTATATTCACCAGTCTTCTGAGTTCCTTTTGCAAACCTTCTAAGGCAAGTTCAGCAGCACAAATCTTCCAGAGCTCCCTGGGGTAAACACCAGTCTCTGAGGATGGGTCACACAGTTTCTTGCTATTTAACCGGTTATAACCCAGGCATTTACCTTTCCCTCTTATCCTATTGAACCATTTAGTCCAGTGTCTTATAGGCTTATCTGCACTTAATACAAATAAAAATATTTTTGATAGTTTAAAATGAGACWGTGAAGGTACCAGAAATAGCTGAGGTGCGGTGGTCTAGAGAAAGGAATGGGTAGTTTGCTCAAATAAGAAGTCTTTCTCCCACATCTGTCTGCCCGTGCTCTTGGCCCCACAGTCCTGTCTCATGACAATTCTGTCACTTGTCTGACACCTCAGCAAGCCAATTTAACTAGTTAGTCCAGTAAAAGCTATTTATCCACTTCCCTGTGTCAGGTCAGTCTAATACATTGAACGATGTAAGCACAAAGCCTGGWGAGACCCACAGCTGGGATAAGGAAAGCAGGGACAGCCTGTGGCTTCTGAGAGAGGATTGGGATCTCCCTGCTTTTAAGGGCATTGAAAACTGCCCCAGATCAGCTGAAGTCATTTCATGTAAATCTACCCTTAGCATGTGGTTTCACAGGGGCTGTTGTGCTGTCCTACCACACTGCCAAAGGAGAGGATCTTGCTCCTTCTCACTCTTTCTCTATTCGKTTTTTTTCACTTTGCTTCCTCTCTTCTATTCTTTTAGTCCTACTTCTAGTTCAGCTCCTCCTGTGCACCAGCTCTCGAGATCCCACTGTCTGACTGATCTTGTTTGATCCCAAGGGAAAGCAATTCACCTCAGTAATCCTTTCAAAATGGAGAAGGAAAAAACTTCTGTTGCTTCGTTGAAATTTGAGTGAGTTACGCCAGCTTACGATGAGATCAGATGAGGTCCCAGAGACTATATAAGATGAGTACTGGAACCATGTGCTAGTTAAAAGGGAAGAAATGGAAGGGGAGGGCAGGAACACACCTTTTGCTTGGGATAAGAAATTAGCTTTGGGATAAGAAATACGTCCTCTGAACTATACCCTTGGACTGCTGTAGTTTAAAGCTAGATTGCACATATCTGTGCTGCATTTTTTTTTCTTTTTTTTCTTTCTTTTTTTTTTTTTTTTTTGCTAAAGGGATGTATACAATGCTCAGTGTGAGCTGCTTGGGAAGACAGCAAAGGGAAATACTTCAACTTAAGCCTTAAACCTTCTGATTAAGCACTGAAGATATGCATTCAAATTTACTGTTCGTTAAGCCTATCCAGGTGGCAGGTATTACTCAGGTGTTAACCGTTCATTTTCTTTCCCCTTTAGGTACCACAGTAAATTGTTGACAAATCTTTCTGATGGTCTCAAGTTCAGGATGTGCAAATTCGATCCAACGTTCTCAAAAAAAATGAATCCTGTGAACAGAACTATCTGCCCTTCTTTCATCGCTTCTCCTAGGGAGAAGAAACTGCACAGAAGAATGATTTGGCTAAGCCTCCCACTGTCAGTGAAAAATGAAACATTACCAGCTCTTTGCCTTTTTGCCTTTGACATGCACAACCATGATTAGGAGGTGATCTTGTTTGACTTGAGTCTTGGCTGCTTTTTATGTCCACATGGTATGCTGCGATGTGCCAGGGCCCTGGTCTGGAATGTTGGCCCAATATTCCTGGAAGATCAGAACTCAAGTTTAAAGAAAACTAAAGACATGTACATACAGATACAGGCAGTTTGAGGTGCTTTAGAAGTTTAAGGCTAAGAGAACTAAACTGTTGTGTCAACATTGCCTACAAAATTAAGCTGTCCCTCTGAAATGTTTTTCTAATAATTCCCGAAATTCAGAGACCAGTTTGTGTGCTGAGGAATGAATTTTTCATGTTCTRTTACTAGGAGATATACCCATTTATATTTTGTTTTTATGTATATATATACTCACAAGCATTTCTACCCTCTATATTTTTGATAAGAGTTCTGTAAATTAATTGAATACAGTGTGAAACAGCATATATTCAATTCTTTTTGGTTGCTGAATGTCCTTTTTCTTGTTTCTAGTGAAGAACAGTAATTCTCGTTCATCAGGATTCTCTCCTTTATATTTTGTAAGGCTTTATCATACTCTTGCTTACTTTCTTCCTGGCTTTTGTTAGCCTAATTGTGAAAGTACATAGTCTGAAAGCTGCCTTTTTTCCTTCAGCTGTRGGGAAAATGTCTGAATATTAATGCTGGAGTCTCTCCTGCAACTTGTTGCATAGCTACACTGAAMGTAGAAGCATTGTGATTTACATGTATAGAGGTACTCAGTTCCCACATTATGTATCGTTAGTTTAAAATTATTTTGTACTTGAGGCAAAATTTTGCAGAAGAGGAATAATCTCCATGGCATTTTACTATTTCAATAAATTAAAATTGTGAGATGTCTATTCAGGAGCATAAGATCAGCTACGGATATTGCCAGGTTCCTATTTATTGTTTTAATAAGGAGAAAAATGAGTATTATTTTGTACACAAAGCTATTTAATTTTACCTCTGCCAATAAAAATGCTTACTTGAATGTTACTTTTTCTGTAGGAAATCTTACACTGATCAGGGTTTTGTGCCAAATATGACCTGAACATGTCTTAGGAACTGGAAAATTTTCACTGTCCTCTAGACATGAGAAAATCCCCTCTTTGATTCAAAGTCAAAGAAAAGACTTATATGAACTTAATGGGTTTGGGATCGTGTTCATAATGCCAAAAGCAAATTGCGTCTTAAAATCTCCCTTGGCAGTAAGAAAGTTGTTTTGTTTTAGTTTCTCTACTTTTCTGTTATTTGGGTGATTACCCAAACGAGGCTCCGATTTCTCTCTTTGTAGTCACAGCTCAGGGAATTTAGCGGCGTGGGACTGAACTGAAAATATGTGGGGTGTTCCCACAGCTGCTAGTAATAGGTAACCCATGGACTAGGCCCTCACTTTGTTTTCTTTAGGCTGCTGTGACTGCCTTGACAGAGGGAGGGAAGAGGGAATTGGGGGGTGGGGGGGAGCCTCCTTCAGATAAGCCCTTAGTCTGTTAAGAGTCCTGTCCAGTCATCTCTCCTGTTTAATAAAACAGTTCCCTATTGCACTGCACCTTTGGGCAGTCACACACAGAGTTCACCCTGTAAAAGGCAAGAAACAAAAGAAAAGGAAAGAATCGGAGTGATTTATGTATAGTATGAACCTGTTAAAATAAGTGCACAGAAAAGAGGGCTCCGGTGAGCTGTGCTCAGGGCTTCCTGCCCACCCGGCCCGGGACCCTCACCCACCAGCGTCAGCCCTTGCAGCGCAGTGGGTCTGCCTTCCCTCGCTCTGCTCCAAAGCCACTCTGCTCAGTAAGTGGAAAGGAAAAAAAAAAGGGAAAAAACTTTCCCCTTCTGAAGCTTTATTAGGAATCTCTTGTTCCCAGGGGGTTCCAGCAAACAGGAACTTTAATGTGCGTTCATTTCCCTGCTGGCAAAGCCAGCTTAAAATAATAATAATAAAGGTCCTGCAATGTCCCAGCACGAACTGAGCCACTGGTTGGTGCCTCGCTTGTTCTCCACTAGGCCACATCTAAGAGGTTTTCAGAGGTGCTTTTAGTCATAGTGGCTCACACCAAGGTCCACGAAGGTCTCTATTGCAAATAGCATGTTTTCTTAAAAATCCAGGAAAGGTAAAGGGACCGCAGCAGTCTAATTTTGTCCCTTCATCTTCCCATTACTTGTCCAACACCTTGTAAAGTCGTATTGCTCCTGGATCTGAAAGGCAGGTTATTATGCACAAAGAACTGGTGTGGCAACTGTTGCTTGCCCTTCATTAACGTTGCTGTTTAGCTGAACGACTTGACCTGAAGTAGCTGCAGCCTCCCGGGAAAGTTTTCAATCCTTTTGTTGTTTGTTTTTGCATAGTTCTCCACTGGAGCAAAACCCCCGTTTTCCCATTTGCTGGCTGGTGCCCTGAGGGTGATGAGGCTGAAAGTTTTGCAAGTTCTGTACATAACTTCACATCACAGGAGCAAGTGTGGGGTTAGACCCCCCCCCCCCTTTTTTTTTTTTTTTTCCCCCTTTTTCCTTTTTCCTTGCTCCTAAACGCCTCCTTCAAGATTGCAGCTGGGCAGGACTCCAAAGGTGCAGCAGCGGCACCAACAAGCCGGAGTTCAAAGTTAGCAGTAAATTACACAACTTCCAGCTCATCGCTACGCTCAGTGACTATTAACAAGCTGGAAAGCGCTCAGGGAAAAGAAAATAGGAGAGAAGAGAAACACTCTCGAACTGTTTGGGGATCGCTGATGTTATGCTTCTGCCGCTGGGATCATGGCTCCCTTTGGAAGGAATTTATTAAAAACCCGGCATAAAAACAGGTAAAGTCTGTGCGTGCGTAGAGGAAGAGGGAGGGGGAGCACGGGATGGGTGTTTTTACACTTTTTTTTTTTTTTTTTTTTTTTTTTTTTNCTGGGAGAGGATGTGTCGCTTCGGAGCAACGCAGCTCCCGTGAGCTGCAACTTCGGGGCTCACGTGCGAGTGTGAACCGGGTCGGGGGAGCGAGTGCGGAGGGCAGGGGCGCTTGAGCMCTCCTCTCCCCCGCTCCTCTACCTGCCTCTCCCCGCTCCGCTCTGGCCCCTTTAAGTCCCAGGCAAAACTTTCGGCGAGGAGGACATTGCTCTTCCTAACTTTGAACCTCCCCCGTGCAAACCAACGCCAACATCTGAAGTCCCTCGTTTGAGCGAGCTGGGACCAAACCGGGGCCGAGAAGAGGASCTGGCCGCCGCGGGGTGCGGTGTCCGCGGCCGCAGCGCTCCGCACCCGCGCTGCGGAAAAACTCGGCGAAGTTTCTCACGGGCGGGCTGCGGCAGAGCCCCTCTGCGCCCTGCTCCCCCCGATTTTCCCAGCGTGGGAGAGCCGCAGGCTGCAGCTGCGGAGAATCAGCCCTTAACTCGTCTTCTGGCCGTAAGTCTAGGAGGCAGGAGGGCGGCGGGTGCGCACCGGGCGGGGGGAGGTCTTGGTTACCCGTAACCTTGAGCTACGCTTCGGTGCATTTGTTTTTGCTCGGGAAAAAATAAAATAAAATAAAAATGTTACGGTTGACAGCTGTGCTGCTCAGGTCGGCTGCTTCCGAAGTTTCTTTACGAGGACTTTGCCCCTCGCTTTGTGCGTGCTTCCACATGCCATTCGTATGGATTGTAAAAAGAACAACAACAAAAAAATGTTTCCTGTGTGATCATTTTAAGTGCTAGGAGGGTATTAAAGTTTTAAAGTGTAAATTTTCTTGGCGTGAACGTGCTGCTTTGGTCCCTGTGGAATTTACAGTGGTTCAACCCGTCTAGCTAAGATTTACAGAAACATATCACTGACATTTTGGCTTAGTGATAAGCTCATAGATCAATTGTAATCTCTTCCCCACTTTAACTGTTGTTCTTCAGTGAAATTTAGACCATATTTGAGGGTACCCTTGGGACGATCTTTTTTCAGAAGGAATAGGATTGGGCCCTAAAAAGACATGTAAAAATGTCCTGATTTTGATCCAAATGCAGGTTTTGGCTTTAAGAATTTTTTTGCTCTCATTTGATACACCGAGAGTTGTTCTGGAGGTGAGATTGCTGTTGAGACTGAAATGATTAACTTAATAGATCATATGGAATTAAAAAATAGAACAACAGAACTACATTGCTCTAGGTTTTAAAATACGGTACTATTTGAAATAATACCGTAGATTTACTGCTTATATATTTTGCTAAGGAGTTTGGAAGCACAAATATTCACTATATGGCTATTCTGTATTCAGAACATCTAGAAAGGTGTACATGAGCTTTTTTTATCAAATTGATTTTACATCAAATTGAATGTTCCTGTTGTTCCTGTTAMAATACAAGATTTGCTATTGCCATCAATTACCTGTATAACTATGTTAAATCACAAAGTACAGTTCCAGTCCATTCCTGTGCATCTGTTTCTCTTTGGACATTTTAAATAACTTCCTACTAATTGCATCGATCTCATTACATTCACTGATGTGACATTGTATTGCTTGGGAAAAGGTCATAATGCAAAGCTTTAGATTGCAAATAAAAACTGAAATATTGAATGTTCCCTGTGATGGAACATTTAGCATTTTCTTTTCATTTGATGCATTTATGACTTGAGAAGTGTTGCCAGGACAATAGGGGTAAGTCTTATGACTATAGAAATGGGGGGGGGAGAAACAAGAACAAAGCAAAATACATAATTATTTGTTATTTTTATTTGTTATTACCCTTTCAAATATGTAAATTTCTCTATATATCAAGTTCACTTTCAATAGTGAACTTTGACTATGTTTCAGACTTTGCTTTTAGACTTAGTAAATGGATCTTGCAGTACAATAGAACTGTGAAAGAATTCTTTTTTTTATTATGATTGTATCTTTGCCAACTCATCTGAAATCTTGAACTGGAAGTCAAGTGACATTAAAATTCTTAGCTGTGTTTAGAGCAGTAGATGCAAAGTCAGAACTTATGGCTGGTTAGTCTACCTTGCCTTAATTTGCCTATCTGTAAAGAGGGACCAAAAAAGGACACACAAATGTCCTTTTGTGTATGTATGTATGTGTAATTTAATTTACTACTTATTTTTTAGGTTTAGTGCTTGCCTATCTCTTTGAGAAATTCAGTTGTAAGAGAAGAAATATGGAGCRAAAGGGGAGTACAAAGGGAGCAAGCGCTATCCTTCCCCGCCTTCCCACTTTGCATTTTCACTAAGAGTAATTACCATTAACTACGTTGGAGGAGTAAAATCTATGTTTACAGAAGGACGTAAAATTAAATTAAATGGTTTAGTCAAGGCAACAAAGATAGTTGGAGCAAGAGCCAGAAGGAAAATGAAGGAGTTGCAGTGATTTGCTCAGATAACAAGATGACACCTCTGTAATTAGTGCTCCTCTTGCAGCACTGCCTAGAGGTCCCAATAAAAGATCGGGGCCCTGTTTTGTAGTAGGCTCTTCACACCTAGGTCATAAAATGTCAGCTTCTACCCCAAAGATCTTAGAGTTTAAACAAAGAGTTTACTTTAACTGTAGCTCTGTGTGAGCTATGTGAACAGGAAGTGTGTGGGGGATGCTGTTGTGATGCCAGAAGCCTTCAGAGAAAGAAGCTGTGACTAAACCCTAGGAATACCAAACCTGTGTTGAGCTGCTTCTTGTGAGGTCTTCAGTCTATATTACTTTTCTGGGCTGCTGAAATCTAGGTTATGAAGAAAGATGGCACAAGGCTTAGGTAATCATTAGATAGGTGATTGTAAGCCCAGGTTTGATTTCAGAAGAGCACCAGCTAGGAATTGGTCTCTGACATGTTTTTGTGGGATAGAAAGAGCATGAGTGGTATCTTGATATATTTTTCAAGACTTATGAGGAGTGTTTTATACAATTCTCCGACCTCCTGTGGCATCCAGAAATAATTATACTTCCCAGAACGTGTATATACTTGTTAATGTGTCCCCTGGGGAACAACACACCCAAAAGATAGTGAGGCCTCACCCATCTACAAATCCAAATATGATCCATGGGACAGGCTGCACCTTATACAGCAATAAATTAAGGAAAAAGGATATTTTCCTGCAGGATTCAGACTCAGTGACATGACTGAACTTGAAAGGATTTATTTTTAGGTAAACCTCTTAAAGATGCTACTCTTTGGAAGTACATGATGTGAGAAAATTCTCAGCCAAAGACTGAATCATATGGAGTATGAGAAAGGGTATTGAGTTCTCTGTAGATAATGTCTAGTGTAGGTATAATGCATTACTCTTCACAGAGACAAAACAGCTCCCTATTCAAGTTTGAGCAACAAAAACAAAGCATATATATTTGCAGTGTATGTGTTTTATGATTTCACACTGTATAAAATTTCCTAGTTGCTAAGTAACACAGGAATCTGTGCCCCATTGATTTTCTGAGATTAAGACTACTCTGCTCTTGGGTGCTAGTTTTGATCACTTCTGAGAATGGGTCTTTAGGTTCTCTTGACATTTAATTACTTCAAATGTTACTCATCACCTCAAAGATATCCCAGTACATCATTGTCTTGCCATGTTATCTTCCCAGTGATCTCACTCCAAGAAAGTTGATTCCATTGCTATTTCTCTTTCATTGAGGCCATGTCCATGTTTCTTTTTAATCTAAACTCTAACCAAACTTAACAGAACTCTAGAGTTCCATGAAAACGTTTGATTGTAGGTAGGTTGAGGAAGAAGCAAGCCAAAAGGGAGAATCTACAGAGAATCCCTCTTCTTCACATAGTAGTCCTTGAAGCTCTAGGGCTACGCTGCGAGGCACAAATAGCTAGAGAAATATTTTTGCTGGTGTAATTCATGCTGGTCCTAAGTTTACCACAACCACTGGTATCCTCTGTTGACATACAACACATTTGAACCCGCAGTCCTGTTTAATGATGACACAGTTGTATTGCAAATCTGTTACTATTTAAATGTTACTGCTTTTGTTGTTCTTCGCTGATTTTTTCCACATTTTACCCTGAAAGTCTCAGCCCCACAGCAGTTAGCATAGTGTTTCTGTGTAGGAGGCAATCATTTATTTTGACTCCTTTTTTGTATGCCTCTCTAATTATCTCCTCAACTCTGCTTCAGAGATGGAAAGAAAGACCATGCATATCCATTCGTTAGTATGCATGCAGAGGGCGTTCTTCCTGTCCTGAGAGTCAGAGGCCCCTCCCCAGCGCGAGTAATATTAAATTATTCTCTCAGGATTTATATTACAGTGCAGGATAATGAATTAGATTAGAGACTTCATCTATGTGATACTGACCTAATATTATCATGTTCCCTCCCCTCCTCTCTCCCTGCAGTAGTTTGTTGGTGTACCTAGGTAGCTCAGTGACTTGAGTATTACTCTGAACACCTCTACTGCTTTACAGTTGAGTGCACTGTAGTGCGTTTTAAGTCTTGATGAAGCAAAACTGAAAATACTCAGCATTTGGGTTTGCACTGGAAAAGCTCTTGGAGATCAGCTGCTTATCTGAATGAACTGCATGTGAACTATACTGTAAGTCTAATGAGATCATGTGAAATGGCTAATACTT
Organism: Rhea americana; assembly: GCF_003343005.1. NCBI lineage: Eukaryota > Metazoa > Chordata > Aves > Rheiformes > Rheidae > Rhea > Rhea americana. The sequence continues at coordinate 869,624 of NW_028186299.1, forward strand.
CTCTTCTGGGATGAGCGTACCCTGAGAGAGGTCTGTATGAAGTTGTAAAAGTGCTTTTCTGTTCTAAGACTACCTGGAATTTGGTATGTATGTTGGAGGAGGTGCATAAAGGCTTATTTAGAATCAGTGATGTAATCTGTAATAAATTTTTGAAATGAAAGATGATTTTGGTATGCTTCAGTAACGATGGAACATATTCGTGTTGTTATTTTCACTTTTCCCGGACTGTGAGCTGCGTTACTGAACTGTCAAAGAAGAGGTTCCTTTTTGAGCCAGAGCTCATACATTCTGATTTATTTACTGGTACGGCTTGTCAGCTTTGTCTCAGGGGTCAAAATGGTTGCATACATTTTCTAGTAATCTCTGTACACATTTGTTCACTTCACTTTCAGGAAGAGCTTTTCGTCTAGCAAAACACTAACTTTATTTCTAAGGAGTTAATTATCTACTATCCCAGGAGGGCAGACAGCAGTTTCATTCCAGTGGAGTAAATAAAATGACTGATAGATGTGTGTAATACTACACCAACTAAAGAAAGAGCAGTACTTAGGTTAAGTTGAAGCTAATCTGAAGCACTAATATAATGTACAGTCAAGCTGAGAAAACACACGAGACAAAGAAAAATGTTTTTAGTAACTGAAGAAAAATCTCACTGGTTAATGATGATTTCCTATTTTACTAATGAAAAAGGTAATATTTTACATGCAGGGAAAAGGATCAGATATCGCTACTTGAATAATGTCAGTACAGAGATGAACATTTTCAGAAATGTGAATTTTTCTTTTCGACTCTAGTAACTTTCATAAAAGTCAGTGATAGTCACAGGCTAGAACCTCTTGAATGCCCTGCAGTGGTATACCTGTATACTCAGAAAATCTTATTTTTTGTTTGGTTTTATACAGCAAATAATAATACCTTAAAATTATAATCTTAAACATTATTATTTGCAAGCATTAATATCACAAATGCTGTAAAAAATTAATTCTTCTAACTTCTTTTTTTGGTATGTAGGTAAATGCTTATTAATGGTGACAAGAAGGATGATATAAGGTAAACTTCTTGCCTGAGACCACAAACTAAATTCGCCTAGAATTGTATGTTGGACATGCCAGTAGCCAGTTTTGTGCACAGAGAACTGAATTATCATTGTCCTTTCTAATGCTTCTCTTACATCTTATGATGCTTTCAATACTGGACACTACAGATAAAAAGTCAAAGGAGTTCTAGACAATGGCCAGAAAGAAAAAGTGACCAACTTAATGGAATTAGAGCAAAAACTAGATGACTACATTTACTTGTCTAACAAAGGCCAGAACAATCCTTTACAGAGCATAGGTGTTAAATATATATATAGCTTAGTGTAATCCTCAGGCAGGTACAATACTGTATTACAGACAAATGTCTTACAGACATGTCTGAAAGTTTCTGTCTAGTCAGTTCATACCTGGTTTGTATCTGGACTTATTTATCGTTTATTCCATGCCTGTGTCACCCTTTCACAAAAACTATGTAGAATTGAGTGCAGTATATTTGTCATGCATATATTGGTGATGGAATTTTTACTTCCAGGGTTGTAAATCTTCCACAGAAGTGCAGAATTCTTGCAATTAAAAAAATCATAAATCATTTCTCATTTATATATGTTAACCATAAATATAAAGACAAGAGATAATCAGTGTTTTTGGAAGTTGCAGATTTTGGGGAGCCCTGTTAAAAAAAGAAAAAAACCCACACATTTTATGGAAATTGTTGGGCACCTTTTTGGAAGTTGGCTCAGCTGGGCACCAGAACCACCCACTAGTTGCTTTTCCTGTCTTGGCTGATCCAGAAGCACGTTTGAGGAGCACGTGTTGTAATAGTGATAATGATACCAACTTGCTGTGTGACCTTAGACAGCCAATAYGCATGTTTGGCTTTCCTTAGCTGTAATTTGGGTGATAATGTTTACATGCCTCAGGAGAATAAGTACGACATGACTAGACAGTGTAAATTCTATAGAAGTCCACAGTGTGAAAACAAGTTAGTAGGAAGTGTATGACTAAAATCTGGGAATTCCTTGTTTCTAATCCTGTGTACAGTCCACTAGAGTTGGCTGCCACACAGAGAAATGAGATTACACCACAGATTGTTTTGTTTTGATTTTTACATGCTTCACTGAGAAATTTCCAATGGTATGAGGTTTCTTGTAATGATAAAACTGCCGGTGAGGAGGACTGCAAAATCACAGAAAATGAAATAAATATAACTGTCGTGTTTCTTAACAGATTGTGAGGTGATTTTGTGAGGTAAACATAAGGAGAGAAAGATGATTTTGGAAGTAAAAAATCAGAAGGTCTTCATTAGTAATGATAATAAGATTTTCCTGTAATTTTATTTTTAATATTATGAAACTCAAGTCCTGATACCATATGGAGAGGAAGAAAAGACACCACACTTGAGAGACTATTTTCCACTGTAAGTTTGGCAAACCTCTCAAATGCATTTTATTTAAAAACCTGTTTCTTTTTCACTGAATATTAAAGTGTCTGCCTGAGTACATGTTTGCATGTGTCAATCTGGATAATTTTATATCGAGTTACAGGTGGTTACTAGACATATTCTGGAGCATTAGGATTGCAGATAGGTAAGCAAAACAACTGGCCTATTTTTTGTATTGTTATCTTGGATATGAGCTAAACCTCTGTTTTCCTGCCTTTTTTTCTTTTCTTTTTTTTTTTGAGGGTTTTTTTTTTACTTTCATTAATTGGCTACATTACCAGAAGTAATGATAGGAGGAAAATATATTTACACAGAGGTATGAAATTTGCTGTGAATGAGATACATAAGTCTGAATTGTCTACTTTGAGGGTCAAAACTGTCAATCTGATTACTTTCCTTTCTTTATTTTCCATCCCTATCTGTTTTCATTCATTAATGTAAAGCTTTCTGAGTTACAAATTTCCCATCATAATGGAAAATATAACCAGCTCTCCTGACAAGCACAAGATATGTTTCTTTTGTTCTCCTTAATAATGTGAAACTAACAAGGTTTAAATTAAATACGGAAAAGTTAAAAAAAACAGTTTCTTTTTCAGGGATAAAATCATTTTTTTTTTAGAAATATAATAATACTGTAGTAACAATGTGGACCAAGTTTTGTTTTTGTCAGGGATAAGTATGTTTACATCAATTTAACTTGTAAGCATGCATGACCTCAGAGGAGTTGTGTAGTTGAGTGAAGACTACTAATTTTTAGGAGAGTCTGCCCTTGGTCTTGAACCTGCCATTTGTTCTTTGTTAATAGATTCCCTCACCTATGTGGAACTCCTTAGTTGGCTTTCCCCGAGCTCCTTCAAGTTCACCATAGGATTATTTCTACTGAGGGTCATTTCCACTGTGAAAGTGCTTTAGACTTAAAAAAATTCAGAACAGCAATTGAGGCAGTATTTTGACAATATATTTTATGCCTCATTTGTTACAGGAATTTATCAGATTCTTCCTACTGATCAAAGAGTGGCTTAGTGATACTTATAAATGCAGGATCATATGCTGCTTTTCATTTGCCCTTGTTTCTTTTGGCTTTATAATTGGTAAATTGATATGCTGAGCTGTTGTTTCACTTGGACAGTGCCTGTTGTTAGACTTCCTCTGTACTGATTACTAAGCTACTAACTTTACTTGTTTAACTTAATAGTTGCCTATATCTCTCAGGGCCACTTTGTTATTAGTATCTTGTTTTACCAAAAAACTCTGTACAAACCCAGCTTCCTAACAAAAGTTTGAGATTGCTGTTGACTTTATTATACTTTCCCAGATTTTTAGTTCTGGTACTTTAAGTTCTAGCTAGACAACTATTCATATTTATTTACTCACAAAGACCATTAGAAGAGTCAGAAAAGAAACGAGTTATTTTTAGAACTGTGGTTGTGGATGTTTGGTATATTTACTTTTATTGATGGTTAGACTGTTCATAAGATTCAGGTAGACAGTAGAGCACAAACACATGGTGAGCTGCATCTTACCCAGCTTTAACCATTAGAAATACAGGTATCTAGTCATCTTGGTACTCTTTGTAGTTAATGAGTACAGCTAAACATTTCCAGAGGGCAATTCATTTTGTCTTAGACATCTATTAGTCACTCTTTTGGAGGTACCTATCTTATAGCACTGATTACAGAGGAAACTCAGAGAATTATCTTTGACTACACATCTGCATTTTAAATAGATGAGATGAGCTCCACCCAAATCACTTTCAAAGGGAAGGTTAACATTTCTGAATATCCTGCCTGCACAGCGCATGCTCAGACTTTGCAGAGGATGTAGTTAACCCTGTACTGAATGTATACCATCTTTTGTATCATTCATTTTAGAAAYTAAAAAGCAAATAGTTAATGGAGCAGTGAATTACAGGTGGCTAATATATGATTAAGGGAGAACCATTTGAATAAGCTGGATGGTATTCCCTGCCCTTGCCACAAAATTCTACGTGATGCTGGGCAAGTCACATAAACCACACTGTACAAAAGTGGTTACTCACTGTGTGTTCCTCGTTTTCTAATTTGATGTCCTGAAATCTGTTTTGCACGAGGGCTAAGCACTCACAGGGGCAAAGGAAGTTTATAGATGTCCTGATGCAGACATATTTTCTTATAGGTACCAGTTCAGTCAACCAGACAGGAAATGAGTGAATGTCTTTGGCCTAACTCTTTTTGAGCTTTGGATTTGTAAGAGGAAGGCAGTATACTTCTTTACTTGCTAGAAGAGATTATAAAGATAAATTCAGTAATGTTATTGAAGCAATTGTGTGTCTAGTGATAAAAAGCACAAAAGAAACCAGGTACAAGATGTAGTAAAATGAAAAATTGTGTGTTCTATCAAAGGTCATATTCTGCATAGGAAATGGGCACATATATAACGAAAGTGAGTAATAAGGGCTACGTCTACAAAGGAGAAGGAGACTTTGGTACTTACATGCCATTGCAGTTGCTTAAACCAAGCATTAGAAACTTCTAATGTTCACAAAATTGTCATTAAAACTTTTCATAGTAGCTTTTGGTTGGCAGCGTTCACCAGATTCAGACACTACCATTGCTAGTCTCACATAGGTCCCCAAAGCTCTGCAGCTGTGCGTCTTGCTCATACCCAACCAAATGAGAAGAAAGGCAGGTTTTCACCTTTCCTAGCCATAAGGTCTTATCTAATAGCCCTCTTCAGAGCATATCTAATGATAAACAAAGTGCCGCCAAGTGTTCCTGTGGTCTGAACACCTTGTGAGATACTTGTATTCGGATCCTTAGCATCTGTCAGGAAAGTCCTTAAATCAGCTGCAATTCCCTGGGTTTCCTGTTGAAGCCGTTCGATTTGTGCTATAAGTTAATTACAGTAACTAGGAGAAAGACAAAGATTTGTGTTGAAAGCTTCACTGGGGGAAGGGATTCAGGCTTTTGATTCTAGTTTTAGTTAATGCTGGAACACCTGAATGTGGTCTAACAGACGTGCTTAAGTCCTGCCCTTTTGTTTGCATTTCTGACTGTTTTAGATCAGTTCCTCGTAAGCCTGCTGGTGTCAACAAATCGCATTGTTAGGGGTCTAACTCTTCTGTGGCACTTTTTGTGGAAAGAAGGGATTATAAATTGCAGCAGTGGGCAAGGCACCTGAAAGTTGTAACACCCAGTATTTGCAAAGCCTCAGTACCTTCTGGGACTCTAGCATAAATGAGTATGGTCTAGTGTACACATTCAGTGAGGCAGGGTTCAGGATGTAAGAGCAAGGATTCATCTCACTATAAACAAACTGAATTGAATTCATTTTCATTGAACTAAGAAGCATAGCAAACACTAGTGCCTAAAATATTTGAGTGTGTGACTTTGCAAGTTACATATTTCTTTTTAGTAAAGTGTGTGTGTGTGTGTATGGTGAATATATATTTAGAATATTAGCACATGCATGAGACAGCATTGTATGTGATCACATAATTTATTCATATGTATTGCATATAAGGTATACTGTCATATATATTATTATAGATCTAACCTGCATTAAATAAGTGTTATCTACATCTAATGTACAATAAAATATATTACAAAAAACTGATTATCATGCATAACGTACAGAAGAAATAAGCATTTCTGTAAGTTGTATATATATATACATCTAAATGTTATAGAACTGGGTACATACAAGGTTCTTTAAAAGTCAGAGATGACGAGTAGAATGTGAACATATCGGAGAGGAATTCTAAATACATGTATTTCTCCAAACATTATAGTTGTTTGCATGGCAGAAGGAAGAGTGCCTTCATTTAGCTGTCACTGCTATATCCATTCAATTTATGAAATGTCTTCTTAGAAGTAAACTGTCTTTTTATCTTCCCTGAGCTATAAAGTCATCTGCATTGCTCATATGTTGAAAGGATCCCCAGCTGCAAAGACATTTGGATATATGAAATAATGATTAACTCAGACTAATTTTAATGTTGACTCAGTCTGACTTTCTGTGAACTAAAGACAAGTAGTTTGCAGTGTCTTTCTGGTGTCAGAGCCCTCTTGGGATAATCACTATCCTGTTGTAGAGGTATCTCACAAAACTAGACCCATGGCTTCTTGGGACTCTTGTCCTCTGGCCACAGATATGTGTCCTCTTTCAGCTTCAGTTCCACCCCCACACACACTGTTCCTCACAGATTCTTTGCTGGGAGTTACCATCTCTGCAGTTTAGCTGCCTGAAATGTTTGTATGATTTCTTCAGTCGCATTCAGGAGGCTTATCATAGCCAGTTTAACAACAGGCCTTTATTTTCATGGTCCAACTCATCTGGACTCTTGTGGTTTGAAGAACAGTCAGATAAGCAGCACGGCATATCTAAATTGAGTCTACTGCAGTAGGAGGGTTGTGATGGACAACTGATGTGACTGTGAACCTCATCAGGTGGCTCCAGCTAGAAACAGAGAGGATTATTTCTTGACTTCTGAGAAGCACTATATCACTTTCCATTAGCCTTCCTGACCCACTTGCTGTACACTAGCTCTGTCTACTGTTATTTCATAGAAATGACTCCTCAAGGGCCACTTATATTACTGGCTTCAGCTTCCACAGTGAATTCGTTACAGATTTTAACAAGTGCTTCTATTTTTGTGGATGTTCTGAATGTAAATACCAGTTCCGCAAGTAAACATGACAATAAAGCTAAACTGTAAACAGGCTGTGAGGATTCAAAATTGAGTCCTTCCTATCTTCAGCTAGAAGAGGAAGAAGTATATTTTTACTCATTATAACAGTTTCATCATAGTTCTAGACCACTTTGGGGGTTAAGTTGTGATCTGTGCTATATTTTAGGATTCAAATGGTTTTTTATCTGGATTACAGAATGTCTTTCCCTTTGCAGTCAGCTTCCTTCATCTTCTCGCAGCTAAAAATGGTGTCCGTTTAAGACACTGTTCAGTGCATTTCTCTCTCTCTTGCCTATACTCTCTTCTTTATAAGAATCCAGTGAATCTCCCAGTTCTCTTGATCTTTATGATCCGGCATGAACCTTGCTTCCAGACAGCAGTTCCTCCCTCCTTGCCTTTCCCATCTCTGTCCCTCAGCTGGATAGAATTAGTTTCAGAAGCTACTGTGCCCTCTTTAGCATATCCATTGCTAGAGAAGAGTCTGGCTGGTAAGGTTAACAGTTTGTTTTGTTTGCTCAGTAGCTTCTTCAGAGAGGATGTGGTGATAGTTAAGAGACCCCATCAGCCTGTGGCTGAGTAACTACATATTGAAGCATTCATTGATAAGCAATTTTAGAAAATTACCAGAATGCATAAGCAGCACATAGATCTCTCAGATTGTCAATGGATGCTAAAATGCTTTAGATTTTTTTTTAATTCATGTCCAATTTTCTTATTAATATAATTATATATCTAATACTCAATTTAGCTCTTCAGAGTGGAGAGTTATATGAGAGTCATCATGAGATGATGAGTTCATCATCTCATCTCTCTCTCTTTTTTTTATTCCAGCTCTTCAAATATTATAAGTAATAGAATACATTTGTCATTGAATTATGTTTCTGAAAGTTTGAGGGAGAAATTTGGAAAAGCTAAGAAGAATTTGATTATAAATGAGGTCTTGACAGAACTCCTTTTGAGGTGTCATCTTCAATATACTTTAACGAAAGCAAATGAAACAGAGAAGATAATACAGTATAATTTGAAAGTGAAGTGGTTGACTGTCTGTAAAATTTATTACAATAGTGAAATACAAAAGAAAATTTAAGCCTATGCTGCTGTTCCCACTTCTGGCAAACTGAATTGCTACTTGAACTAAGTTTAATGATATATGAAAGGGCTATTCTGAAAGAACATGAGTGATGAAAAAATAAAGAAAGTAAAGGTAAAAAATGCCTGATTTTTGGTGCCCATGTGACTGTGCTTTGGCCTTAAAAAAAAAAATAAATAAAAAAGGTATGGAGTAGCTTTAATTTGTTAATGCACACTAGGATAAATTTGTAATACTAAGGGGGAATTTTAATGGTGATGTTTCAGAAGATGACTGTGCAGATCTAAAGGGTTACTCTTGCTGAAAGGGCAGCTGTAACCCCATGCCAGGCCTTTGGCCACTCCCTGCCATCTTCTTTGCACCAGCGCTCGTTCTCTGCTGACACCATGGGACCCAATTCAGGGATCAGTATTCACACACACAAACACTTTTGTATACATATATATGTGTATGTATGTATGTAAAAGTGTGTGTGTGTGTGTGTGTGAATATATATGTATGTGAATGTATGTATGTATATGGAGGGATTAAGCTTTCTGCCAATTCAGCAAGCTGAAAACCCTTTGGTCAGATTAGCACTAGAGGTGGCACCTATAACCTATAAAAATGTATTTTACAGTAAAAAATAGTGTTTAGGATAATCATTTTCCTAAGATGATTATTTTATAAACAATTTTGTATATTTTGGGTTGGGTTTTGGTAGTATTGGGTTTTTTAAAAGACAGAAGATAAAAGTACTGATTCCTGTGATGTTCCTTATCAGAATCATGGACTATAGCATCCAGGCTCTGAAGTTTACCACAGGCTATTGCTTGAGTAGCTACAGAGGTAATTACAGTAGGTAGTTGTAAGAAAGAGGCTGTAAAGAAAAAAAAAAAGATGCTTTACAAAGCCTTAGGTTTGAGGAATTGGTCAGAAGAAACCAAGTCCACCAGGACTTTCTTTTCTTTCATTGTTAGTTATGGAAGAAACTGTCTCAAAGGGTGCCACCAGCAGTACAAAAGTAGTGATAAATTGTTCAAGCCATGCTCTGTTTCTGAGGGTCCATAAAAAGATCCCAGTCGTCTTTTGTCCCAGGGACTCTCAGAAAGATGGCATGAAATTCTGTGGTTTCCTTGTCTGTATCTTGTTCCTTCATTCAACTTATATGAGTATGACTGCTCTACCTATAGTGTATTTCGTTAATGTTTTGGCAGTACAAACTCAGCTTCAGAATCTTCTGTGTTTATTTATTCACTGAGCAAGATGTCAATAAAGCCAGGGGAGGGAAAGAGTGTATGTTTGCCTTTCAAGAAAGGCTGAACAGAATTTAATCAAACAACAACAAAAAAATAGTGCTTTTGACCCATGGAATTCCCCTTACTTCTTTAATGCCAAAAGCTCTGTAGAAAAAATCTAATGTGAAAAATGAGATAAACTAAATTTCTATTATTTGGCTAATAACAACAGTTCTAACTTTGTTTTCAGAAGTCTATTAGCTATAAATGTTTCTACTTCCTTTGTGTACTGAAGGTGTTGGTAGAAAATTAGGAGCACAATAACTATGGTACAGTTTAACTGATGCTTAAATACGCTTAGGAACTAAGCTAAACAGAGGAATACTACAAAGAATTATATTTTTGCAACACAATTGTGGTAGGTAAAATTCCGTGGTATCTTCAGTTGTGAGCTATGCGAACTGACCACTGCCCAAAATCAGAATGTAGCATTTGCTACACTGATATTCCTGAAGTACATGTTGCTTAGTAGCACTGGAGAATTTGAAAATGTCCATCTTCCCATTCACCCCCTCATGGTCCAAAGAATTACTACCACTGGATACATCAGTGTTTGTTTTGGCTCTGGAGCTTTTAATGGGTCTGCCATTCCAGTATCACATCTGCTTCCTCAATAGCAGTTGCAATATGCACGTCGAAGCGTGTTTTGCCAGTAAATTGTTAATGTTATTGTTGCCCTTGGAAAATATTTTAGTGAACAGCTAGGTCTCCTGTGTTCTCAAACCTCCGCTTTCACCGGCTATCACAACTACATACTTCATACGATGAACAAGGTGCCTGCTACAGCATTCTGGGTGCTTAGCAAACTTGCTAATGTTACTCATTGCAATCCAAACATTTTTTGACTAATACCCACTTACCAAACTTATGCCTTTAAATATATAGTGGAAAAATGATGATTTGACAGGAAGGCATATTCAAAGTGTGTATGTAATTTATAGAGAATGTGTACCCTGAGGGGGAGAGAAGTAATTTCAGAGCTAAGGCAAGAGAAAAGGACTGGAGCAGATGCAATCTTCCTCTGAATGGAGATTGCTGCTTTTGCAGTTGACCGTAGGTTAAGTGGTTGGCAGGATAAACGTGACATAGAGCAGAGCTAATAAGCGAAGGAGAGGACATAGTAGCCATTCAGTCATCTCAGCTGAAACCTGCACTTGAATTTAGCAAAGAAGATTTTGCAAAACAGCAGCCACCACTGAAGCAATGACAGAGAGCTATTGTATCATTATTAAACGATCTTTTTTCAGGATAATCTTCCATAAGTATTTTTCTTATCTAGTGAGCAGGGTGGATAATTCCACTTATAATGCCCTTTATATATTTCTTTCTATTCATGTAAAATACTGAGTTAGTACATTTTTTTTGCCTTCACTTTTTTTCTTTCTATACTCTCTGCTATCTGTTTGCTTATCAGGTGATGCAACTATTAGAGTCCGATTTTTCTTTTTTCTTCTTCTTCTTCTTCCTTTTTTTTTTTTTTTTTTTTTTTTTTTTTTTTTTTTTTTTTTTATAAATAGTACCATTTTTCCTTCCATTTTATTTTTCTTAAACATGGGCCCCTGTTCAACTACCAGTGTCCAATTATTAGATATTAGAATGAGACTCACATTTTCCCATGTGTTTTTTTTAACTGAAGTTTGACATTTCAAGTCATCAAGAATTCTGGTGTGAATGACTTATTTGTAATAAAATGCTTATTTTACATAATTTTTATCAGTCTACCTTTTCATGTTACATATGTTGTGATACAATAGTATTATTCCATACCTAATCACACGTTAATTAAAATAAATTTTTGAAAAGCACTAAAATAGTGTGAAATGATTGGATGAACAGAAATTTCTACCTTATTTCACTGTTGAATTGTGTGCAATTCCGTGCCGCAGCAAACTAAGGTGATGGCATCCAACTGCAGAAGGAATATAGAACTAGTCATATTTTTAAGTGCAAAAATGTGTATTGATGTAGAACATAACTCTCAAGCAGTGGGTAATTTAAATGTTTCATAAAGGCTTACTGATGGTATGGGATTGTTGCTGAGTTAAAAAATGTTCATTTAAAAAGGAATTACAAATTGTAGCTAATAGTAAGAGGAATGTGCTGTACACAGCTGGTTAAAATAGTGCTTGTTTTTTATTTCAAGTACCCAGAATATTTTAATTTGAACATCCAAATTATTGTCTGTATGCATTTATGTTTGATAAATGTCACATCAGTGCCTAGATACCTAATAGTCTCTTCTGTTTTTAATAAATACCTAGATGTGTTTCTGTAAAAGAAAAAAAAATGTATCATTGAACATCGTTAAACAGATGCAAAAAGAGATGGGTACAGTGAAATTTAGGTTAGTTCTTTTGAAGGAATTATTTTCCTTTCCCAAGTTCTATGTTGTCCTTTCCAAGTTTTACTGCACTGTCAGGTGCAGCATCTCTGCACACTGCTATCTATGTCGAGCTATTTTGATTATTATTTTTACAGTACCAGTCCTGCTTTGCCTTGACATTTTTTAGCAAGGCATTGCCCTGGTGCGGAAAGGAAGAAGAACCAAGCTATTGGCATATCATGTATGGAATTTATATCCTCCACATCACATGGACATTAACTCTGCCTCCATAAACATTGTTTTTTAAGGATAAGTGAAGGGGAATGGGTATGGAGTTAGTTAATAGGCTGCCTAGAATCCCTCAGGCTTTGGAGTAATTCCAGCTTCATTGGGTGGTGAGAAAACAGATACTTGTTCCATGCTGCCCTGAGGAAACTCAAGCATGTAATCTAGTTAGGCAGGAGACATACTTTGTGTAGGATTTGGCCTTTATTGCTTTCTGAATGACTATCCAGAAGGTGATAGAAAGTTGAGTAAAAAAGTGGATTAGATGTGGATGATCTGAATAAACTTATTGTGAACTTTTAATGTGATCTATTTGTGCTTGAAAGGTTGAGAGGCTTTTGACCTAAACTTTCGGTATGGGATGTGTATTCTTTAAACTTACTCTGTCAGAAATCCCACTAGATCAAATTAAGTTAGTTTCATTCGAGCAAGGACTGCAAAACATGACATCAGTAGCTTTACTTTTTACAAATCCCACAGAGACAAAATATGTTTAGTCCCCTTTTTCAGAATTATATTCTGTTGTTTCGTATATACTTGTATATGTTTGGTAAAATACTGAGATTTTGAAAAATAAATAATAAAAACAGTGATATTATCATTTCTAAGTGGAATATGGTGACTGATGAGGTCAATAGCCCTTACATGCATTGATTTGTAAATATGACTGGTATCAGAGAAGCTCCTAAATGACACTCTGTGTAGCATGTGCCCATAGGACATTTGCAGGTTGTTCATATCAAATAGGTGTCCCTGCAATTTTGTCCTCTCCTTTTTCCCGGCAAATAAATACAAATGAAAGCTATCAAATTTTGGTGATAGGCAATTATGGCGAAGATCTGAGGTGCCAACGTAAAAGGAGATAACAAGATTCATTAGTGAGCGCCAAAAGAAGGCATGCGCGCTCTGTGTCCTTGCAAACCGAGGAAACACTGAAGGGTGCAGAATGAAGAGATGACCACAGCATAAGTAACCGCTCACTGAAATCCAGGTGGGCAGATTTGTGGTGGCCAGTCAATGATGAACCTCAGTTACCATCTGATCTACTGCAGGTCAGACTGTCCACTCAGTTGCAGCATTGCTAGGGTTTATTCCGCGAATAGGAGGCTGTTTATAAATGATTGTTGTGTTGCCTTTTTTTGCATTGCTAATGATTGTTGTATTGTGCAGCTTTTGGGGGCTCATGCATGATGAAATGTGTTTATGCAAACAGAGTTTCAAAAGAAAAAAATACCTGAAAAGAAGAAAAAAATTTCAAAAGTGCGAAGTTTAATTCTTTTTCTACACCAGAATGAGCTAAATGAGTTATATCATCTACCAGCAAAACAGTGCAAAGAATCCTCCTGACAAAAAGAATAATTAATTACAGATGATGTGCCACTTGCAACTGCAATGATGAATGGGGGAAAAAAAAAAAAAAAAAAAGAGGTGACATTGCACTAAGAGGTACCAGAATATTCCAGTCCACAAACATTTTGTGCTCTTTAACAGGTTCAGCTTTATGGCATCTGATTAGCAATAATTACATTCATACATAATAAGTAAAACCTCTTCAGTTGCTGAAAATCAAAATTGCGAAAGTTGATTTTAACAGTAAGTTGGTGAAAAAATAAAATTAAGTTATTTCACATATACAGCTTTTCAGCATGAGCTTGGTGATGGTAAATTTGTAAATCCTAACAGTTTTGTATATTCTCCATCAAAGGATTAGTGTTCTTCTTTGTGTGCTATTTTCACTTGCAGATTTTTTTAATTCTTTATTAATCATTTTAATGACTGGGGAACACAGCTAATCACATTTTTGATCATGAACATGGTCTCAGGTTTTGAAGTACTCTACTAATATACAAAAATTAGTTTTGGAAATCGGTCGTATTGATTTAAAGTTGATAAAGTATTGAACGATAGTGCTGCCAAGCTGCTCATAAAATTATGTGTTTCTCTCTCTGTCTCTCTCTGTGGAGAACATCCCTTAAATTTGGGGAATAACAAAAGTGCTGCTTCCAGCATTTAAATTATCTCATATTTTGACTTTGCACAACAGGCATGCATACCTGTTTTTGTTTTGTCTATGCACTGCTGCTATGTACTACCTTTTTTCCCCTAGGCCTGAAAAAAAGAATTAATGTAGTGTGTACCTAACATTCAGCAATCAGCTTGTGCTGACACGATCAAGGCTTTGTGTGAGGTCTGTAAAGTTATTAGATTTTCTTTTGGCTAACAAGTAAAGAATAGAAGGAAACTGGAAGTCAAAAAAAAAAAGGAAATGTACTTTTGACTATTCTTTAGCTTAAATGCTTGTCTGTTCCTAAGCAACAAATAACTTAACTTTGTAAGAAAAGTGTTGTTTACACATTGTCATTATTATCAAGGCTTTTAAATCATAAATGGATAGCTACAGAGAGAGCGAGCGAGCATTTCAGTGATCTATTCAAAGAAACAGAATTCAAGACAGAGCTGTAAGATTTGAGGGTGTCTACAGCAACAGCCATAAACCATTTAAAAAAAAGAGGAATTTGCCTAGATAGTATTGAAGAAGCTGCTTTTGAAACTGTTTTCGAAGAAAGCCAAAAATTTAGACTGTACAAACATCCTAGCCATTACCGACTCAATTGACAGGTTACTTAGAAATGACCATTCTTTTTCTTTCATTATAAAACTGAAGGATGTGAAGGCCAAGGAATTATTAAATATGAGACACTGACCTCTCTATTAGAGTGGCTTTCTAAAGCAGAGCTTGTTGGTGAATGTTATCATTTTAATGTTGAGAGTCTCTCTCTCAACAACAACAACAACAAAAGAAGGTATCTAAGACCACCATTTATTCAAGATGAGGAGTGACAAATGGGATTATACTTTCATTAGTATTGAAATTACTTTATAGATTTTCTTGTATATGAGAGTAACAAACAAAGCAGTGAATAGTCCTTTTTAGGTTACTGTCTCATAAGCTTTGAAGTTGTAATACCTAGGTCCCATGTTCAGTTATCTTTAGTAAGTCTATTGCTATCTAAACCATTCCTGTTGTAGTTCTCCAAGATACTAAACTAGAATTTGGTTGAATTATTCTCACCTATTCTTAGCTATTGGGAAATGAGGTAGCTAGGCGAAGGTGGTCAAATAAGTCTCTTGTGGTCATTGAAAGACAGAAATTTCATTTGAGGATTCATCCCAACTATTTTAGGTGGTTTCGGATGTGATGACCCTTGGAGGTCATCTCTCCTCTGATGACAATAAGAAGCTCTGATATGTTTATACTTAAATCTTAAGTTACAGATGGCTAAGTGAGACGAATTTCACCGGATATATGCAGAATCTGCTGCGTACCTTCTGGGAGGAAAGAATACCATAATGAAAGATGACTCGTAGTATAAGCATCTTTTTCATCCTGAAAGCAAATCTTTAGAAATTACTAAGTTATGACTGACAAGCAGAAGCTTCATTTTTGGTTTGACATTATCTAGATTAACTATCATTAAAGAATTATACAATAAATTCTACTTAAAAGGCCTGGAAGGCCACATCACTTTACCATTTTATGGTTGAAGATAATAAAGAATGCTTGATTTCTTTAAAAGACATTAGAATTCCATAGGACTGTGAGATTATAAATGAATAATTAATTTTTTTAAAATTAAAAAGCAAGAGCAAAAATACAGTAACAACAAACAGAAAAATAATTAAAAAAATTTTGCGCTTTGTGCTTCTATTTTCAGAATTTCCTTTTTCCTTCTCTCCTTTTCTGTAAAAGATGGCAATATAAATATAAGATATATGTTTCATATATATTTACAAATGCACACATATATATGCGTATATATATATGTATATATAAAAATATATATGCGTATACAAACTTCTTGATTTCTTTATGTATTGGCATGTGCACTAGCAGCATGTAATGCTGCTGCTAGTTATGGACTGCAGTATTTTCTGACAGGTTCTGACCACTTTCTATGTTGTTTACAGAGATCATACTGAGATAACTTTGTAATAAGCAATTCTATTTTCATCAGAAGCTTGCTTAACTCCTGCTGAAGTCAATAAGTCTACATAAAATAGTACATCATAAGAATTTATCAGTACATTAATACTGTATCTATTTTCTTATTTTGAGTATTAGTCTAGAAAATATTTATTAATCTTCCAAACACCAATTAAAAATTATAACTGTCAGTAATAAATGCCAGTAAAATGCTGGCCTGTAAGAAGGAACTATTGAAATGAGAAGATGATTTCATCACTCAGAGTAATTTAACAAAACACAATTTTTTAAAGAGGAATGTTCCAAGAGATGAAACAATACTGCTGGACAGAGTTCTCCTGTGCAATGATACTGATAAAACTCACTCTTCTAGATTTTATTACTATTATGTTGCACTCACCTGTCTTTGGAAGATTCTTGCCTCCCAGTCAGAGTGGTACCTACAGCTAAGTCAATCATAGTTCAATTTATTGGATTGCACTTGTCTTTCAAGTTGTGTAGCAGTTAAGAAAGAAAAGCAAGTTGGGTTGCTTTAATAATCACAGGGTATTACCCTAATTAAGTCAAGTACGACTCCATTCCTACTGCATCTCAAATGACTAGAAAACCGCTGTGACAAAGTACTGCCCGATAGGAACAATCACGGTATTAAGCCCTTAGGATACTGTCCAAATTGTCATTATCATTTTCAGGCTTTCCCTGTGGGACTGTCTCATCCATTCAAATGAACTGAAAGTGATACCAGAAAATGCAAAAATTTCTCAGGAATTAATTGTTTTAACATTCTAGGCAAGATGCCAAATCCTCGGGTCAGGGTAAGCAGCAAATTAAGCTTATGGAAGCTGGAGGATTGTAATACTCAGTAGAAATTCCATTACTTTCAGCCTCATCTCCTGCATCGGCAGACTGGTCTTGCATCATTGGATGTAGTCCTTTGCAGTCCAGGTTGGACAGATGGGGACAAACTTAAGAGTTTACTCTAGTGTGAACATCTACGTTTGGTCAGCTGGATGACTCTCTAGGTTCCGGTAATTAGGTTTGATTAGAGAGCTACAGTAACAATAATGGGATCCTCAATACCTGAATTTAGATGTCTTAATCTGTAAATTGGTACCAGCTGGTAAAGTTAGGTTAATACTATATTCAGTAGAATTCATAAATTAAAAAAATATGTTAACTTTTAAAACTTCATGGCATTCATGTAAGTTAGATTCTGAAACATTTCTACATCATTTCAAAGGTTAAAAAAAGTATATGGGTATATTCTCAAAGCTAATATTGTCTCAGAAATCATTGGGATTCATGCAGTTTGGTACGTTAGTAACAGTACCAGATTTCGTGAGATTTGCTAATAAAAATCACAATAGCAAGCAGTGATGTTTATGGTTTTCTGTGTGCATGTGTGGCAGAAAAGCTATAGTTTTGTCTTACCATCATGTTCTTTTAACTCAGATGCTGTTCTATCATCTTTGAGTGGTATTTCAAAGGCCATGTATGTTCAGTGTGCGTTCGGAAACACGATTCTTTCCTTCAAAAGTATAAGTGATATTAACAGCCTATCGATGTTTATGCAATGTTTATGTGATGAGAACTGGTACACAGATCTGAAAGTTATATGACTCCAGTGGAGTCTGGACATTTTGCCAAACTTTTGTCACTTCTTGTTAACACATGCTCGTTAAATATACCAAAAAAGGGATAAAAGAAATTTTATGTAGAATTTACATTCATCTGGATTAGTAATAATATTAGAGCAGCAGTTGAAACAGGCATGCTTTTCTATTACTTAATCCAAAGGTATTTCTCCAAGTAATTAAAAAAAAAAAAAAAGAATATGAGCAGTTTTCAGTATGGTAGTCATATCAGAATTATATTTTTTATTCACATAGTCTATGCCATTGAAGTGTAACTTATATTTTGTGTCATCTTTCTTTCCAGATCTCCCAGCAAGGACATGGCTTCAAATGAAAGAGAGATTGTGGTTTGGGTTTGCCAGGAGGAGAAGATTGTATGTGGCCTGACAAAGCGCACAACTTGTGCAGAAGTGATTCAAGCGCTACTGGAGGAACATCAGGCAACATTTGGAGAGAAAAAAGTCCTTTTTGGAAAACCTAGTGATTACTGTATTATAGAGAAATGGAGAGGTTCTGAGCGAGTCCTTCCTCCTTTGACAAAGATTCTGAGACTCTGGAAGGCCTGGGGAGAAGAGCAGCCTAATTTGCACTTTGTATTGGTAAAGTCTGATGCTTTCCTCTCATTTCCACTGTGGAAGACAGCTGAAGCTAAGGTAGTACAAAATGTAGAAAAACAGTGGGAGCTCAGTCCAGCAAATTACATGAAGATGTTGCCAATAGACAAGCAAAAGAAAATTGTCAGGAAGACTTTCCGGAAATTGGCCAAACTTAAACAGGACAGTGTTCAGCAAGAGAGAGATAATATGGAGACATTGATTCATCTGATCATTTCTCAAGATCATACGATTCATCAGCAAGTCCTTAGAATGAAGGAACTAGATCTGGAAATAGAAAAATGTGAAGCTAAATTCCATCTAGATCGTGTAGCCAATGATGGAGAAAATTACGTACAGGACTCTTATCTAATGGTCAGTCCAAATGAAGCTGAGCAGCAAATGAATAGACCAGATGATCAAAAAGAGATGCACGAATATTTGAATAAAAGTGAGGGAATATTACAGGTTGAAGAGAGGTTGAAACATCACAAACAATTAATAGAAAAGCTTTGTGCTGAAATTGAAAAAGAGGTACGTGGTATATGCACAGAAAGAAATACAGATGATGTGCACACAGAAGGAGCTACTAATGCTGACCTGGAAAACTCAAATTTGGAAAGTGTAAAATGTGAGCTGGAAAAAAGTATGAAAGATGGTCTGAGAATCAATTCATGTTTGAGCTGCATTCAGAAAGAGCTTACATACAGGGACTCACTGCTTCAAAAGAAGGAAAAGGAATATGAACTTCTTGCAGAAGAATTTAATTTACTACATGTTAAAGACAACATGGAAGCCAGGCTTCCATCAAATGGAGAACCATCCAAGGGCACTGGCATCTCCAGCACTGCAGTTCCTGACTTTGTTCACAGAGTGACTAATTTAGACATAAATGACACAGACTCTGACACTGGAATCAGCTCCACCCATAGTCAGGACTCTGAAATAACTTCAGGGGACATGGTCCTGTTATCAACATAGTTGGAAAGAGTCATGCATTTATAAACAGTCGTCTTTTGGAGGATATTTATAACCGTTAGTAAACCTTACTGTCTTCAGAATGCAGTCCTTTAAGATGTTAAAACCATGGCATCAAACTAGCAATGTAAACAGTGTCTATTTTTGTGCTTAAAATTATACTTGTGCTTAAATGCATGGGCAGTCTCATGGGTTAACTGCTAGTAGGTGCAAGATCGTTAGCTCTGCTAAACCAGAACAGTGTTTAGACCTTGTAATATTGATACTCAGTGAAACAAGAGCATTCTGATTGGCTTGGA
This sequence comes from Rhea americana, assembly GCF_003343005.1. Taxonomy (NCBI): domain Eukaryota; kingdom Metazoa; phylum Chordata; class Aves; order Rheiformes; family Rheidae; genus Rhea; species Rhea americana. The sequence continues at coordinate 889,235 of NW_028186299.1, forward strand.
CCAAAAGTCTGAATTTGATATCACATAATCTTTGCATCTGCCTCTACATCTCTGTAACTTTTTAGGAATGTGAATTAGAGAATAGCTCGAACTAGAGAGAGAGAGAGCGCTTGATTTTCTGCTGTGTTACATTAGTTTTGTTCCGCTGGAATTTCCTTGGCATGAAGCTGCTGTAAAGGTGTGTATAATCAAGCATGTAATCTATTTAAAATTAGTTTTTATGATACTCTAGGACAAAAAAAGAAACTGCTTTTATGCTCTATATTTAAACTTATTTTTGAGTAACCAAGATGACATCTTCAAAAGCACCTAAGTCTCGTTTAAACAATGACTTTGTACACAAAGATTTTTAATTTCCCTTCTCTTTCAGAAGCATCCAGCCACTACTAAGATCCCTAACAACCCTGCTCATCTGCTGTCACCCTCTAGTTGCCCCAGTGATGGTTAAGTCCACATAGTTTCTGCCAGTGAGCGTGTCAGAACCACCTACAGCCTGTTTCTGCGAGCTGCTCAAATCCCTAGCTCACACCTAAGCCCCAGGGGCATTTTCACCAGGGCGTTCTCCTGCCTGTCCCACCAACAGGATCCGCTCTTAGATCTCCTCCGACCACGGCTACCAAATCGAGCACCACACAAGAGACAGGCAGGAACGAGATGTTTTTGGCTCTGGCTGGATGCTGTTTCCCAATGGCCAGGTAGTTAAGGTTTTCAAATAAATAGACTGTCAGATCCCATTTCATACTGATTTGTAATAGGGTATGAACCTATGTTTCCTGCTTCCTCAGTGAGGGCTTCAGGATATTATGCAGCAAATCTCACCTTTCCTGCTAAAAGTGTTCCAGTTTATACAGCTAATTAAATACCGGGGCATGGAAAATGAAAGAAATACAAAAGGTGAGAATTTTACGACCATGTGGTTAAATAAAATGCCTCGGATGTTGCAGTTAAGCTCTAATCATTCTCCAGTTAGTTTCTGAAAGTCCCAAGTTGAGGTGTATAAGTCTCCTCAGTTACTGAATAAGATTTCTAACTCTGAACCAGACACTGCTAACAGGGGAATGTGTATAATTACAGGGTTGCACACTGAAGGGTACCATGTTCATATTTTGCAGATCAATCTTTTTAACTTTTGAAAACTTATTCTAAAACCTGATTAATTAGATGAAGAAACAATATATTCTGAATGAAGTTTAGCTCCAGCAAAGCTCAAACGGATCCTGGAATTAAAAGCCTTTAGAGTAAATAAAAGGACAGTACCTACGTGGTATAACTGTAAAATAATTTCAGATACACTGTTTTTATTTCTTATATTTTTGACTATCTTGGACTTTGGTAATGTCCCTTTTTCTTCCTTGACATGTCTGACAACTATCTGTTTTCTAAAATGACGAAAGTGCTAGGACTGCTGATTAGCACATATTTGACGTAGAGAAAATCTTTTCTAAAAAAACAATTTTTGTGTGTTTTTAAGATTTTCAATATTGGATTTTTTTAAGAGAGTTTCTGTTCCAGGAATGTGTGCTAGCTGCCATAATAATATTTTATGTTATGTTTTTATCATACAATGTTATTTGAACACTTCACTAATAATATGTCATATTTAGACACATCAGTTCCTGATGGAAACTCATGTATCAAATATATTATCTTAATGTTGTAATAATTTATTAACGCAACTCAGCATCTTTTGAACTCTGTGATATCACTCTGACAAGTGGAAAGCACAGATTTCTGAATGTTGAGAGTAGGCTAATGTATTCTATGAGTTCTTGTGAATTTAGTTAACAGTTATTTCTAAAGAGTAAGTTTTTTTTTCTTTTTCTCTCCTTTTTTTTTTTTT